>NW_027514470.1:345851-691703 GCF_048772815.1 Callospermophilus lateralis | reverse complement strand
TTTAGGCAAATGAGGGCAAGGGTGCTTATTTTGAACAGTGTATTGGGCTGTGCCCTTCATGGAAACCTCCAGCCAGAGTTTATGATGAATGTCTATGTGGAAGAAGATGAGGAGCATGTGGGAGAGTTTTAGTTTTAATTGTGGTCATTTGTGTGGTGGTTGTAAGAGATGCCTGGGTCCACCTGGGCTTGAACTCTGGTGTGATTCCTCTTAGAGAATGCGTTATGGAACTGACTTCAGAGAAGTATCACCATGAATTGTGTTGGGATTTTAGGAGGCCACACATGAGAGTCACCCTTGGACACCGAGATCTAAGCCCAGAGTTGCTTTCCACAGAGCACTGGGAATCTCAGCCAGGATATCACATGATTTTTTTTCTGAAAGACTTGGAAGCCATAGTTGAGAGTCAAAACACACATGGACCTTAGATTGTAGACCTCAATGGGCCTGGCTTCATGTGACCTTTTGGCCAGTCTTTGGGAACCCTTGCCTGTGAGAGTTCTCTAGATTATTCATTGAAATGTGCTTCCTCTAAATTTAATGGTTCCTTAATGAATTGAAACACACAGTTTCTCCAACTTCATCTTTGAAAATGGCTAGATAAATACCATGAAATAGAATAGAGATGCCAGTATGTTGGGGCCTGCTGAGTAGTGGGCCAAAAGCTGTTGTGTGCAGCTGTGTGATAAAACATCTGTGGTCGGGACATGTGATTCTGCCATTGACTTCCAAATGACTTGTGGCTGACATGTTACAGACAAGAATCACTTATATGTCTGAAACCTCTCCATAAAAGGCATTTTGTTATATGGAGACGTTTCAGGGCAATGTTCAGAATCAGGTTGCTATGGTCAAAGGGTCAAGCTATGTGGGATAGAAGCCTGGTTGGTGCATTCTCCTGCAGACCCTGACCCACCACACGTGACAGGACTCCCTACATCACTGTGTACCAGTTGAAGTCATTGTATTTCATGAGGCAAATACCAAACTCCCAGTGCAGTAGAAAGAAACACCATGAAAAGTGGAGGATGACCAAATGGCTTCACAGTCCACATGCAGAGACACTTAGCTTTCAGTGGCCACAGTTTACCTACAGAGAGAAGTCAGCACTGCTTCCTCATGTTCTTTGGAAAAATTGAAACAATATCCTCCAGGTCTCATAGATGTAGACCCAGCTTTGATGGTCTCATTTGAATGGAAGCTAAAGCTTCTGACAACAACATATATGTCGAGTGCCCATCGTCAAAGGCAGTTTCTCAAGAAGTCTTTAGTCCGGCAGAGCTCCAGGTTTGTGTAGTGTTTACCTTTTAGACCAGGTTGTAAGAAAAGACCACTGACTCCAATTAAAATCAGATTAAAGCAAGCTTATTATTTCCACCACCCTGGCTGCCTCTCCCTCCCAAAACGTTGGGAACAGGAGAGCAGCCCAGCTTTATAGCCCAGAAAGTTACACAAAAGTGGGGTTAAAAATAACAGAATTCTGACAAGCATCACACTAATGGTATTTTACATTTTTGTTTGCTGGCCCCAACATCACAATTTATGAGGACCATTAGAGCCTCAGAGAGTGTCGTCTGGCCAAGGAAGGCCAATATTTATGAGGTGTCAACAAAGTTTCAGAGAGGGCTGTTATCTGGTCAGAAAGCCAGGCATGGGTGAGTTCAAGGCACGGGCAGGCTTTCCAAGCAGGTTCAGATCTTGCTGCAATTTATAGTTAAGCCAAAATTATCTTTTCACGGCTTTGTGGCAAGATGGCTCCCAATTTTAATAAAAGATCAGGTTGGGTCAATCATTCCCCCCTTTTCTAATGTGTTTTTTTCATATATTTGATTGGGTAGGAAGAGCAATGTGGGAATTTTAATCCCTCAGGTAATAGTCTCCCGATTTTTTGAACTCACCCAAAAACAGGTCTCCCTGATTTTACCTGACTTAATTAATTACTTATATTGATATTCTATTTATTTTTGTCTCCATTGTTGTAAGAAGAGAGGCGTCACTCATTTAGACTTCTTCTGAGCTGAGAGAGGGTGACGTGAGGGGGCACCGCCTGAGGGACATTAGTCGCCTTTTAGAAGTCAGTTAGGTTTGAAGTCTGGATGGGGAAGAACAGGTAGTAAAGTCATCTGGGAATGGGTTCTTCTATGAGAGAAACAAAAAAACATGAGTACTTAATAAATGTTGCAGCAGCTGGAACATGTCACTGTATAGAAGTTCCCTCACCAGTCTTTAATATCCCCAGTTATCAGGACTGTCAACTTAATATTTAACTTTTAGTGTTACATTTGTCCCTCCCCATAAGATTCAGTTTAATAATTTAATGTCATCTGATCTTGCAAAATATTTTTACTAGTATGACCTCTGTGTCTAATAGAGAAACCTTTAATTCTCTTACTCATTGCTGGATAATCATACTAACAAATACCAAGCCTATGTGTTTAGGTTAAGAATATCTGTAGGCCTTAAACTAAAAACTTCTGCCACTGGCAGATAATCTTGATAGCCTCTTTTTATAGTTATCAGGCATTCCTGTCTGAGAATTCTTCTTTGTAGCCTCCAGTCTTACTTATTTTGGGAGGCTAACATAAAGTGTATACCTTAAAATATTATTATTACTATTATTATATAAAATGCCCAGAAATGGCTGTAATTTGTTTTTAACTGTCTTTTCTAAGTGTTTAAGATGAAGCAGTCAAACTGACTTTTGTTTCTATCTATTCTGAACAGTCAACTGAGATTTTATGGGAGTCATTCCTGGGGAAACTTGAGAGCAGCTTCTCAGTTCTGCTAGTGCCATTTGCGCTAGGTGGGTCCAGGTCTTGCTTGACCATGTGGCTTCCCTCGGAAGCATCAGGGATGTTTCCCTTCTCTGATGACTCTCCTCTTCGTAGCAAATGCACTGATTGGCTTTCTGTTCTCCAGTGGTCTCATTAATCTCCCTGATCAGGAGGTTATGCGTTTCAGAGTTGCAAAGCTCTTTAGAGAAGTCCGCTGTTCCCTGGATACAGACTGACTCAGAGGGCAAGAGCCAAATATTGGTTTTCTTGTCCCTTTTCATATAACTTTAATTTTAAATCCTAATCTTAAACATCCATCAAATAAATTTTAACAGACTTATATAAAGAATACTGGGCTTTAATGTCTATAATTTAAAATTATTTATCTTTTTATTATTTGGGATCTGTATTATTCTGTCTGTCTTGTAGGTGATGGCTAATTATCTTAAATTAACCAATTTTGTGTTCTTAAAGCAACACTGCTGTAAAACACTAACAGGGAATCTTTATATCACCCATAAGGAAATTACAAAATAAAATTAACAACAGTAAACAAACTTAGTTCGTGTAATAGCTACCCTAAAATTTTTGGCTGAGTTATACATTATATCCTCTGTTTGAGATGCTAGTAATGTTGACAGGAAAAAAAAAACTTTTGAAAATAACTTTAAATGAAATAACATCTGACCTACTGCTTTCGCAGTCATTCTCACATAATAAGATGGGACACAGAGCCTTATCTCAGGTAAGGCAGGGCTCTTTATTAATCTTAAGTGTTTTAATTCTAAAGCTAATCTTTGTTTTTTAAATATCATTTTACAAAGTTTACATAAATTATTTGAGGTCACATGAACATTAGCTAACACCGTATGATATAGCTTTTAAAACATGAATTAAAAAAAGGCTGAAAGTTTTTAACCTTTACATAGATTAGGCTCTCATTAACTTAAATACATTTAAATTGTTCCCCAATATAAAAAGTAACATAAAAGTTTACATATCTTATTGACAACAGGTAAATAAATCATATATATATATATATATATTTTACCATACAACTTCAGAACACCACCTTGATATAATGCTCTTTTAAAGTTTCTACCTTACAGACTTGTATACCTGGAAGATATGAGCACATTAATAGCATCACAATTGCATTGATGTTTCTACATTAACCAAGTTTAGCTTTTAAAGAAATGGCAGTACAGTGCTCTAAAATAACAGTTCTTATTTAATCAGTTGTTTAATTTTTATGGTTGCTTGCTCTAGAAAAATAAAACTTAATAACCACAATGTTATGGGTAAACTTATGTTTTGAGAAATTTTTGTCTCTTTAACACATGACTGATTTTTACAATCTTATACAGACTTTAGGACAAACTTATACAGACCTTAGTAAATCAATCAGATATCTAACAAAAGTACTCATGAATGAGTAATCCCATTTCAAATTTACTTTACTTATTTATCAAAATATTAGACAAATGTATTGAACAGTGTACCATTTTTTGTTGAAGAAAAAGTTCTAGAACCAAGGCATATTAGACCTTTTGTCGGCATTAATATTTTATTAGATTGTTGAACACCTAGAAAAACTTGTAAGGTTAAATTTAAAGACATTAATTTTTATCTGTTTATCCAATTTAAATTGTACCAATTAAATCATGAGAATTTAAGATCTTTGGATCCACGTTTTAAAATTTGTTTATATGAGTGCTTTTTTTATGAGTGCTCCTTATATGTGTTAATTTGTATAACATATATATGATATACGGATATATGTATATAAAGACATACAACACTAACAAAAGTGTGCACACATAATAATAGTAAAGGCCTTGCAGCTTTTTGCAGTTGAAATCTCCATTGCAATGTTTCAAAAACTCCACTGTTGGTCAAAGATAGAGCTGATCAGAAAAACATTAACCTAGGTCTGTAGGATCAAAATCATGAGCTCAAAAAATGAATACAGAATCTAAGGAAAAAAATAAGAGTCCTAGAAAAAATGACTGGCCAGTAATTAGTAAATACCATACAATTTACCTTTTTTCCTGCCTTAGGCCTCAGATCAGTCTCCTACTGAGCTTGCAGGCTTCTTTCATTTGCATTTCAACAAAAGTCCTTGCTGAGGTCTGAAAGGAGCAGGGTAAAACTGCTATTCTGAGCAGACACCTCAGGCCTAAGGCATTTTAACCATAATTTTGAGGTTCGGATGTTGAAAATTATGATACAATTTTAAGATGAAATTCACAAAATTTTATATCTTTACATCTTGTTTTGTCAACAGATACCATAATATGATTTATTATCCTTGTCCAAATTAATGCACTGGTACACACTGTGATATTTTCTCAGTCTACCCAATTCAAAATTGGTGAAAAATAAAACTGAATGTTTGGGAAGTTACTTGCCAACTTGGAAGTAGAGTGCTTTAGTTTTCCATCCTAAGCATTTAAGTTATCTGGCATGAATTATCTGAAATCATAAACTAAACAATTACCTAAACCCGACTTTTAACTGCAAGATTGAGCAATGCTACAAAAACCCATCCAGATACCAGATTGTTACAATAAAACATCATCATTTAGACACACATTGAACTAATATCATTCCCAAGAAACAATTTATAATATCAGCACATTATTGCACATGTCTTAAAGGGCCAGAAACAAAGACACAAGACAGACAGAAAGGAGCTCCAGACTATGGCTGACAGACAGAAGCCTTAAAAACAGAGCAGATAAGAGAAAAATCTCCTACACCAGTGGCAGGATAGATGTCCTCACAAGGGGATCAGATGTTTTCACAGACGGCAACCTGAAATGTAATATCAAGGGTTTCCATGGTGACTTTACTGCATTTAGTGTCTCCTTTTTCTTTTTCTTTTTTTTAAAAAGACAGAGGTGGCATAATCCTTACAGTGCAGGGAACGAAGGAAGGAATTCCCTGAAGCAACAGGGCTTTGGTAGATCCTGGGAGTCCCTCAGTCCCTCCTTTTACTTATAGGATTAGCTCCTCTGGTTTGGTTCCACCCCAATCTCGCTCCATCTCCTAACATTTCAGTAGTCAGCTCTCAAAAAGTTCCAGGGTCGGGGGGTTATCAAAATTTGTAACTTAAATTTCGGTTTCTGACCTTGAAGTGAATTAATACCTATTTAATAATGAGGACAGGGTTTGAGAAAAATAAAAAGGGAGGTTTACTGCTTTGCTAACAAAGCAGAAACACAGGGGACTCTGCCCAAAGGTTGTGACTCTCTTGAACTGGAGCAACAAGGGGTTTTAAAGGAGTTTCCATTGTTAACCTGGGAGATACTCTGTTCTTTGGTGGCCAGCAGGCATTGCCCTCTGCAGTGGGTGAGTTCCAGGCTGCCAGCTAGGGGCTTCTCTCATCCTGCTTAACAAAGGGGGGTAAACTTCAACACAGTTTTTTAGAACACAGTCCAAAGGGTGTAAGGCTTACTTGCTTTATTACCCATTTTTACGTCCAATATCTTTAAGTTTTTACCACAGAAATCACACAACAAAATGCACAAAAACAAACAAACAAAAAAACATATAGAACACAGAACAAAACACAAAGAAACAGAAACCTGGTGAAGATACAGAAAAACAGAGGAGCAATGAAATGTCTTGCTGAAGCTCCGGGGTAGGAGCTCCTGCGTGCCCGGCTGCACCTTTCTACCCTTTCAGAGAAATTCCATACAGAACAGAACAGAGGACAGAACAATTCTTGTTACTGTCCTGGACAGGAGTACATGTGAGCCTCCCCAGGCCACCTCTCTGTCATCAGAAGACATCTCCCTTAACCGGATATCAGATGTTATAAAGGCACCACCTACCTATGGAGGCCTCCTCCACCAGGTGCTTGCTAATAGTTTTAGTGCGATGGTTCACTGCAGTGCTCCCTGGACCGAATGCTCACTCCAAGGCTTTGGAACTTGGCTCTCCAGCCCTGAGCCCTGGAGGAAAGGCCAGCGTCAGAATTTCCAGCAGTCTGGTCTTATGATCTGGTCACGTCATCTCGCTGGGGAACTCCAAAATGTTAGACCAGGATGCAAGAAAATACCACTGACTCCAATTAAAATCAAATTAAGGCAAGCTTATTAGTTCAACCGGCTAGGCTGACTCTCCTTCTCAAAACGGCGGGAAAAAGACAGCATCCCCACCTTTCCTACACCCCAGCTTTATAGCCCAAAAAGTTACACAAAAAGGGAGTATCAGAAAACAGAACTTTGACAAGCATCACACTAATTGTAGTTTACATTTTTTATTTGCTGGCCCCAGCATCAGAAATTATGAGGACCATTAGAGCCTCAGAGAGGGTCATTGTCTGGCCAGGGAAGGCCAATATTTATGAGGTTTCAGTAAGGTTTCAGAGAGGGCTGTGATCTGGTCAGTAAGACAGGCATGGGTGAGTTCAAGGCATGGGCAGGCATTCCAAGCAGGTTCAGAATTTGCAGTAATTTATAGTAAAGCAAAAATTATCTTTCCATGGCTCTGTGGCAAGATGGCTCCCAATATTAATGAAAGATCAGGTTGAGTGATCACCCCTGTCCCTTCCTTTTGGAAACTCCTCTACCACCTCCAAGGTTGTGAACTCCTGAGCATTTTCCATTCCAGAGAAGTATTCACAGAATGTCTAACTCTTCTCCTCTAATTGTGTCTTACTTGGGGCAAAGGTAATGTCAAAGCATTGTTCTGGATGAGAGTGGGAAGATTATTGTATATCACATATTTGCATACACATTGGATTCATTTTCCAATTTTCCATTTGAAATACTGAATTCCTGGCACTAACCCATACCCTACTAGACTCTGACTAATAATCCTAATATGATGGTGAAACACAACCCAAGCAGAATAGAAATACAAGCTGTTCAGAGGAGGCATGGTGTGTAGTTGGAATTGCCTTTTGCATTATATAGTATAGGAGCTATAAATCTAGTCAATTTTTTGTTGAAATAATTCTACATGTGTTTTTAAAGTTAACAAATATGGGAATCCTGTCTCCCTTTCTCTGTAGCACATGTATTTTTATATGCACATAGAGAATCCTACCTGGTATCACACGTACATACTTGTGAGGTGGCTGAATTGGCAGATACAAATTGTGAGAAGAGATCACTACTCCTAAACGCAGTTCAAACTGAAAATTCAACCTATGGGTGAGCTTCCTAGTTCAATAACATTATACATAAATCCATGTTCAGTAAAATGAATATTTTTGCATCTGTGGATTATATATATTTCATGATGAATTTCGATTGGCATATATATTGCTACTTTTTTTCTTTTTTTGGTTGTTCAAAACGTTACAAAGCTCTTGACATATCATATTTCATACATTAGATTCAAGTGGGTTATGAACTCCCATTTTTACCCCAAATAAAGATTGCAGAATCACATTGGTTACATATTCACATTTTTACATAATGCCCTATTAGTTAATGTTGTATTCTGCTACCTTTCCTATACTTTATGATCCCCCCTCTTTCCCCCTCCCATCTTCTCTCTCTACCCCATCTACTGTAATTAATTTCTCTCCTTGTTTATTTTCCCATTCCCTTCACAACCTGTTATATGTAATTTTGTATAACAATGAGAGTCTCCCTTCATTACCATGCAATTTCCCTTTTCTCTCCCTTTCCCTCCCACCTCATGTCTCTGTTAATGTAAATCTTTTCTTCCTGCTCTTCCTCCCTGCTCTGTTCTTAGTTGCTCTCATTATATCCAAGAAGACATTTGGTATTTGGTTTTTAGGGATTGGCTAGTTTCACTAAGCATAATCTGCTCTATTACCATCCATTTCCCTGAAAATTCCATGATTTTGTCATATTTTAGTGCTGCGTAATACTCCATGGTGTATAAATGCCACATTTGTTATCCATTCATCTATTGAAGGGCATCTAGGTTGGGTCCACAGTGTAGCAATTGTGAATTGTACTGCTAAGAAAATCGATGTGGCAGTATCACAGAGTTACACTATTTTAAGGTCTTCAGGAAATAGTCCAAGAAGGGCAATAGCTGGGTCAAATTGTGGTTCCATTCCAAGCTTTCCCAGGAATCTCCATACTGCTTTCCAAATTGGCCGCACCAGTTTGCGGAACAGCTCTCCTCATAGGCCTCATTTGGTCCATCTTCTCTACATTAAGAAGAGAGAGGCTTACTCAGACACAACCTTTCATCCTGACCTGGTTGTTTGCCAGGTTGTTTTGGTCTTTCAGGTCTTTCATAGCTGCCTACATCTTCTCCAGGGATCAAATATGCATGGACCTTTGAGGTTCTCAGTAGGTGGCAGATCCCCTACATTGCTGTATTGCAAGACGAACCCTGTCCCTTCTCTTTTGTAAAGTTAGATTGAGGGAACAGTGTATGGTTAGGGTTAATAACATGTTCAATTTGGGTTCGGAATCATTCTGATTGATGAATAATGGTATTGGGAACCTGCGATATTTATAAAACTATAGAGGTGAAATATAAGTATAAAAACAGAAATCTAGGTAAGATTTGTAGCTCAGAAGGGAATGAGGCCCTTTATTGGGATACTTAGCTTTTAATTATGTTCTGCACGTTTGTCTCAGATAAATTGATAATCAATGGCATAGGACCTTGTACCTTGGAAGATTGATTGTAGAAGAGAACATCCACTCAAATTTGGATAGTCGGTAGGATTAGGAAGAGAGTCGGTAGGTTTAGGAAGAAGAGTGAGTATAAAATTTGGATCAAATGTTCTTTAGCAATACGGTTTCATTTACACAGTGAATGTAAATGTCAGCACATGCGAAGAGTCAGTCACAATGATGAACTGCGGAAAATATAGGAAAGAAGATATCAATAGAGACATTACAAAATCAGGCAATTGTAAAGTGAATGATAGGTTTACACATTTTCAACAGGATCGAGATTGAATACATAATTTTAGGAAGAAACAAATATGTAGTCACCAATAGAAATGACATTTGAAAGCATTATGCAAACTGGAAATGGATGTTTTTAGTAATCCATATTCAACTTCCATTTAGGATTTGGTGCAATCATAAGTGTGACCTTTGCATTTTGTGCCCAGAAAATTATTGTGATAAAATATATATGTAGATCATGTGACATGAGTATTTTTTACACCATTTCTGTGAGCAATATTTTAAGACATATAAATTAGTATTGGGGGTACAAAGTGGTGTACCCTGTGTCTATGAATATAGAGATAATGCATGAATAGAACATACTGTAAATAAATAATATAACTGGTTCCACTTTAAATAATGGATTGAATTGTTATCTGAAAATATATAAGAAATCATATATTGACATACAATCAATAATTCCAACCAGTTATATATCTAATTGTCATCTTAGGGTTATTGTTTATCATGAAGTGTGTGTGAGTTTTGCTTAAAAAGTGATTATGGAAATCGAAAATAATGTGTTTGGAAAGAAGTCTCATGAAATTACCAGTCAAGAAATATGGAGGAATCCATGTGTTCTGAAGCAGGAAGTGATTGAAAGTGAAACAAATGCCTATAAATTTGCTAAATTGTTGATGAAATATATATCCTGTGATGTGCATAACCTGAGGAAATAGTATGTACCAGTGTTGAATAAAAATGAACGTCAAAGTACACATCATGTACCATTGGAATCTACTTGCATTGATGTTAAACTGGGTCAGTTACTGTAAAAATATTAGGATTCGCGTGCATCACTCACCGAAGTTAGTTTTCTTTTTTTTTTTAATTTTTATTTATGCTTGTTCAAAACATTACATAGTTCTTGATACATCATATTTGTCACTTTGATTCAAGTGGGTTATGAACTCCCATTTTTACTCCGTATACAGATTGCAGAATCACATCAGTTACACATGCATTGATTCACATATTGCCATACTAGTGTCTGTTGTATTCTGCTGCCTTACCTATCCTCTACTATCCCCCCTCCCCTCCCCTCTCCTCCCCTCTTCTCTCTCTACCCCGTCTACAGTAATAAATTTCTCCCCCTTGTATTATTTTTCCCTTTCTTCTTGTATGTAATTTTGTATAACCCTGAGGGTCTCCTTCCATTTCCATGCAATATCCCTTCTCTCTCCCTTTCCCTCCCACCTCTCATCCCTGTTTTAATGTTAATCTTCTTCTCATCCTCTTCATACCTATTCTGTTCTTAGTTAATCTCCTTATATCAAAGAAGACATTTGGCATTTGTTTTGAAGGGATTGGGTAGCTTCACTTAGCATAATCTGCTCTAGTGCCATCCATTTCCCTGCAAATTCTATGATTTTGTCATTTTTTAATGCAGAGTAATACTACATTCTGTATAAATGCCACATTTTTTAATCCATTCATCTATTGAAGGGCATATAGGTTGGTTCCACAGTCTTGCTATTGTGAATTGTGCTGCTATGTACATCGATGTAGCAGTGTCCCTGCAGCATGCTCTTTGTAGGTCTTTAGGGAATTGACCGAGAAGGGGAATAGCTGGGTCAAATGGTGGTTTCATTCCCAGCTTTCCAAGAAATCTCCATACTGCTTTCCAAATTGGATGCACCAATTTGCAGTCTCACCAGCAATGTACAAGTGTACCTGTTTCCCCACATTCTCACCAACACTTGTTGTTTGACTTCATAATGGCTGCCAATCTTACTGGAGTGAGATGGTATCTTAGGGTGGTTTTGATTCACCTTTCTCTGACTACTGGAGATGGTGAGCATTTTTTCATGTACTTGTTGATTATATGTCCTCCTCTGAGATGTCTGTTGAGGTCCTCGGCCCATTTGTTGATTGGGTTATTTGTTATCTTATTGTTTAATTTTTTGAGTTCTTTGTATACTCTGGATATTAGGGCTCTATCTGAAGTGTGAGGAGTAAAGATTTCTTCCCAGAATTTAGGCTCCCTATTTACCTCTCTTATTGTTTCTTTTGCTGAGAAAAAACTTTTTGCTTTGAGTAAGTCCCATGTGTTGATTCTAGTTATTAACTCTTGTTATTAACTCTTGTGCTATGGATGTCCTATTGAGGAATTTGAAGCCCGACCCCACAGTATGTAGATCGTAGCCAACTTTTTCTTCTATCAGACGCCATGTCTCTGATTTGATATCAAGGCCCTTGATCCATTTTGAGTGAACTTTTGTGCATGCAAGAGAAAGGGATTCAGTTTCATTTTGTTACATATGGATTTCCAGTTTTTCCAGCACCATTTGTTGAAGATGCTATCCTTCCTCCATTGCATGCTTTTAGCTCCTTTATCAAATAGAAGATTGTTGTAGCATTGTGGATTAATCTCTGTGTCCTCCATTCTGTACCATTGGTCCACCCGCCTGTTTTGGTACCAGTACCATGCTGTCATTGTTACTATTGCTCTGAAATTTAGTTTGAAATCTGATATCGCTATACCGCCTGATTCACACATCCTGGTTAGAATTGCTTTGCTATTCTGGATCTTTTATTATTCCATATGAATTTCATGATTGCTTTCTCTATTTCTACAAGAAATGCCGTTAGGATTTTGATTGGCATTACATTAAACCTATAGAGAACTTTTGGGAATATCACCATTTTGATGATGTTAGTTCTCCCTATCCATGAACAGTGTATATTTTTCCATCTTCTAAGATCTTATTCTACTTCTCTTTTTAGGGTTCTGTACTTTGCATTGTATAAATCTTTCACCTCTTTTGTTAGGTTGATTCCCAAGGATTTTAGTTTTATTTTTTGAGGATATTGTGAATGGAGTGTTTTTTTTTCTCATTTCCGTTTCAGAAGTTTTGTCACTGATATACAGAAATGCCTTTGACTTATGAATGTTGATTGTATATCCTGCCACATTGCTGAAATCATTTCTTACTTCTAGTAGTTTTTTTTGTAGACCCTTTTGGGTCTTCTATATATTGAATCATATCAGCTGCAAGTAGTGATAATTTAAGTTATTCTTTTCCTATTTTCATGCCTTTTATTTCTTTCATCTGTCTAATTGCTCTGGCCAGTGTTTCGAGAACTATATTGAATAGAAGTGGTGGTAGAGGACATCTCTGTCTTGTTCCAGATTTTAGAGGGAATGCTTCAATTTTTCTTCATTCAGAATAATGCTAGCCTGAGGCTTAACATAGATAGCTTTTACAATGTCGAGGTAAATTCCTGTTATCTCTAGTTTTTCAAATGTTTTGAACATAAAGGGATGCTAAGGGTATATCCTTCTTATTTATTTTTTGCAGAACCAAGCTTTAGTTTTGTAATTTTTTCAATAGTTTCTTTTGTTTCAATTTTGTTGTTTTCCGCTCTGATTTTAGTTATTTCTTGCCTTCTGCTACATTTACTGTTGTTTTGCTCTTCCTTTTCTAGGGCTTTGAGATGAAGTGTGAGCTCATTTATTTGTTGTTCTTTCCTATTTTTGAGGAATGACGTCAAGGTGGTGAATTTCCCTCTTAAAACACCTTTCATTGTGTCCCATAGACTCCGATATGTTGTTTCTGTATTTTCATTTATCTTGAAGAATTTTTTGATTTTCTCATTTATGTCTTCTGTAACACATTAATCATTCAGTAACATGTTGTTCATTTTCAATGTGATGTAGGATTTTTCCTTCCTTCTTTTTCATTGGTTTCCAGATTCATTCCATTATAATCCAATAAAATTCATGGTATTAAGTCGACCCTTTATATTTACTGAAGGTTGCTCTATGGCATAATATATGGTCTATTTTTTAGAAGGATCCATGTGCTGCTAAAAAATATTATATCCACTTGATGATGGTTGATATATTCTATATATGTCAGTTAAGTCTAGGTTATTGATTGTGATATTGAGTTCTATAGTTTCTTTATTCAAATTTTATTTGGAGGATCTGTCCAATGGTGAGAGAGGTGTGTTGAAATCACCCATAATTATTGTGTTGTGGGCTATTTGATTCTTGAACTTGAGGAGAATTTGTTTTATGAACGTCACAGCACCATTTAATGGTGCGTAAATATTGATAATTTTTATGTCTTGTTGGTGAATGGTTCCTTTTAACAGTATATAATTTCCTTCATTATCCCTTTTGATTAAATTAGTCTTGAAGTCGATTTAATTCGATTTGAGGATGGCCACCACTGCTTGCTTATGAGGACCGTGTGCATGGTATATTTTTTCCCAACCTTTCACCTTCAGCCTGTGTATGTCTTTTCCATTCAGATATGTCTCCTGGAGGCAACATATTGTTGGATTTGTTTTTTGAATCCAAGTTACAAGCCTATGTTGCTTTATTGGAGAGTTTAAGCCATTAATGTTTAGAGTTACTATTGATATATGGTTTCTACTGCCAGCCATTTTTGAATAGTTATGGCTTTTTAAAATTTACTTTGTTTCTCCATGATTAGCTTTTCCCCCGCCCTCTGTCATTACTGAGGCACTTCCCACTGATGGTTTTGGTTGTTGTTTCTCATTTCTTTCTCGTGTAGTGTTTTGCTCAAGACACTTTGCAATGGTGGTTTTCTGGCTGCAAATTCTTTTAGCTTTTGTTTATCATGAAAGATTTTTATTTCGTTGTCGTACCTGAAGCTGAATTTTGCTGGATACAGAATTCTTGTTTGGCATCCATTGTCTTTCAATGTTTGAAATACGTTGTTCCAGGATCCTCTCACTTTCAGGGTCTGTGATGAAAAATAGGTTGCTAACCTTATTGGTTTACCCCTGAATGTAATCTTCCTCCTTTCTCTTGAAGCTTTTAATGTTTTCTCTTTGTTCTGTATATTGGATAGCTTCATAACAATGTGTCTTGGCGTTGGTCTACTGTGATTTTGTGTGCTCTGTGTCCTGTAAGCATCTTCAATTTGTATATCCATTTCCTTTTTTATTTCTGGAAAATTTTCTGTAATTATTTCATTCAACAGGTTACTCATTCCCATGGTTTGAATCTCTGTACCTTCCTCTATCCAGATGACTCATAAGTTTGGTTTTTTTATGTTATACCATATCTCTTGGATGTTTTTCTCGTGATTTTTTTACCAGCCTTTCTGTGTTGGCTAGACTCTTTTCAAGATGATATATTTTGTCTTCATTATGTGACATTCTGTCTTCTACTTGCTCCACATGGTTAGTGATACTCTCAATTGAGTTTTTAATTTGGTTTATCGTTTCCTTCATTTCTAGAATTATTCTTTGAATATTTATAATCTCTATCTCCTGATAAAGAAGATTAACTTCTTCTTTTATCTGTTTATGTAATTCATTTTCAATGTGTTCTTTCACTGTATTTATTTGCTCTCTCGTATCCTCTTTAAGGTTCCATTTCATCTGTCTAAGGTATTCCTTGAGTTCTTTATATGACCATTTTTCTGATAATTCTAGGTCCTCCTGAATATTTAGGTTATCCTTCATTGTTTGTACTCCTTTTCTTTCTTGCTTTTTGATGCTGCTCATGTTACTTCTTGTTCTGTTTGAGTGCTGAGTTACTTCTAATTCTTATAAATTTATTTGAAGCTTGGGAGGAAAGATATTAGAAGGGATGGGAAGAAGTCACTAAAGAGAATGAGAATAGGCAGGTAGAATTCAAGGATGGGGGAATAAGAAAATTGAAAAGAAATGAAAAGACAAAAGAAAAAAATAGAAAATAAATAAAGAAATAAATTTTTTTTAAATAATAATGATAATTAAAAAATGAAAATTAAAATTTAAAATAATAATAATAATAGTAAAATTAAAAAAATAAAAACATTAAAATAAGTTAAAGAACAACACAAAAAATTTAAATGAAAGAAAAAAAATAAAAATAAAATAATAATAATAATAATACATGCAGTCATAGAGTTCAATTAACTTCTCTTCCAGTAGGTGGAGCTGTGCTCACTGGGCCAAGCTTCTCCTCTCAATAGGTGGGAACCAATCACTGTGCAGGAGCTCTTCCTCCCAGACTGGGCGGGTCTCTAATCCTGAGTGCCTAGGACCTTCTCTAGTGTTTCCTCAAGCCAGGCTCCGCTCAACTGTGACGCTCACCACAATACTTGCTACACGTCAGGTCTCTGCTCCTGGTAGCCCTGTTTTCATCAACGCTTGGCACTCTCTCCCTGTTTGCCTCCCTCAGACCCTAAGTTTGTAGAGCTTGGGGCTGGGAACCCCCAGCGAATTTGCTTGCTCTCTGGTATCCATGCCCACATTATCTGGTGTAAGAGACCTCAGTTGTCAGCACTGGTAGGAGCGGTAGCCAGGAATTCCACGCCACAAGTCCCACAGCACACATGATTCCCTCGGTCTGGCCATCTTTCTCACGGGAGACCTGGGAGGGCCCCTTAAGGGAGAGCTGGGAGGGGCCCTTAATGTTTCCCCGCTGTGTGGAGAGAGATGCATATGGAATTACACACCTGTCGTACTGGTTTCAATGAAGTTATCTCCTCTGCCCATGACATCAGTTCTCTTCCATGGTGGTATCCCATGCAAATGGTGACCATTCGTTCCTTTTGCCAGGTGACCAATGCAATGGATGGGTCCTGACTGTGTCTCCAAAGCCCCATTTCAATCCAGTGGCCTTTTACCTCTGTAAATTCAGAAGGGCCGACCAGTTATTTCAGAGGGAACGTTAGTTCTGAGTCACAAGAAGCAGGCAAATCTGAGCTTCTATGCAGCCGATCCGGGCTCTGTGTGTTTTCTCAGGGGCGCAGACTGTTCGCACCAGATCCACGTCAGGTCAGCATTGCCTAGTGATTCTGAACAAACAGCATTTAGACAGTTTACGACTCCCTATGCCTGCGCAGCTAATGAGGTCAGATACTTGATTTCTCCATGTCCGCCACCATGTTGGACCTCTTATATTGCTACTTTTTAATGTCTGTGCGTGTGCGTGTGTGTGTGTGTGTGTATATATATATATATATATATATATATATATATATATATATCAATATAAGATTTCTTATATATTTTTAGATATCAATTCAATTCATTATTTAAAGTGGAACCAGTTATATTATTTATTCACAGGATGGTCTATTCATGCATTATCTCTATATTCATAGACACAGGGTACACCTCTGTGTACCCCTAAAACTAATGTATATGTCTTCAAAATATTGCTCCCAGAAATGGTGGAAGAAATACTCATGTCACCTGATCCACATATATATTTTATCACAGTAAAATTCTGAACAAAAAATGTAAAGGTCACACTTATGATTGTACCGAAGCCTAAAAGAAAAGTGAAAATGTTTAACTAAAAACATCCATGTGAAGGTTGCCTAATGCTCTCAAATGTCAATCCTATTGGTGACTACATATTTGTTTCTTCCAATGATTATATATTCAAATTAAACCCTGTTGAAAATGTCTAATCCTATAACTCACTTTATACTTTGCCTGATTTCATAATGTCTCTATTGATACCTGCTTTCCTACTTATTTTCCCCAGTTCATCATTGTGACTGACTCTTCATATGTGCTGACATTTTCATTCATTCTCTAACCGAAACCCTATTGCTAAAGAACTTTTGGTCCAAATACTATACTCACTCTTCTTCCTAAACCTACCGACTATCTTCCTAATCCTAACGACTATCCATTTTTGACTGGATGTTCTCTTCTACATTAAATCTACCAAGGTACAAGGTCCTGTGCTTCAAATCATACCTAGATTTCTGTTTCCATACTTATATTTCACCTCTATGTTCTTGTAATTATCGCAAGTTCCCAATACCATTATTCATCGCACAGAATGATTCCTAACCCAAATTGAACCTGTTATTAACCCTAAACATACACTGTTCCCTCAATCTCATTTTACAGAAGAGCAGCGACAGAGTTGTTCTTAAAATACAGGGAATTAGGGGACCTTCCACCTGCTGAAAACCTCCAAGGTCCATGCAGAAATGATACCTGGAGAAGTTGTAGGGAGGTATGAAAGACCTGAGAGAGCAAAAGTCCTATTCCATGGCAAACAACCTGGTCAGGATAGAGGGATGTGTCTGAATCAGCCTCTCTCTACTTATGTTAGAGAAGATGGACTAAACCAGACCTGTGTGGAGAGCTGTTCCCAGGTGCCTATGGTTGATATACCATTCTAACTTGTGCAAGTGTTCCAGGAAGTAGGAGCAGCCTCCATCTCATGGGACCCTTGGAAGCAAGTGTTAGGACAAACTGGTTGCCAAGGCAGTGACCTGATTCATTCAATTCCAAAGAAAGTGACATACCTCATTTCCTTGGTGATGGAACTCTATGATCTTTGTATCCTAGTGGCCAGGCACCCAGACGCTATCCCATTCCCAGTCACAGTGGTCTCACTTATTTGGATTTACCAAGGACAGAGTCAGTATTTCTTGGTACCTACTAATGTGAGGATGGCCAAATGCCAGGAGAGCACTGAAGAGGTACCTTTTCTGAGAAAGCCAGTAGTGGCTCACCACTTTTTCCTGACAACTTCACAGAGTTAGCCAAGGAAACCAGACCTGAGAGAGGACAGACTATTTCGAAGGAATATAGTATGGCCGAGCAGTTAGAGGACACTCCAGATAGTCACAGATCTACTTGGGGGAAGGAGGTGCCATTGTGGGAGTGGGTGTGGGTTTGTGGTTTTGTCTCATGTTCTAACAAAAGGTAGGAATGGCGGTTTGTTTGGATTGAAGTGGACTGTTTCAAGTAAGTCATTTGACAAGGTGAGTGTTTCTATGTTTGTGTATCCGACTATGTCCATTGTTGTAGACATTAGAAAAGAGAATGCATTAATGGATGTGTCCTCTCTAGTATAAATCTTACCATAATTCATCCTGCTCAATTTATGAATGGACTGCACCTTGTCTTATCGATGGGCAACACCTGCTATCATCCTAATTTCCTGTTTTCTTCCTGAATTCTGGCCAGTCTCCAGAATAGGCTCAGGGATTTGTGTCCAAGATATGTACCACCTCCAAGCTCTGTGACATGGCCATATACTGGATAGCTGAAGAGAATGGAGATCATCTCAGAAAACTCAGATATCAGTGTGACCAGGAAAGTCTCAGTGGAGAAACCCTGCTTTGGGCCTTTTGCTTACCTTATGTTCTGTTGCCCTGAATGTCAGGAAGGTCTTTGCCTCAGGCCACTCCTTTGTGAAGCCTGAAGAAAACAGTTTTAAATTTGAAATGAATAGGCATCACCTGTGGCTCTTTGCTTAATTGCTTTGGAAAGGGATGTGTCTGAAGTAGCCTCTTGGCCTTGTATGTGGCTGTGATTTTTATTCTCAGCACATGATGGATCCAAAGAATGATCGCATGTGCGCATCCAAATCCAAAATGGCCAAAAGATCAGTCATTGTGGATGAAGTCTCTCGCCTTCTTCTGTTAGGTTCCTGACATCCATCAAGTGAGAATACTGATCCTTTGGGTCAAATGAGTTCTTGAAATCTCTGCCGAGGTGCTTGGCTTTTCTCATGACTCTATTTCACATAAATATTCCATACCTGAAAGTCAGTAGGCCTCAAATTGGAGAAACAGAGCAGCATGAACGGCAGGCTTATTTGACCACTCCTGGTTCATATTAAGAGTGTCCAGGCCACCCTGACTTTAGGCAAATGAGGGGCAAGTGAGCTTATTTTGGACACTACCAATGGCTGCACCCCTCATGGAAACCTCCAGCCAGAGGTCATGATGAGTGACTATATGGAAGAAGATGAGGGCCATGTGGGAGTGTTTTGGTTTTAATTGTGGTCATTTGTGTGGCGGTTGGAAGAAATGTCTGGGTCCACCTGGGCTTGAACTCTGGTGTGATTCCCCATAGAGACTGAGTTCTGGAACTCACCTCAGAGAAGTATTGCCATGAATTGTTTTGGGATTTTAGGAGGCCACGCATGAGAGCTGCCCTTGGAAACTGAGATCTGGCTTTCCACAGAGCACTGGCAATCTCAGCCAGGATATCACATGATATAATTGTGAAAAACTTGCAGCCATAGTTGAGAGTCAAAACACACATGGACCTCACATTTTACACCTCAATGTGCCTGGCTTCATGTGACCTTTTCCCCACTCTTTGGGAAGCCTTGCCTGTGAGAGTTCTCCAGAGTTTTCATTTAAATTAGCTTTCTCAACATTTAGTGGTTCCTGAATGAATTGAAACCCAGAGTTTCTCCAACTTCATCCTTGAAAAATGGCTTGATAAATACCGTGAATTTTTGGAAGTTCCCACAACCAGGTGGCACTGGAGAACATTTGGATGTCCTGTTGCTGATCATGAGTATACCAGACAATGCCTTGATTGACTGGGTTTCATGAAAATGGTGTAGAACAGAGATGCCAGTAAGTTGGAGCCTGCTGAGTAGTGGGCCTAGAGCAGTGGTGGGCAGGTGTGTGATGAAACATCAGTGGTAGGGCCATGAGGATCTACCACTGGATTCCAAATGGCTTGTGAATGACATGGTGCAGCCAGCAGTCCCTTATATGTAAAGGCATCTTGTTATATGGTGAGGTTTCAGGTCAATGTTCTGAATCAGGTTGATATGGACGAGGGGGCAATGGGCCAAGCTAGGAGGGATAGAAGCCTGGTTGGTGCATTCTCCTGCAGACCCTGACCCAACACACGTGACAGAACTCCCTCCAGCAATATGTCCCAGTTGAGCTCCTGGTATTTCGTGAAGCAAATACCAAACTCCCAGTGCAGCAGGAAAAACACCACAAAAAGTGTAGGAGGACCAAATGGCTTCGCAGTCAACACAGAGAGACACTTAGTCCTCAGTGGTCACAGTTTACCTACAAAGAGAGGATTCAGCATTGCTGCCTCATCTTCATTGGAAAATAAGAAACCATGTCCTTCAGGTCACATAGATGCAGAACCAGCTTTGATGGTCTCACTACTAAAGAAGCCAAATCTCCTGACAACAACATATATTTCAAGTGCCCAAACTCAGAGGCAGTTTCTCAAAAAGTTTTTAGGCTCTCAGAGCTCCCTGTTTGTGTTGTGTTTACCCTGTCCCTTACTTTTGGAAACTCCTCTACCACCTCCATGGTTATGAACTCTTGAGCATTTTCCATTCCAGATATGTATTCACTGATTTTCTAACTCTTCTCCTCTAATTATGGGGTGAAGGTAATGTCAAGGCATTTTTCTGGATGAGAGTGAGAAGATATCAGACCTTAACAGATATTTGTGAAGCACATATTTGCTTACACATTGAATTCATTTTCCAATTTTCCTTTTGAAATACTGAATCCCTGACACTAACCCATACCTACTAGAATCAGACAACTCATCCTAATATAATGGAGAAAAATAACCCAAACAGAATAGAAATTCAAGCAGTTCAGAGGAGGCATCTTGTATAGTTGGACTTGCCTTTTGCATTATATAAGGTAGGAGTTATAAATCTAGTCAATTTTTATTTGAAATAGTTCTCCATGTGTTTTTAAAGATAACAAATGTGTGAAATCCTGTTTCCCTTTCTCTGTAGCCAATTCACACATGTATATTTATATGCACACAGAGAATCCTACCAGGAATCCCACGTACATTTTTGTGAGGTTTCTCACTTGGCAGATTCAAATTGTGAGAAGAGATCACTCCTCTTAAACGCTGTTAGAACTGAAGATTCAAACTATAGGGGAGCTTTCTAGTAGAACAACATTATACATATACTCATGTTCAGTAAAATAATTATTTTTGCATCTGTGGATGATATATATTTACTGATGAATTTTGATTTTCATATATATTGCTGCTTTTTAATGTCTGTGTGTAGTTTGTGTGTGTGTGTGTGTGTGTGTGTATATATATATATATATATATATATATATATATATATATACAAACACACACTATTCAGATTTTTCAATATATAAAATATATGTGTCTTATATACACTTTCTAAATTCATTCATGTTCATGTATATGGATTTATAATCAACTTTTCACAAGATTATTTTCCGAAATATTCATCCACCTGAAATACATATTTGTTTCCTAGTACTGAAAACAAACTTCAGTGAATGGTGCCTACAAATTCTAATAATTTTACAGTAACTGACCCAGTTTACCACCAATGCAAGTAGATTCCTATGGGACATGATATGTAATTTGAGGTTCATTTGTATTCAACACTGGTACATTATTATTTCTTCAGTTTTTGCACATCATATGATATATATTTCATCCACAAGTTCACAAATTTACAGGCATTTGTTTCAACTTTAATCAATTCCTGTTTCAGAACACAAGTATTATCAGGGTTTCTGAACTCGTCTTTTCATGACGCTTCTTTCCAAACAAGTTATTTTCGATTTCCATAATCACTGGTGAAGTAAAACTCACACCCTTCGTGATAAACCAAAACACTAATATTACCATTATATGTATACCATTTTGGAAAGAATGATTGTATATCAATATAAGATTTCCTGTAATTTTTCAGATATCAGTTCAATCCATTATTTATAGTTGGAACAAGTTATATTATTTATTCACAGTATGTTCTATTCATGCTTTATCTTTATATTCATAGACACAGTGTACACCTCTTTGGACCCCCAATACTAATTTTACGTCTTCAATATATTGCTACCAGAAATGGTGGAAGAAATACTTATGTCACCTGATCTACATATACATTTTATCACAATAATATTCTGAAAAAAAATGTAATGGTCACACTTATGACTGTACCAAAGCCTAAAAGGAAAGTGAACATGGATTAATAGAAACATCCATGTCCACGCTGCCTAATGCTCTCAAATGTCAATCCTATTGGTGACAACATATTTGTTTCTTCCTAAGATTATATATTCAAACTCAACCCTGTTGAAAATGTCTAATCCTATCACTCACTTTATATTTTGCCTGATGCAATAATGTCTCTATTGATATCTGCATTTCTACATATTTTCCCAGTTTATCATAGTGACTGACTCTTCATATGTGCCGACATTTACATTCACTCTCTAACCGAAACCATATTGCTAAAGAACTTTTGGTCTAAATCCTATAATCACTCTTCTTCCTAAACCTACCGACAATCTTTCTAAACCTACTGACTATCCCTTTTTACTGGATGTTCTCTTCTACGTTCAATCATCCAAGGTACAAGGTCCTATGCCATTGTATATTGAATTATCTGAGACATCTTTAGAGAACATAATTCAAGCTAAGTATCCCAATCAAGGGCCCAATGCCCTTCTGGGTTTCAAATTATATCTAGATTTTTATTTTCATACTTATATTTCACCTCTACATTCTTGTAAATCTCACAGGTTGCCAATACCATTATTCATCGCACAGAATGATTCCTAACCCAAATTGAACCTGTTATTAACCCTAAGCATACACTGTTCCCTCAATCTCATTTTACAGAAGAACAGGGACGGAGTTGTTCTTACAATACAGGAAAGTAGGGGACCTTCCACCTGCTGAAAACCTCAAAGGTCCATACAGAAATGATACCCGGAAAAGTTATAGGCAGCTATGAAGGACCTGAGAGAGCAAAAGTCATCTTCCATGGCAAACAACCTGGTCAGGATGAAGGGATGTGTCTTAATCAGCCTCTCTCTTCTTATTGTAGAGAAGATGGACCAAATCAGGCCTGTGTGGAAAGCTGTTCACGGGTGCCTATGGTTGATATACCATTCTAACTTGTGAAAGTGTCACAGGAAGTAGGGGCAGCCTCCATCTCATGGGACCCTTGGAAGCAACTGTTAGGAAAAAGGAGTGCCAAGGCAGTGGCCTCATTCAGTTCCAAAGAAAGTGACATATCTAATTTCCTTGGTGATGGAACTCTCTGAACTTGCTATCCAAGAACCAAGACACCGAGAGGCAATCCCAGTCCAAGTCCCTGTGGGCTCACTTGATTGGATTTTCCAAGGACAGAGTCAGTCTTTCTCGGTACCTAATGATGTGAGTATAGCCAAATACCAGGAGAGCACTAAAGAGGTACTTTTCCTGAGAAAGCAGGTAGTGGCTCGCCACTTTTTCCTGACAACTTTACAGAGTTGGTCAAGGAAAGCAGATCTGATAGAGGACACGCCATTTTGGGGGAACATAATATGGCCCACCAGTCAGAGTTAACTCCGGAGAGTCACAGACCTACTTGAGGGAAGGAGGTGCCTTTGTGAGTGTGGGTTTGTTGTTTTGTCTCATATTCTGAGAATAGGTAGGGAAGGCGGTTTGTTTGATTTGGAGTGAACTGTTTCTAGTAAGTCGTTTGACAAAATGAGTGTTTCTATGTCTGTGTATCCCACTGTGACCGTGGTTGTAGACATGAGAAAAGAGAATGCAACAATGGATGTGTCCTGTCTAGTAGAAAGCTTCCCATTATGCATCCTGCCTAATTTATGAATGGAGTGCGGCTTGCCTTATGGATGAGCAATACCTATTACCTTCCTAAGTCCCTGTTTTCTTCTGAATTCTGGCCACTCTCCAGAATAGGCTCATGGTTTTGTGTCCAATATGCAACAACTCCAAGGTCTGTGACATGGCCATGTACAGGATAGCTGAAGGGAATGGCCAGCATCTCAGAAAACTCAGATATCAGTGTGACCAGGAAAGTCTCAGTGGATATACCCTGCTTTTGGCCTTTTGCTTACCTATTGTTCTGTTGTCCTGAATATCAGGAAGGTCTTTGCCTCAGGCCACCCCTTTGTGAAGCCTGAAGGAAACAGTTTTCAAATGGAAATGAATGGGCATCACTTGTGGCTCTTTCTTAGTTGCTTTGGAAAGGGATGTGTCTTAATTAGACTCTTGGCCTTGTATGTGGCTGTGACTTTGATTCTCAGCAGCTGATGGATCTAAAAATGATCCCATGTGTGCATCCAAAACCATAATTGCCAAAAGATCAGTCATTGTGGATGAAGTCTCTCGTCTTCCTCTGTTAGGTTCCTGACCTCCATCAAGTGAGAATAGGTATTCCTTGGGTCAAATGAGTTCTTCAAATCACTGCAGAGGTGCTTAGGTTTTCGTATGACTCCAAATCACATAAAGAATCTATACTTGAAAGTCAGTAGGCCTCAAATTGGAGAAACAGAGCAGTATTAACGGGAGGCTTATTTGATCACTCCTGGTTCACAGAAAGGGTGTCCAGGCCAACATGACTTTAGGCAAATGAGGGGCAAGGGAGTTTATTTGGACACTGCCTTTGGGTGAGCCCTTCATGGAAACCTCCAGACAGAGGTTACGATGAGTGACTATATGGAAGAAGATGAGGACCATGTTTGAGTGTTTTGTTTTTAATTGTGGTCATTTGTGTGGTGGTTGTAAGAAATATCTTGGTCCACCTGGGCTTGAACTCTGTTGGGATTTCCCTTAAAGACTGCGTTCTGGAACTGAACTCAGAGAAGTATTGCCATGAATAGAAATACAAGCAGTTTAGAGGAGGCATGGTGTATATTTGGACTTGCCTTTTGCATGATACAGAGTAGGAGTTAAATCTAGTCAATTTTTTGTTGAAATAGTTCTCCATGTGTTTTTAAAGTTAAAAAATTGTGAATTCCTGTCTCCCTTTCTCTGTAGCCTATTCAGCACATATATTTTTATATGGATATATAGAATCATACCTGGTACCACACATACATTCTTGTGAGGTGGATGAGTTGGCAGATACAAATTGTGAGAAGAGATCACTCCTACTTAACCGTGTTGGAACTGAATATTCAACCAATGGGTGAGCTTGCTAGTTGAACAACATTATACATAAATCCATGTTCAGTAAAATGAATATTTTTGGATCTTTTTATGATATATATTTTATGAAAATTTTGATTGACATATATTTTGCTATTTTTTTTTCTGTGTGTGTGTGTGTGTGTGTTTTGTGTCATTCGCCTGTTCTGTAAAACAACTTCAGAGAGAGAGGTTAAAAATTCATGCAAAGCTCTGATGGAGGTATCTAATATCTTAGTTTTGTTCTATTGCTTCTTCTAATTGGGTCATTTGTTGTGTCCCATGGACGAGGGCAGTGGTTCCTGTGCCCACCCCTGAAGCAACTCCTATTCCGAATAGGATGGCTAAAGTGAGGGATATATGTTCCCAGTGGAAACGGGTTGTATGCCCCTCTATTTCATTTTCAAATGAACCTGCATCATGACAGAGCACTCTGGGAAACATCTGCACCATTACACAATTAATCACATCTGTTGACAATTTCTTTAAAACATAAACAATGTTTAATTATATACATTTATGCTGTTGTAGGGACGGACAGGCAAGGCACCTAAGATAGCAACGAAGACATTGAAACCGTCCTATTTGGTTGCAACCAGATTCAGAGGGGATTGCTTCTGTTGTAATCAATTATTCTCCTGAAACTCAAGTTTAGGTAGTTTCAGAATTTTGTACCCAACATGTAAGGGAAGGGGCTCAGAAGTTCACAGTCTTCAGAAGTTCAAAAAAGCCGTTGTTGTTTCTGTTTTTACCTCAGTTCTGGGCAAGTTAACTTTTCAAGGACACCTGGGAGGGAAAGAGCTTTTTCCTACCTTTCTTATTTTTCGCCCCTGACAGCTGTTACCATGGAGCCCTGATGGTAACTTCTTTATCTTAGAAATATAGCCATCTCTGTAAAGCCCCAGCTCATGGCCAGAGGCCTTGTTCATATATTTTGTGGAAAACAAGTAATGGGGTGTCTAGCATAGAAGTGCTTATTTTTTTAGCCAGTGGCCAAGTAGAACAAGGCAACACTAAAAGAGGAAGTTTATCTACATTGAACTCTTTTATAGGGACTCTTTTGCTGAAAGTCCTAAAGTCAGCCATGGTGAAGACTTCTGTAGAAAGTCAGTTAAGAATTTTCTGTAGGCCTGGTACAGAAGGGGAAGACAGGGAAGGTGGGGCTGACAGCAGCTCCGAGGATCTGAGAATAAGGAAGGAGAGATGTAAAAGAATAATGGGAAAGGGGTTTGGGATTTTCCTAGCAACAAATACTTGAGCTGTACAACAGGTAGAGCAGAGGGGAAGACAAGAGTGAGTATCCCAAAATGCATGTGAGGGACTTTAAATTTTTAGTAAACTGTTTTCAGTGATGACAAAGCAACTTTAAAGGCCATTTTCATTACATCTTTGATAGGAGTCTGAGGGCTCTCCTCAGCTAGTTTCAGCTTTGTGTTAGCTGGTAAGAGGACCTGGTGGGACCCGGGGCGGGCACGGACAGGAGAAGAGAGGAGTGAGTCGGTGGATGGGAACCTGAGTACCTGCTACTTCAGCAAGATGGCGATGGTCTGAGAACCAGCAGAGATTTGGGTTTTTGATCTAATAATTGGAGGGGAGAAATCAGGTTGCTGAGGTGAGAGTGACAGCAGAGACTCTGGAGCACAAGGCTGAAGGTGAGGATTGATTGGATAAGCATAGTTCAGGATATGAGTGAAGGATGGAAAAGGCATGCCCATAGGGGAATCTCCTTTCACCCTTTTGAGCACTTGCAGAAGTTAAAAAGGTCACACAGGGCTGGGGATGTGGCTCAATTGTAGCACGCTCGCTTGGCATGCGTGCGGCCCGGGTTCGATCCTCAGCACCACATACAAACAAAGATGTCGTGTCCAGCAAAAAACTAAAAAATAAATATTAAAAATTCTCTCTGTCTCTCTCTCTCTCACCTCTCTCTTTAAAAAAAATGGTCACGCAGAATTTGAGGATCAAGAGACCCCTCTGGGGGCCATCGGTTTTGGTTATCTAATTGGTAATATGGCCAATGCTGTGTACTGAATTTGATGAGGAGTTTGTGTTCCATCAGGCAGCCCCTGTATGCTCACATCCCCATGACGTACAGCAAAAGTCTGCCAGGCATTCTGGGATTACTAAAAAGGAGTGATGGATTTTTCCTTTCCCCAGGTCCATGATCCTCTTAGTTATACAAGTCCGATATTTACTGCCATTAGCCCCTTGAACTAGAGACCTTTTATTTGATAGAGGGCCCAATGGGGCCTTAAGGGCTGAGTTTATTGCCCCTGTATCCACTTCAAAGTTTACTGGTGTCTCCTCCACTTCAAAAGATACGCTGAGCTCAGGGAGGGGATCTGAGCCCCGACTTTCGTAGTCATGCTGAAGAGTCAGAATGGCTGGCTGGCGTGGCTGCCTCTTTCTAGGGCACTCTTGAACCCAGTGTCCTCTTTCTTTACAGTAGGCACATTGATCTGAGGTCAGGGGTGGCCTCTGGCGTGGGACCAGGTATCCCTTCCTGTCTCCCTGTTTCTTAATTTCTGGCCTTTTTGTTATTGTGACCGGGACCTTAGTCAACTCCTTAGTCTGTCTTTTGTTTCTTTTATCCTCATTTTGCTCCCTTCTCTTCCTCAGTTTCTCTCTTATAGTATACTTTCTCGGCTTCTCTGACTAAATCTCTCAAAGTCATATCTTGTAATCCATCTAAGCATTGTAACTTTCTTTAAATATCCAAGGCAGCATGCCCAATAAAGGCCATTGTGACAGATGATTTTTGATCCTCTGCATTAGGATCGAAAGGAGTATATCTCCTATATGCCTCCGTAATTCTCTCTAGAAACATAGAGGAAGATTCATCAGGCCCGCAGGTGTGGTACCCACGTCACCCCAAATGGAGTAGGGAAAGAGCAGTGCCACTGCCTGCGCCCAGATCAGGCCCAGCCACCAGCTGGTGTGGTAGTCACGTCACCCAAATTGTAGTAGGGGCCAAGCAGGCCGCCCCCCGCGCCCGCCACAAAAGCAGACCTGTGACTGACCTTCGGAACAGGCCCAGCGGCCTGCCACCATGGTAGACATGACACCCCAATTGGAGTAGTGCAGAGCAGAGCTTTCTCCCGCGCCCAGTACAAGCACAACGGCCCACCGGCGTGGTAGTCACGTCAACCCAATTGGAGTAGGGGCAGAGCAGAGTCTTTGCCCGCACCCGGAACAGGCCCAGCGATCTGCCAGCATGGTAGTCACGACACCCCAATTACAGTAGGGCAAAAGCAGAGCCACCACCCGCTCCCGCAAGGTAGGCAGACCTGCAACTGACCGCGGAACAGGACTAGCGGCCTGCAAGCACAGCAGACACATCAACCCATTTGGTTCTTTGAAAAAATAAAAAAAATCTACAGACCCTTAGCCATGCTAACGAAGACAAAAAGAGAGAGAACTCAAATTACTAGCATACAGGATGAAAAAGACAATATCATAACAAATATTTCAGATATACAGAAGATAATCCGAAATTATTTTGAATCTTTGTACTCTAATAAAATAGAAGACAGTGAAGGCATCGATAAATTTCTTAAGTCATATGATCTGCCCAGATTGAGTCAGGAGGATATAGACAACCTAAACAGACCAATATCAATTGAGGAAATAGAAAAAACCATCAAAACACTACCAAGTAAGAAAAGCCCAGGACCTGATGGGTATACAGCAGAGTTTTACAAAACCTTTAAAGGGGAACTAATACCAATACTTTTCAAGCTATTTCAGGAAATTGAAAAAGAGAGAGAACTTCCAAATTCATTCTATGAGGTCAACATCACTCTAATTCCTACACCAGACAAAGACACTTCAAAGAATGAAAACTACAGACCAATATCTCTAATGAGCCTAGAGGCAAAAATCCTCAATTAAATTCTGGCAAATCAGATACAAAAGCATATCAAAAAAATTGTGCACCATGATCAAGTAGGATTCATCCGTGGGATGCAAGGCTGGTTCAATATACAGAAATCAATAAATGTTATTCATCACATCAATAGACTTAAAAATAAGAACCATATGATCATCTCGATAGATGCAGAAAAAGCATTCGACAAAGTACAGCATCCCTTTATGTTCAAAATTCTAGAAAAACTAGGGATAACAGGAACATACCTCAATATTGTAAAAGCAATCTATGCTAAGTCTCAGGCTAGGATACTTCTGAATGGAGAAAAATTGAAGGCATTCCCCCTAAAATCTGGAACAAGACAGGTATGCCCTCTTTCACCACTTCTGTTCAACATAGTTCTCGAAACACTGGCCAGAGCAATTAGAGAGATGAAAGAAATTAAAGGCATATAAATAGGAAAAGAAGAAATTAAATTATCACTATTGCAGATGACATGATTCTATTCCTAGCAGACCCAAAAGGGTCTACAAAGAAACTAATAGAGCAAATAAATGAATTCCAAAGTGGCAGGATATAAAATCAACACTCATAAATCAAAGACATTCCTGAATATCAGTGACAAATCCTCTGAAACGGAAATGAGGACAACCACTCCATTCACAATATACTAAAAAAAAAAAATAATTGGGAATCAACCTAACAAAAGAGGTGCAAGTTTTATACAAGGAAAACTACAGAAACCTAAAGAGAAAAATAGAGGAAGATATTAGAAGATGTAAAAATGTACCCTGTTCATAGATAGACAGAACTAACATCATCAAAATGGCAATATTACTAAAAGTTCTCTATAGGTTTAATGCAATGCCAATCAAAACCCAACGGCATTTCTTGTAGAAATAGAGAAAGCAATCATGAAATTCATATGGAAAAATAAAAGACCCAGAATAGCAAAAACAACACTAAGCAGGAAGTGTGAATCAGTCGGTATAGCGATACCAGACTTCAAACTATACTGCAGAACAATAGTAACAAAAATAGCATGGTACTGGTACCAAAACAGGTGGGTGGACCAATGGTACAGAATAAAGGACACAGAAACCAATCCAAAAAATACAACTATCTTACATTTGATAAAGGGGCTAAAAGCATGCAATGGATGAATGATAGCATCTTCAACAAATGGTGCTGGGAAACCTGGAAATCCATATGTAACAAAAAGAAACTGAATCCCTTTCTCTCGCCATGCACAAAAGTTAACTCAAAATGGATCAAGGAGCTTGATATCAAATCAGAGACATGGTGTCTGATAGAAGACAAAGTTGGCTACGATCTACATACTGTGGGGTCGCCTCCAAATTCCTCAATAGGACACCCATAGCACAAGCGTTAATAACTAGAATCAACACATGGGACTTACTCAAACTAAAAAGGTTTTTTCTCAGCAAAAGAAACAGTAAGAGAGGAAAATAAGGAGCCCACATCCTGGGAACAAATCTTTCCTCCTAACCCTTCAGATACAGCACTAATATCCAGAGTATACAAAGAACTCAAAAAATTAGTCAATAAGATAACAAATAACCCAAACAACAAATGGGCCAAGAACCTGAACAGACACTTCTCAGAGGAGGACATACAATCAATCAACAAGTACATGAAAAAATGGTCACCATCTCCAGCAGTCAGAGAAATGTGAATCAAAACCACCCTAAGATACCATCTCACTCCAGTAAGATTGGCAGCCATTATGAAGTCAAACAATAACAAGTGCTGGCGAGGATCTGGGGAAACAGGTACACTTGTATATTTCTGGTGGGACTGCAAATTGGTGCAGGCAAATGGGAAAGCAGTATGGAGATTTCTTGGAAAGCTGGGAACGGAACCACCATTTGACCCAGTTATTCCCCTTCTCGGTCTAAAACCTAAAGACCTAAAAAGAGCATGCTACAGGGACACTGCTACATCGATGTTCATAGCAGCACAATTCACAATAGCAAGACTGTGGAACCAACCTAGATGCCCTTCAATAGAAGAATGAATGAAAAAAATGTGGCATTTATACACAATGGAGTATTACTCGGCATTAAAAAATTACAGAATCATAGAATTTGCAGGGAAATGGATGGCATTAGAACAGATTATGCTAAGTGAAGCTAGCCAATCCCTAAAAAACAAATGCCAAATGTCTTCTTTGATATAAGGAGAGTAACTAAGAACAGAGTAGGGACGAGGAGCATGAGAAGAAGATTAACATTAAACAGGGATGAGAGGTGGAAGGGAAAGGGAGAGAGAAGGGAAACTGCATGAAAATGGAAGGAGAACCTCAGGGTTATACAAAATTACATACAAGAGGAAGTGAGGGGAAAGGGAAAAATAATACAAGGAGGAGAAATTTATTACTGTATAGGGGGTAGAGAGAGAAGAGGGGAGGAGACTGGAGGGGAGGGGGGATAGTAGAGGATAGGAAAGGCAGCAGAATACAACAGACACTAGTATGGCAATATATGAATCAATGGATGTGTAACTGATGTGATTCTGCAATCTGTATACGGGGCAAAAATGGGAGTTCATAACCCACATAAGTCAAAGTGTGAAATATTATTTATCAAGAACTATGTAATGTTTTGAACAACCATATATAAAAATTTAAAAAAAGAGATAACTAAATTCGGTGAATAATGCACGAGAATCCTAATATTTCTACAGTTTAAAATCAATGCCAGTAGATTCCTATGGGACATGATGTGTATTTTGACGTTCATTTTTATTCAACAATGGTACATTACTATTTCATGAGTTTATGCACATCATAGGATATATATTTCATCCACAAATTAGCAAATTTATAGGCATTTGATTGAATTTCAATCGCTTCCTGCTTTACAATATATGCATTCCTCCAGGTTTCCTGACTGGTCTTTTCATGAGACTTCTTTCCAAACATATTATTTTCAATTTCCATAATCACTTTTGAAGCAAAACTCACACACTGTTCATGATAAACCAAAACACTAATATTACCATTAGATGTATAATTGGTGGGAATGAATGATTGTATATCAATATAAGATTTCCTGTAATTTTCCAGATATCAGTTCAATCCATTATTTAATGTTGGAACAAGTTATATTATTTATTCACAGTATTGTCTATTCATGCTTTATCTCTATATTCATAGACACAGGGTTCACCTCTTTGTACCCCCAATACTAATTTTACGTCTTCAATATATTGTTTCCAGAAATGGTGGACGAAATACTCATGTCACCTGATCTACATATACATTTTTTCACAGTAATATTCTGGACAAATAATGTAATGGTCACGGTTATGATTGCACGAAGGACTAAATGAAAAGTGAACATGGATTACTAAAAACATCTATGTCCAGGTTGCCTAATGCTCTTAACTCTCAATCCTATTGGTGACTACATATTTTTTTCTTCCAAAGATTATGTATTCAAACTCAACCCTGTTGAAAATGTCTAATCCTATCACTCACTTTATACTTTGCCTGATTTCATAATGTCTCTATTGATATCTGCTTTTCTACATTTTTTCCCAGCTCATCATAGTGACTGACTCTTCATATGTGCTGACATTTACATTCACTCTCTAACCGAAACCCTATTGTTAAGAACTTTTGTCCAAATCAAATACTCACTCTTCTTCCTAAACCTACCGACTAGCTTCATAATCTTACTGACTATCCCTTTTTGACTGGATGTTCTCTTCTACATTCAATCATCCAAGGTACAAAGTCCTATGCCATTCTGTATTGAATTAACTGAGACATCTTTGCAGAACATAATTCAAAGCTAATTATCCCAATCAAGGGCTCAATGCCCTTCTGGGCTTCAAATCATACCTAGATTTCTGTTCTCATACTTATATTTAACCTCCATATTCTTGTAAATATTGAAGGTCCCCAACACTATTATTCATCACACAGAATGATTCCTAACACAAATCGAACCTGTTATTAACCCGAAACATACACTGTTCCCTCAATCTCATTTTACAGAAGAGCAGGGACAGAGTTGTTCTTACAATACAGGAAAGAAGGGGACAGTCCACCTGCTGAGAACCTCAAAGGTCCATGCAGAAATGATACCTGGACAAGTTGTAGGCAGGTATAAAGGACCTGAGTGAGCAAAACTCATCTTCCATGGCAAAACACCTGGTCAGGATGAAGGGATGTGTCTTAATCAGCCTCTCTCTTCTTATTGTAGAGAAGACTGACAAAACCAGACCTGTGTGTAGAGCTGTTCCTGGGTGCCTATCGTTGATATTTCATTCTAACTTGTGAAAGTGTCACAGGAAGTAGGGGCCGGCTCCATTTCATGGGACCCTTGGAAGCAACTGTTAGGGAAAAGTGGTTGCCAAGGCAGTGACCTCATTCAGTTCCAAAGAAAGTGACATACCTCATTATTTGGTGATGGAACTCTCTGAACTTGGTATCCAAGAAGCCAGGCACCCAGAGGCAGTCCCAGTTCCAGTCCCAGTGGACTCGCTTGTTTGGATTTTCCAAGGACAAAATCAATCTTTCTTGGTACCTACTGATGTGAGGATGGCCAAATGCCAGAAGAGCTCTGAAGAGGGACCTTTCCTGAGAAAGCAGGTAGTGGCTCACCACTTTTTCCTGACAACTTCACAGAGTTGGCCATGGAAACCAGATCTGAAAGAGGACAGGCCATTTTGGGAGAACATAGTATGGCTCACCAGTCATAGGACACTCCTTCTAATCACAGACATACTTGGGGGAAGGAGCTGCCTTTGTGGGAGTGGGTATGGCTTTGTGGTTCTGTCTCATGTTCTGAGAATAGGTAGGAAAGGCGTTTTTTTGTTTTTTTTTTTTTGTTTTTGTTTTTGGTTTTCAGTGGACTGTTCTAGTAAGTCGTTTGACAAGGCAAGTATTTCCATGTCTGTGTATTCCACTGTGTCCGTTGTTGTAAACATTAGAAAAGAAAATGCATTAATGAATGTGTCCTTTAAAGTATAAATATTCCCAAAATTCATCCTGCCCAATATATGAATGAACTGCAGCTTGTCTTATCGAAGGGAAACACCTGCTATCTTCCCAAGTTAATGTTTTCTTCCTGTATTCTGGCCAGTCTCCAGAATAGGCTCATGGTTTTGTGTCCACGATATGTACCACCTCCAAGCTCTGTGACATGGTCATGTACTGGATAGCTGAAAAGAATGGCGAGCATCTCAGAAAACTCAGATATCAGTGTGACCAAGAAACTCTCAGTGGAGAGACCCTGCTTTGGACCTTTTTGCTTAAGTACTGTTTTGTTACACTGAATATCTGGAAGGTCTTTGCTTCAGGGAACCCCGTTGTGAAGCCTGAAGAATATAGTTTTGAAATGGAAATGAATAGGCATCACCTGTGGCTCTTTGCTTAATTGCTTTGGAAATGGATGTGGCTGAATTAGCCTCTTGGCCTTCTTTGTGGCTGTGATTTAGATTCTCAGCACATGATGGATATAAAGAATGATCCCATGTGTGCGTCCAAAACTATAATGGCAAAAAATCAGTCATTGTGGATGAAGTCTCTCGTCTTCCTCTGTTAGGTTCCTGACCTCCATCAAGTGTGAATAGGGATTCTTTGGGTCAAATGAGTTCTTCAAAACTCTGATGAGGTGCTTGGGTTTTCGCATGACTCCAAATCACATATAGAATCTATACCTGAAAGTCAGTAGGCCTCAAATTGTAGAAACAGAGCAGTATTAACGGCAGGCTTATTTGATCACTTCTGGTTCACAGGAGGGCTGTCAAGGCCACCCTGACTTTAGGCAAATGAGGGGCAAGCGAGCTTTTTTTGGACACAGTCTTGGGCTGTGCCCCTGATGGAAAACTCCAGCCAGAGGTTACGATGAGTGACTATATGGAAGAAGATGAGGGCCATGTGGGAATGTTTTGGTTTTAATTTTGGCCATTTGTTTGGCGGTTGGAAGAAATGACTGGGTCCACTTGGGCTTGAACTTTGGTGTGATTCCCCTTAGAGACTGAGTTGTGAAACTGAACTCAGAGAAGTATTGCCATGAATTTTGTTTGGATTTTAGGAGGCCACGCATGTGAGTCGCCCTTGTAAACTGAGATCTAGGGCCAGGGTGGCTTTCCACAGAGCACTGGGAATCTCTGCCAGGATATCACATGATTTTATTCTCAAAGACATGGCAGCCATATTTGAGAGTCGAAAAATACATAGGCCTCACATTGTAGACTTTAATGGGCCTGGCATCATGTGACCATTTTGGCACTCTTTCAGAAGCCTTGCCTGTGAGAGTTCTCCAGAGCTTTTATTGAATTGAGCTTCCTCAACATTTAATGGTTACTGAATGAATTGAAAGCCACAGTGCCTCCAACTTCATCCTTGAAAAATGGCTAGATAAATACCATGAAAATTTTGAAATTCCCATGACCAGGTGGCACTGGAGAACCTTTAGATGTCCTATTGCTGATCAAGAGTATACCAGACAGTGCCTTGATTGACTGGGTTTCATGAAAATGGTGTAGTACAGAGATGCCAGTAAGTTAGAGCCTGCTGAGTAGTGGGCCTAGAGCAGTTTTGGGCAGGTGTGTGATAAATCACCAGTGGTAGGGTCATGAGGATCTACCATTGTATTCCAAATGGCATGTTACTTACATGGTGCAGCCAGCAGACCCTTATATGTAAAGGCATCTTGTTATATGGAGAGGTTTCAGGGCAATGTTGAGAATTAGGTTGATATGGACAAGGGGGCAATGGGGCAAGCTATGAGGGATAGAAGCCTGGTTGGTGCATTCTCCTGCATACCCTGGCACACCACACGTGACAGAACTCCCTCCAGCATTGTGTCCCAGTTTAGCTCCTTGTATGTCATGAAGCCAATACCAAACTCCGAGTGCAGTAGCAAAAACACGACAAAAAGTGGACCAGGACCAAATGGCTTCACAGTCCACATGGGGAGAAACTTAGTCCCCAGTGGTCACAGTTTACCTACAAAGAGATAATGCAGCACTGCTGCTCATCTTTATTGGAATATAAGAAGCCATGTCCTCCAGGTCACATAAATGCAGACCCAGCTTTGATGGTCTCACGCAAAGAAGTCAAATCTCCTGACAACAACATATTTTTCAAGTGCCCAACCTCACAGAAAGTTTCTCAAAAAGTTTTTAGGCCAGAAGAGCTCCATGTTTGTGGAGTGTTAACCCAGTCCCTTACTTTGGAAACTCCTCTACCACCTCCAAGATTGTGAACTCCTGAGCATTTCCATTCCAGATATGTATTCACTGATTTTCTAACTCTTCTCCTCCAATTGTGTCTTAATTGGGGCAAAGGAATTGACAAGGCATTGCTCTGGATGAGAGTGGAAGGATATTTATGCAGCACATATTTGCATACACATTGGATTCATTTTTCAATTTTCCTATTGAAATAGTGAATCCCTGACACTAACCCGAACCTATTAGGCTCAGACTACTCAACCTAATAAAAAGGAGGAAAATAACCCAAACAAATATAAATACAAGCAGTTCAGAGGAGGCACGTTGTATATTTGGACTTGCCTTTTGCATTATATAAGGTGGGAGTTATAAATCTAGTCAATTTTTAATTGAAATAGTTCTCCATGTGTTTTTAAAGTTAACAGATATGTGAATTCTTGTTTCCAATTCTCTGTAGTCATTTCACCCATGTATATTTATATACATATATAGAATCCTACCAGGTATCACATGTACATTTTTGGGAGGTGGCTGACTTGGCAGATACAAATTGTGAGAAGAGTTCACTCCTCTTAAACGCTGTTGGAACTGAAAATTCAACCTACAAGCTTCCTAGTAGAACAACATTATACATAAGCTCATGTTCAGTAAAATAAATATTTTTGCATCTGTGGATGATATATATTTAATGATGAATTTTGTTTGGCATATATATTGCTACTTTTTAATGTCTATTTGTGGTTTTTTTTTTGTATATATACATACACTCTGTAGATTTTTCAAAATATGAAATATGTGTCTTATATACACTCTCTTAATTCATTCATGTTCATGTACTTGGATTCATAATCAACTTTTCACAAGATTATTCTCAGACATATTCATTTAACTGAAATACATGTTTGTTTCCTAGTACTGAAAACTAACTTCAGTGAATGGTGCATACAAATCCTAATAATTCTACAGTAACTAACCCAGTCTAACATGAATGCAAGTAGATTCCTATGGCACATGATATGTAATTTGACGTTCATTTGTATTCAACACTGGTACATTACTATTTCTTCAGGGTTTGCACATCATAGGATATACATTTCATCCACAAGTTCACAAATTTATAGGCATTTGTTTCAACTTTAATCACTTCTTGCTTCAGAACACATGTATTGTCAGGGTTTCTTGACTGGTCTTTTCATGAGAATTCTTTCCAAACACATTATTTTCAATTTCCATAATCACTATTGAAGCAAAACTCACACACTCTTCATGATAAACCAAAACACTAATATTACCATTTGATGTATAATTGGTTGGAATGAATGATTGTATATCAATATAAGATTTCCTGTAATTTTTCAGATATCAGTTCAATACATAATTTAAATTTGGAACAACTTATATTATTTATTCACATTATGGTCTATTCATGCTTTATCTCTATATTCATAGACACAGGGTACACCTCTTTGTACCCCCAAAACTAATTTTATGTCTTCAATATATTGCTCCCAGAAAAGGTGGTAGAAATACTCATGTCACCTGATCTACATAAACATTTTATCACAGTAATATTTGGAACTAAAAATGTGAAGGTCACACTTAAGACTGTACCGAAGCCAAAAGGGAAATTGTACATGGATTACTAAAACATCCATGTCCAGGTTGCCTAATGCTCTCAAATGTCAATCCTATTGGTGACGACATATTTGTTTCTTCATAAGATTATATATTGAAACTCAACCTTGTAGAAAATGTCTAATCCTATCACTCATTTTATACTTTGCATGATTTCATAATGTCTCTATTGATATCTGCTTTTCTACATATTTTCCCAAGCTCATCATAGTGACTCACTCTTCATATGTGCTGACATTAACATTCACCCTCTAACCAAAACCCTATTAGGAAAGAACTTTTGATACAAATCCTATACTCACTCTTCTTCCTAAACCTACTGACTATCTTCTTAATCCTACCTACTATCCCTTTTTGACTGGATGTTCTCTTCTACATTCAATCATCCAAGGTACAAGGTCCTATGCCATTTATTATTGAATTATCTGAGACATCTTTGCAGAACATAATTAAAAGCTAAGTATCCCAGTCAAGGGCCGAATGATTTCTGGCCTTCAAATCTTACTTAGATTTCTGTTTTTGTACATTTATTTCAACTCTATATTCTTATAAATATCGTAGGTACCCAATACCATTATTCATTGCACAGAACAATTCCTAACTGAAATCGAACCTGTTATTAACCCGAAACATACACTGTTCCCTCAATCTCATTTTACAGAAGAGCAGGGAAAGAGTTGTTCTTACAATACAGGAAATTAGGGTACCTTCCACCTGCGAGAACCTCAAAGGTCCATTCAGAAATGATACCTGGAGAAGATTTAGGCAGGTATAAAGGACCTGAGAGAGCAAAAGTCATCTTCCATGGCAAACAACCTGGTCAGGATGAAGGGATGTGTCTGAATCAGCCTCTCTCTTCTTATTGTAGAGAAGATGGACAATACCAGGCCTGGGTGAAGAGCTGTTCCCAGGTTCCTCTGGTTGATATACCATTCTAACTAGTGAAAGTGTCACAAGAAGTAGAGGCCGGCTCCATCTCATAGGACCCTTGGAAGCAACTCTTAGGACAAAGTGTTTGCCAAGGCAGTGACCTCATTCAGTTCCAAAGAAAGTGACATACCTCATTTCCTTGGTGAGGGAACTCTCTGAACTTGGTATCCAAGAAGTCAGGCACCCAGAAGCAGTCCCAGTCCCAGTATCAGTGGGCTCACTTGGTTGGATTTAACAAGGAAAGAGTCAGTCTTTTTTGGTACCTACTGATGTGAGGAAGGACAAATGGAGGAGAGCTCTGAAGAGGGACCTTTCCTGAGAAAGCAGGTAGTGGCTCACCACTTTTTCCTGACACCTTCACAGAGTTGGCCAAGGAAACCAGATCTGATAGAGGACAGGCCATTTTGGGAGAAGATAGTATGGCCCACAAGTCAGAGAACACTTTGGATAGTCACAGACCTACTTGAGGGAAGGAGGTGCCTTTGTGGGAGTGGGTGTGTGTTTGTGGTTCTGTCTCATGTTCTGAGAATAGGTAGGAAAGTCGGTTTTTTCGTTTGCAGTGGACTATTTCTAGTAAGTCGTTTGACCAGACTAGTGTTCCTATGTCTGTGTATTTCACTGTGTCCGTTGTTGTAGACATTTGAAAAGATAATGCATTAATATATGTCTAGTCTAGTATAAATCTTCCCATAATTCATCCTGGCCAATTAATGAATGGAATGCAACCTGTCTTATCCATGGGCAACACCTGCTATCTACCTAAGTTCCTGTTTTCTTCCTGAATTCTGGCCATTCTCCAGAATTGGCTCATGGTTTTGTTTCCAAGATATGTACCACCTCCAAGCCCTGTGACATGGCCATGTACTGGATAGCTTAAGAGAATGGCGAGATTCTCAGAAAACTCAGATATCAGTGTGACCAGGAAAGTCTCAGTGGAGAGACCCTACTTTGGATCTTTTGCTTAACTATTGTTCTGTTGCCCTGAATGTCAAATATCAGTGTGACCAGGAAAGTCTCAGAGGAGAGACCCTACTTTGGATTTTTGCTTAACTATTTTTCTGTTGCCCTGAATGTCTGGAAGGCCTTTGCCTCAGGCCACCCCTCTGTGAAGCCTGAGGAAAACAGTTTTGAAATGGAAATGAATGGGCATCATCTGTGGCTCTTTGCTTAATTGCTTTGGTAAGGGATGTGGCTGAATTAGCCTTTTGGTCTTATGTGTGGCTGTGACTTAGATTCTCAGCTCCTGATGGATCTAAAGAATGATCGCTTGTGTCCATCCAAAACCATAATTGCAAAAAGATCAGTCATTGTGGATGAAGTTACTTGCCTTCCTCTGTTAGGTTCATGACCTCTATCAAGTGAGAATAGGGATTCTTTGGATGAAATGAGTTCTTCCAAGCCCTGCAGTGGTGCTTGGGTTTTCACATGACTCCAAATGAAATAAAGAATCTATATCTGAAAATCAGTAGGGCTCAAATTGGAGAAACAGAGCAGTATTAAAGGCATGCTTATTTTGTCACTCCTGGTTCACAGGAAGGGTGTCCAGGCCACCCTGACTTTAGGCAAATGAGGGGCAAGCGAGCTTATTTTGGAAACTGTCTTTGGCTGCGCCCCTCATAGAAACCTTCGCCAGAGGTGAGGATGAGTCTCTACATGGAAGAGGATTAGTGTCATGTGGAGGTGTTTTGGTTATAATTTTGGTCATTTGTGTGTCGGTTGGAAAAAATGACTGTGTCCACCTGGGCTTGAACTCTGGTGTGATTCCCCTTAGAGACTGAGTTGTGGAACTAAAGTCAGAGAAATATTGCCATGAATTTTGTTGGAATTTTAGTAGGCCATGCATGAGAGTCGCCATTGGAAACTGAGATCTAGGCCCAGGGTGGCTTTCCACAGAGCACTGGGAATCTCCGCCAGGATATAACATGATTTTATTATTAAAGACTTGGCAGGCTGAGTTGAGAGTCAAAACACACATGGGCCTCACCTTGTAGACCTCAATGGGCCTGGCTTTATGTGGCCTCTTTGGGCACTCTTTCAGAAGCCTTGCCTGTGAGAGTTCTTTAGAGCTTTCATTGAAATGAGCTTCCTCACCATTTAATGATTCCTGAATGAATTGAAACCCACAGTGACTCCAACTTCATCTTTGAAAAATGGTTACATAAATACCATGAAATTTTTGAAATTCCCATGACCAGGTGGCACTGGAAAACTTTTGGATGTCTTGTTGCTGATCATGAGTATACCAGACAGTACCTTGATTTACTGGGTTTCATGAAAATGGTTTAGAACAGAGATGCCAGTGAGTTGGATCCTGCTGAGTAGTGGCCCAGAGCAGTGGTGTGCAGGTGTTTGATAAAACATCAGTGGTAGGGCCATGAGGATCTACCATTGGATTCCAAATGGCTTGTGACTGACATGGTGTAGCCAGCAGACCCTTGTATGTAAAGGAATCTTGTTATATGGAGAGGTTTCAGGGCAATGTTCTGAATCATGTTGCTATTGTCAAGGGGGCAAGCTACGTGGGATAAAATACTGTTTCTTGCATTCTCCTCCAGACCCTTCCCCCCACACCTGACAGAACTCCTCCAGTACTGTGTCCCATTTGAACTCGTATTTTGTGAAGCAAATACCAAACTCCCAGAGCAGCAGCAAAAACACCACGAAAATTAGAGGATGGCCAAATGGCTTCACAGTCCACACGAAGAGACAATTAGCCCTCAGAGGCCACAGTTTACCTACAAAGAGAGAATTCAGCACTGTTGCCTCATTTCATTGGAAAGTAAGTAACCATGTCATCCAGATCACATGGATGCAGACCCAGCTTTGATGGTCTCACTACAAAGTAAGCTAAAGCTCCTGACAACAGCATATATTTCAAGTGCTCAACCTCAGAGGCAGATCCTCAAAAATATTTAGGCCAGCAGAGCTCGAGGTTTGTGGAGTGTTTACCCTGTCCATTACTTTTAGAAACTCCTCTACCAACTCCAATGATGTGAAATCGGGAGCATTTTCCAATCCAGATAGGTATTCACAAATTTTTTAACTCTTCTCCTCTAATTGTGTTTTTCTTGAGGCGAAGGTAATGTCAAGGCATTGTTCTGGATGAGAGTGGAAAGATTTTTCTGTAGCATATGTTTGCATACACATTGGATTCAATTTCCTGTTTTCCATTCAAAATACTGAATCCCTGACACTAACCCATACCCTACCAGACTCTGACTACTAATCCTAATATGATGGAGAAAAATAACCCAAACAGAATAGAAATACAAGTAGTTCAGAGGAGGCACGGTGTATAGTTGGACTTCCCTTCTGCATGATACAGAGTAGGAGTTATAAATCTAGTCAATTGTTTGTTGAAATAGTTCTCCATGTATTTTTAAAGTTAACAAACATGTGAATTCCTGTCTTCCTTTCTCTGTAGCCTATTCAGCATGTGTATTTTAATATGGACATATACAATCCTACCTGGTACCACACGTTTGTTCTTGTAATTTGGCTTACTTGGCAGATACAAATTGTGAGACGAGATCACTCCTACTAAACCCTGTTGGTACTGAATATTGAAACAATGGGTGAGCTTCCTAGTTGAACAACATTATACATAAATCCATGTTCAGTAAAATGAATGTTTTTGGATCTGTGGATGATATATATTTTATGATGAATTTTGATTGACATATATTGCTACTTTTTTTGTCTGTGTGTACTCTCCAGATTTTTCTAAATATGAAATATATGTGTCTTATGTACACTCCCTAAATTCATTCATGGTCATGTATGTGGATTTATAATCAACTATTCACAAGATTATTCTCAGAAATATTCATCCACCTGAAATTTGCCTAATGCTCTCAAATGTCAATCCTATTGGTGACTACATATTTGTTTCTTCCTAAATTATGTATTCAAACTCAACCCTGTTCAAAATGTCTAATCCTATCACTCACTTTATACTTTGCCTTATTTTGTAATGTCTCTATTTATATCTGCTTTACTTCATGTTTTCCCAAGTTCATCATTGTGACTGACTCTTCACCTGTGCTGACTTTAACAATCACTCTGTAACCGAAACCCTGTAGCTAACGAACTTTTGTTCCAAATCCTATACTCACACTTCTTCCTAAACGTACTATCTTCCTATTTCTATCAACAATCCCTTTTTGACTGGATGTTCTCTTCTACTTTCAATCATTATAGTAAATGTTGGGCGAGCTTCGCAGGAGGAAACCACCAACAGACTATCTCATGCAACAGCAAAGGGTTTATTGAGTGTCCAGCATGCTGGTTCTCAGAGCTCACTTGAATAGAGCAGATAGCCCTGAGAATCGCTTAAGTAGAGCTTATATACTTTACCTGGAGAGGGCAGGGAGGGAAGTTTATTGATGGATCAGGGCGAGTGGGCGATTTGCGTGCAACTGGGTGAGGGAGCACATTCTGCAGTTGGGCAGTTGGGGACAGCACATACTGGGAACAAGATTTGCAAGCATTTCTCAAGATTTCAACAGTGTTTTGTTAAGCATACAGAAAAACAGGAAGTGACAAGTACCTATTTTATTAACCTTTTATTCCCCAGTTCTTCTTCTGGCTACTTTTAATCATAAAAATGATCATTGGGGGGTGTCACATTCTATGTATACTAGTGGGGTATTACCATAAGTTTAACTCGTCCAATTTGAGCCTGGAGAAAAGAAATTACACGGTTGAGAAAACAGGGTTTAATAGTTAGCAATAATATGAGGATTATTATTGGACCGGCCAGGGTTGATAAAAACGTAGTTAACCAGGAAGACTGTGTGAACCAAGACTCAAACCACCTTTTTTGGGCCTCTCTATCTCTTTGATGCTTTTCAAGGAATCTTTTTTAATTTACTCTTAGATTTTATTACAACTCCAGTATGCTCGGCATACAAACAACTTTCTTCTCTCAATGCAGCACAGAGGCCCCTTCTCTCATGACAAGGAGGTCCAACCCTCGAGTGGTCTGAAAAACAACTTCAGAGAGAGAGGTAAAAGACTCATGCAAAGCTCTGATGGAGATTTCTAATATCTTAGTTTTGGTCTATTGCTGTCATTTGTTGGGTCATTTGTTGAGTCCCATGGACAAAGGCAGTGGTTCCCGTGGCCACCAGTGCAGCAATTTCTATTCCTAATATGATGGCTAAGTTGAGGGATATATATTTTCAGTGGAACCGGGTTGAATGCCCCCCTATTTGATCTTCAAATGAACCTGCATTGTGATAGAGCACTCTGGGAAACATCTGCACGATTACACAATTAATCACATCTGTTGACCATTTCATGAAAACATTAACAATGTTTAAGTATATAGAATCATGCTGTAGTAGGGACGGACAAGGCAACTCACCTAAGATAGCACTGAAGACAGGGAAACAGTCCTATTTGGTGGCAACCAGATTCAGAGGGCATTGATTCTGTTGTAATCAAGTAATCCTCTGAAACCCAAGTTTAGGTAGTTTCAGAATTTTGTACCCAACATGTAATGGAAGGGGCTCAGAAGTTCACAGTCTGCAGAAGTTGAAAAAAGCAGTTTTGTTTCTGTTTTTTCCTCGGTTCTGGGCAAGTTAACTTTTCAAGGACACCTGGGAGGGAAAGAGCTTTTTCTTCCCTTTCTTATTTTCCCATTGCCAGCTGTTACCACGGAGCCCAGTTGCTAACTTCGTTAACTTAGAAATGTTGCCATCTCTGTGAAGCCCCATGTCAAGGCCAGAGGCCTTGTTCACATATTTTTGTGAAAAACTAGTAAGGGGGTGTCTTGATTAGGAGTGCTAATTTTTTTAGCCAGTGGCCAAGTAGAACAGGGCAACATGAAAATAGGAAGTTTAACTACATTGAACTTTTTTATGGGGACTCTTTTGCTGAAAGTCCTAAAGTCAGCCATGGTGAAGACTTCTGGAGAAGGTCAGTTAAAGACTTTTCTGTGGGCCTGGTACAGAGGGGTAAGACGGAGAAGGTGGGGCTGAGAGCAGCTCAGAGTATCTGAGAATGAGAAAAGAGAGATGTAAAAAAATAATTGGAAAGTGGTTTGGAATTTTCCTAGCAACAAATATTTGAGCAGTAGAACAGGTAGAGCAAAGAAGAAGATGGTTGTGAGTATCCCAAAACACATGTTAAGGACTTTAAATTCTTAGTAAACTGTTTTCAGTGATGACAAAGCAACTTTAAAGGCCATTTTCATTACATCTTGGATATGGGTCTGAGGGCTCTCCTCAGCTGGTTTGAGCTTTGGGTTAGTTGGTAAGAGGACCTGGTGGGACCCGGTGCGGGCACTGACAGGAGAAGAGAGGAGTGAGTGGGTGGAGGGGTACCTCAGTACCTGCTACGTCAGCAAGGGGGCAATGGTCTGAGAACCAGCAGAGATATGGGTTTTTGATCTAATAATTGTAGTGGAGAAATCAGGTTGCTGAGGTGGGAGTGACAGCAGAGACTCTGGAGCAGAAGGCTGAAGGTGAGGATCTATTGGATAAGCATAGTTCAGGATGTGAGCAAAGAAGGGAAAAGGCCTCTACATAGTGGAATCTCCTTTTACCCTTTTGAGCACCAGCAGATGTTAAAAAGGTCACACAGGATTTGAGGATCTAGAGTCCCCTCTGGTTGCCATCAGTTTTTGTTTTCTAATTCGTAATATGGCCAATGCTGTGTACTGAATTTAATGCGGAGTTTGGGTTCCATCAGGCAGCCCCTGTATGCTCACATCCCCATGACTTACAGAAGAAGTCGGCTTTTCCCCCACACAGCCATGGCTGTTTATGGCTTTGACAGTCGGCCGGGTAAACACAGTAATCTAGGCTAGCCAACCTGCATCTGGCTTGTGTGTCCCTACATCCATAATGTTTGTTTCCATTATCTATGGTAAGGAAGGGATTTAATGGAATTTTAGTGGGATCCTCTTCATCAGGGATATCCCATTAGGAAAGACCTATAGCCAGCTGACAAATGTCTGGGTGGAGAGATGGTCACCAGGTCCCTAAGTGGGCTGTATGCGAGATAGATTATACTTCTTTTCCAGTAGAATTTGTGATCAGCCAACGCTGCTGAATGGGCTGATGAGGGTTAGGACTACTTGTGGCCGAGGGGTGAGTCTATAGGCTTATCCACATGGTGAATATGCAATTTGAAAGTGTTACCAGTCTTTTCCAGTTTCCAGCCAGAGTGTGGACAGGGCGCAGGCTTGAGATGAGAGGCAAGGATCCAGGAAGTGATTCCGTCTACCTTTACCACTGTAGATGTTATAAGTACCACCTGGTATGGTCCTTTCCAGTGGGGTTCCAGGGATGACACCTGATATCATCTTACGTACATGAATCTCTTACTTGATATCGATGTGGAGTCCCCTCGTCCCCAGTTTGGTAGGCAGTGGCCAGCTTTTTCCACAGGTATCACTGAGATCTTTCAAGAGCCTTAAGTCTGTCAAGCAAGGGGGTGTGAAAGGGATCGTTAGGTCTTAGATTTGGGCTTTGGTCCATTACTGGAGGAGAGGCACCCTAGATATTCACAGGGGGTGTGGTTACTCAAAGAAACAGAGGGCGTATTTCTTGCACGAAACATTGTATAAGGCATGAGCATAGTCCAATCATTTATGCTGGTCTCTAAGCTTAATTTTGTTGAGGTCTCTTTAATGGTTCTATTCATTCTTTCTACCTGTCCTGAACTCTAGGGTCTGTAAGCACAATAAAACTTCCAATGAATCCCCAGGTTCCTGGCTAACCCCTGACTTACTTGGGCCACGAACACCGGTGCATTATCAGACCGTATTACCTTTTGCAGGCTGTATCTTTGAAAAATGTCTTTCAGGATCTGCTTGACCACCATTTGCACTGTTTCTTTTTTTTTTTCTTTTAGTGGGGAAGGCTTCAATCCATCCTAAAAATGTATCTACAAAGACTAGAAGATATTTATGTCCATACCTTGCTGGCTTAATTTCAGTAAAGTCAACTGCCCAGAATTGTCCTGGTCTGGTTCCTCGTAGGTGCTTTCCTGCAGGAAGCTTGGAAGGGTAAGCATTTACCAATTGATGGACTCGACAGGCTTTTTTTACCCATTTAGTTATTTCTTTTTGCTGTGAGTCAGTTAGTGGAAAACTCTGTTCTTGATACTTCAGAAATACCTGCAGTTTCTTTGAACCAAGGTGAGTGAGTTGACATATTTAGAGCTGTGACTATAGGAGTTTTTAGTGAAGGATTTAGAAATTCCACTTGGGGGCCTTCAGGGTTAAAAGTTATTTTTGCCCGGTACTTGGTGAGCAGATCTCTGCCCATCAATGGGGCTAGGAATTCTGGGATTACTAGGAAGGAGTGATGGATTTTTCCTTTCCCCAGGTCCATGATCCTCTTAGTTGTCCAAGCCCGATATTTACTGTCATTAGCCCCTTGAACTAGAGACCTTTTATTTGATAGAGGGCCCAATGTGACACTAGGGATGAGTATATTGCCCCTTTATCCACTTCAAAGATTACTGGGGTCTCCTCCACTTCAAAAGTTACCCTGAACTCGGGGAGGAGATCTGAGCCCCGACTTTCATAGTCATCCTCCAGAGTCAGAATGGCTGACTGGCGTGGCTGTCCCTCTCTAGTGCACTCTTTGGCCCAGTGTCCTTTTTTTTTTGTACAGTAGGTACATTGATCTGAGGCCAGGGGTGGCCTCTGGCATGGGACCAGGTATCCCTTCCTGTCTCCCTGTTTCTTAATTTCTGGCCCTTTTGTTGTTGTGACCAGGACCTTAGTCAACGCCTTATTCTGTCTTTTGTTTCTTTTATCCTCACTTTGCTTCATTCTCTTCCTCAGTTTCTCTCTTAAGGTATATTTTCTTGGCTTCTCTGACTAAATCTCTCAAAGTCATATCTTGTAATCCATCTAAGCATTGTAACTTTCTTTTAATATCCAGGGCAGCTTGCCCAATAAAGGCCATCATGACAGATGCCTTTTGATCCTCTGCCTGAGGATCGAAAGGAGTATATCTCCTACTTGCCTCCATAATTCTCTCTAGAAACATAGAGGGAGATTCATCAGGCCTTTGAATAATCTCTATTACCTTGGCCAAATTAGTTGGTCGCCTAGTGGCCACTCGGATGCCCACTATTAGAACCTGGCGATAAGTGGACAGATGCTTTCTAACTTCAATGGTGTTGGTGTCCCAGTTGGGTTGTTTCAAAGGAAAACCAGCTTTGATTAAGTTGGGAAGATGTATCACTCTCCAATCTGGTCGGAGGACATTTTTTTATAGCTTCCAGGAAGATTCTCTTTTGTTCCTCTGTCGTGAAGAGAGTCCCTAGGAATTGTTGACAGTCATCCCAAGTAGGCAAATGTGAAAATATCAATGACTCAACCAGACCTGTGAGCCCTGTGGGGTCCTCAGAAAAAGGGGGATTGTTATATTTCCAGTTATATAGGTCGGAAGAGGAGAAAGGCCAATATTTGTAGGCTTGCATTTTCCCCCCATGGCCTTCGTCAATCAATGGTCTGTAGAGACATAGTGGGAGCATCACAGGAGTTCCAGGGTTTTCAATCATTCACCACCATCAAGTTTCCTTAGCTGGGCTAGCTTCCTCCTGCGGAGGAGGGGCTGTGTGTGCTGCAGGGGAGTTATCTGGAGGGCGCTGGGCCAGCTTAGATTCCTCCAGTGGTAGAGAGGCTGAGTCAGCTGCAGGGGAATCACTTAGAGGGTGTTGGTGGTTGGGGGACGAAGGCAGGGTATAATAAGGGGGAAGAGAGTCCAGAAGAGTCAAATCTTTTGACTCAGGGATTACAAAGGGTGGAGGAGGAGGAGGAGCAGAGGGTTTGAGAGATCATGGGGGAAGGAGTAGGAGCAGGGGAAGGGACAAAGAAAGGCTTCACCCATTGAGGAGGAGATTTGCAGAGTTCCAGCAAAGTTAAGATATATGGCTGTTGATCCGGATGGCTATGTGTGCCCGGGTGAAAGACAATATCTCTGACTTCTTAAATTAGTGGGAAGTAGAAAGATCCTTCTAGGGGCCATCCAAATTCAAAGGTGGGCCATTCTGAGGCACAGAGATTCTGAAAGGTCCAGCGTTTAACTAAAAAAGAAAGATTCTGAGCCCTTAAGCGGACTTTGGTCCAGTGATCAAGGGTCAGGGACAGGGGCATTGAAGTGCTGTGTCCCATAATGAAAGATACACAAAGAGTGAATGCAAGACACACGACACAGACAAGACAAGACAATAAAGACATTCAATGGACATCCAAAACTGAGACCAGGACTGAGTAGCCAGCAAAACCCAATGGGCTGGCAATTCCGAATCAGATACAAAATATTACTGAGTCGAGGAGACTATTGTTCCTTGATTTCCCGAGTCTTTGGGAAGTTCCCCAGGGACGTGGCCTGTGGCTCTGTGACACGTCTGTCAGCCACCATCGGAGAGAACTCACGCTCTTCATCGACAGCCATTTTGCCCAGCACTAACCTTAACACTGAAACAAGAAAGAGGCACCTTACTTAACCCAAGAGGAACCCGTTAGGGTCTTTTGTCCGCCGCTGCCAAAACTCGGTGGAATCTCCATATGTAAAGGTTGGGTGAGCATGGAAGGAAGAGACCACTAACAGACTGTCTTATCCAACAGCAAAGGGTTTATTCTGGGTCCAGCATGCTGGGGCTCGGAGCTCACTTGAATAGAGCAGAGAGCCCTGAGAACAGTTTAAGCAGAACATATATTTTTTCCTTGGAGAGGGCAGGGAGGGAAGTATACTGATGGATCAGGGCGAGTGGTCGGTTTGCATGCAACCGGGTGAGGGAGTACATTCTACACTTTGGCAGTTGGGGACAGCACATTCTGGGAACAAGATTAGCAAACAGTTCTCAAGATTTCAACAGTGTTTTGTTAAGCATACAGAAAAACAGTAAGTGACAAGTACCTATTTTATTAACCTTTCACTACCGACTATCCTTTTTGACTGGATGTTCTCTTCTACATTCTATGATCCAAAGTACAAGCTCCTATGCCATTGTATATCAATTTTTTCAAAGCTAAGTATCCCAATCAAGGGCCCAGTGCCCTTATGGGCTTCAAATGTTACTTAGATTTCTGTTTTTATACATATATTTCACCTATATATTTTTATACATATTGCAGGTTCCCAATACCATTATTTATTCAGCATAATGATTCCTAACCCAAATCAAACATGTTATTAACCCTAACCATACATGGTTCCCTCAATCTAACGTTACAGAAGAGCAGGGACAGAGTTGGTGTTACAATACAGGAATATAGGGAATCTTCCACCTGCTGATAACCTCAAAGGTCCATGCAGATATAATCTCTGGAGAAGATGTAGGCAACTCTGAAGGACCTGAGAGTGCAAAAGTCATCTTCCATGGAAAACAACCTGGTCAGGGTGAAGGGTTCTGTCTGAATCAGCCTCTCCATTCTTAATGTAGAGAAGATGGACCAAATGATACCTGTGTGGAGAGCTGCTCCTGGGTGCCTATGGGTGATATACCATTCTAACTTGTGAAAGGGTCACAGGAAGCAGGGGCAGCCTCCATCTCATGGGAAGCTTGGAAGCAACTCTTAGGACAGATTGGTTGCCAAGGCAGTGAACTCATTCAGTTCCTGACGCAAGTGACCTCACCTCACTTCCTTGGTGATGGAACTCTGTGAACTTGCGATCCAGGAAGCCAGTCAAACATTGACAGCCCCAGTCCCAGTCTCAGTGGTTTTACTTTTTGAATTTCCCAAGGACAGAGTCAGTCTTTCTTGGTACCTATTGATGTTAGGATGGCCAAATGGCAGGAAAACTCTGAAGAGGGGCCTTTCCTGAGAAAACAGGTAGTGGCTCACTGCTGGCTCCTGACAACTTCAGAGACTTGGCAAAGGACACAAAATCTGAGACAGGACAGGCCATTTTGGGGGAACCTAGAATGGCCCACAGTCAGAGGACACTCCAAATAGTCACAACCTACTTGGAGGAAAGAGGTGCCTTTGTGGGTGTGGGTGTGGGTTTGTGGTTTTGGCTCATGTTCTGAGAAGAGGTAGGAAATGAGGTTTGTTTGGTTTGGGGGGAATTGTTTCTAGTAAGTCATTTGACAATGCGAGTGTTTCTGTGTCGCTGTATCCCACTGTGTCCGTGATTGTAGATATTAGAAAAGAGAAAGCATCAATGGATGTGTCCTGTCTTTTAGAAAGCTTACCAGCATTCATGCTGCCCAATTTATAAATAGAATGCGGCTTGCCATAATGATGGGCAACACCTACGATCTTCCTAAGTTCCTGTTTTCTTCCAGAAATCTGGTCAGTCTCCATAATAGGCTTATGGTTTTGTATCCAAGATATGTACCACCTCCATGCTCTGTGACATGGCCATGTACTGAATACCTGAAGTGAATGGCGAGCATCTCAGAAAACTCACATACCAGTGTGACCTGTAAAGTCTCATTGGAGAAACCCTGCTTTGGGCCTTTTGCTTACCTATTGTTCTGTTTCCCTGAATGTCAGGAAGGTCTTTGCCTAAGGAAAACGCTTTGTGAAGTCTGAAGAAAACCTTTTTCAAATAAAAAAGAATGGGCATCAGCTGTGGCTCTTTGCTTAATTGCTTTGCAAAGAGATGTGTCTGAATCAGCGTCTTGGCCCTGTGTTAGGCTGTAGCTTAGATTCTCAGCAACTGATGGATCTAAAGAAAGATCCCATGTGTGCATCCAAAACCAAAATAGCAAAAGAGCAGTCATTGTGGATGAAGTCTTTCGCCTTCCTCTGTAAGGTTTCTGACATCAATCAAGTGAGAATAGGGATCCTTTAGGTCAAATGAGTTCTTCAATTCCCTGCAGAGGCTAGCACATAGGTGGTTCGGTTTTCTCATGACTCCAATTCACATAAAGAATCTAAACCCCACAGTCAGTAGGTCTCAAATTTGAGAAGTGGATCAGTATTAACGGCAGGCCTATTTGATCACTCCTGGTTCACAGGAAGGGTGTCCAGGTCACTCAGAATTTAGGTAAATGAGGGGCAAGAAAGCGTATTTTGGACACTGTCTTGGGCTGCATTCCTCATGGAAATCTACAGTCAGAGGTTATGATGAGTGTCTATATGGAAGAAGGTGAGGGCCATGTGGGAGTGTTTTGGTATTAATTGTGGTTATTTTTGTGGCAGTTGAAAGGGATGACAGTCCACCTGAGTTTGAACTCTGGTGTGATTCCCTTAAAGACTGAGTACAGGAACTGAACTTAGAGAAGTATTGCCATGAATTGAGTTGGGATTTTAGAAGGCCAAGCATGAGAGTCACCCTTGGAAACTGAGATCTAGGCCCAGGGTGGCTTTCCAGAGACCACTGGGAATCTCAGGCTTGATATCACATGATTTTATTCTTAACGACTTGGCAGTCTTAGTTGAGAGTCAAAACACACATGGACGTTACATTGTAGACCTCAATGGGCCTGGATTTATGTGACCCTTTGGCCAATCTTTGGGAAACCTTGCCTGTGAGAGTTCTCCAGAACTTCATTTGAAATGAACTTCCACAACATTTAATGGTCCCTGAATGAATTGAAACCCACATGCTGCCAACTTCATCCTTGAAAAATTGCTAGATAAATACCATGAAATTTTTGAAATTCCCATGACCAGATGGCACTGGAGAAACTTTGGTTGTCCTGTTGCTGAACATGATTATGCAGGACAGTGACTTGATTGACTGAGTTTCATGAAAATGGTGTATAACAGAGATTCCAGGAAGTTGGACCCTGCTGAGTAGTGGGCCTAGTGCAGTGATGGGCAGGTGTGTGATAAAAAAACATCTGTGGTGGGGCCATGTGGATCTGCCATTGGCTTCCAATTGGCTTGTGACTGACATGATGCATCCAGCAGACGCTTCTATGTAAAGGTATCTTGTTATATGGAGAGGTTTCAGGCCAATGTTCAGAATCCGGTTGCTATGGTCAAGGAGGCAAGCTATGTGGAATAGAAGCCTGGTTGGTACATTCTTCTGCAGACCCTGACTCACCACAGGTGACAGAACTCCCTCCAGCACTTTGTCCCAGGTGAATTCCTTGTAATTCGTGAAGCAAATACGAAACTCCCAGTGCAGCAGCAAGCAACACCAGGAAAACTGGAGGATGACCAAATGGCTTCAGAGTCCACAAGAGTAGACAATTAGCCCCCAGTGGCCACAGTTTACCTACAAATAGAAAATTAAATACAGCTTCCTCATGTTTATTGGAAAATAAGAAATCATGTATTCCAGGTCACATAGAAGCATACCCAGATTTGATGGTCTCACTACAAAGGAAGCTGAATCTCCTGACTACAACATATATTTCAAGTGCCCAACCTCAGAGGCAGTTCCTCAAGAAGTTTTTAGTCCAGCAGAGCTCCATGTTTGTGGAGTGTTTACCCTGTCCCTTACTTTTGGAATCTCCTCTACCACCTCCAAGTTTGTGAACTCGTGAGCATATTTGATTCCAGATATGTATTCACAGATTTTCTAACTCTTCTCCTCTAATTGTGTCTAACTTGGGGCCAAGGTAATCTCAAGGCATTGTTATGGATGAGAGTGGGAAGATACTTTTGTAGCATATATTTGCATAAACATTGGAATCATTTTCCAAATTTTCATTCAAAATACTGAATCCCTGACACAAACCCATGCCAACTAGACTCTGACTACTAATTCTAATATGATGGAGAAAATTAACCCAAACAGAATAGAAATACAAGCAGTTCAGAGGAGGAATGGTGTATCATTGGAATTGCCTTTTGCATTATATAGGGTAGGAGTTATAAATCTAGTCAATTTTTTGTTGAAATGGTTCTCCATGTGTTTTTAAAGTTAACAAATATGTGAATTCCTGTCTACCTTTCTCTGTATCCTATTCAGCACATGTATTTTTATATGCACATATAGAATCCTACCTGGTACCACACGTACATTCTTGTGAGGTGGCTGACTTGGCAGACACAAATTGTGAGAAGAGATCACTCCTCCTAAACGCTGTTGAAACTGAAAATTCAAACTATTGATGAGCTTCCTAGTACAATAAAATTATACATGAATCCATGTTCAGTAAAACAAATTTATTTGGATCTGTGGATGACATATATTTCGTGGTGAATTTCAATTGGCATATATTGCTACTTTTTAATGTCTGTTTGTGTGCGTGTGTGTGTGTGTGTGTGTGTGTGTGTGTGTGTGTATGTTTATATATATATACACACACACTCTACAGATTTTTCAAAATATGAAATATATGTGTCTTATTATACACTCCGTAAATTCATTCATATTCATGTATGTGGATTAATAATCAACTTTTCACAAGATTATTCTGAGAAATATTCATCCACCTGGACTACATATTTGATTCCTATTACTGAAAACTAACAGTAAATGGTGCATACAAATCCTAATATTTCTGCAGTAACTGACACAGTTTTATATCAATGCAAGTAGATTCCTATGGGACGTGATGTGTATTTTGTCATTCATTTTTATTCAATACTGGTACATTTCTTTTTCTTCAGTTAATGCACATGATAGGATATATATTTAATCCACTAGTTCAGAAATTTATAGGCATTTTGTTTTACTTTTCATCACTTCCTAATTCAGAAAACATGTTTTCCACAGGGTTTCATGACTGGTCTTTTCATGAGACTTCTTTCACAAAATGCAAAGGTCACACTTATGTTTGTACCGAAGTCTAAATGGAAAGTGAGTATGGATTACTAAAAACATCTATGTCCAGGTTGCCTAATGCTATCAAATGTCAATTTTATTGGTGACTACATATTTGTTTCTTCCTAAGATTATATATTCAACCTCAACACTGTTGAAAATGCCTGATCCTATCACGTACTTTATACTTTGCCTGATTTCCTAATGTCTCTATTGATATATGGTTTCCTACATACTTTCCAGAGTTCATCAATGTGACTGGCTCTTCACATGTGTTGATATTTACATTCATTCTCTACCCGAAACCCTACTGTTATAGAACGTTTGGTTCAAATCCTATACTCACTCTGCTTTCTAAACCTATGAATATCTTCCTAATCCTACTGACTATCCTTCTGACTGGATGTTCTTTTTGACATTCAATCATCCAAGGTACAAGGTCCTATGCCATTGTATATCAATTTATCTGAGACATCTGTGCAGAATATAATTCAAAGCTGAGTATTTCAATCAAGGGCCCAATGCACTTCTGGGCGTCAAATCTTACCTAGATTTCTGTGTTCATACTTATATTTCACCTATATATTCTTGTAAATATCGCAGGTTCCCAAAACCATTATTCATTGCACAGAATGATTCCTAAGCCAAATCAAACTTGTTATTAACCCTAAGCATACACTGTTCCATCAATCTATCTTTACAGTAGAGCAGGGACAGAGTTGGTCTTACAATACAGGTATGTAGGGGATCTTCCACCTGCTGAAATCCTCAAAGGTCCATGCAGAAATGATCCCTGGAGAAGACTTAGGCAGCTATGAAGGACCTGAGAGCACAAAATCATCTTCCATGGCAAAAAAACCGGTCAGGATGAAGTATTGTGTCTGAATCAGTCGCTCTGTTCTTAATGTAGAGAAGATGGACAAAACCAGGCCTGTGTGGAGAGCTGTTCCATGGTGCCTGTGGTTGATATACCATTCTAACTTATGACTGAGTCAGAGAAAGTAGGGGCAGCCTCCATCTCATGGGACCCTTGTAAACAACTGTTAGGACAAAGTGGTTGCCAAGGTATTGACCTCATTCAGTTCCTGAAGGAAGTGACCTACCTCACTTCCTTGGTGATGGAACTCTCTGAACTTGGGATCCAGGAAGCCAGCCACCCAGAGCCAGTGCCAGTCCCATTCCCAGTGGGCACACTTGTTTGAATTTTCCAAGGACAGAGTCAGTCTTTCTTGGTACCTCCTGATGTGAGGATGACCAAATGCTAGGAGAACTCTGAAGAGGGGCCTTTCCTGAGGAAGCAGGTAGTGGCTCATTGCTGGCTCCTGACAACTTAACAGAGTTGGCAAAAGGGACCTGATCTGATAAAGGACAGGCCATTTGGGGGGAACATACTATGGTCCACCAGTCAGAGGACACTCCGGATAGTCACAGACCTTGTTGTGGGAATGAGGTGCCTTAGTGGGTGTGGGTGTGAGTTCGTGGTTTTGTCTCATGTTCTGAGAATAGGTAGCAAAGGTTGTTTGTTTGGTTTGGAGTCGACTGTTTCTAGTAAGTCGTTTGAGAAGGCGAGTTTTTCTATGTCTGTGTATCCACTGTGTCCGTGGTTGTAGTTATTAGAAAAGCGAATACATCAATGGAGGTGTCCTGACTAGTAGGAAGCTTCCAGGCATTTATTCTGCCCTTTTTATGAATGGACTGCGGCTTGCCTTATGGATAGACAACACCTACTATCTTCCTAAGTTCCTGTTCACCTCCTGATTTCTGGCCTCTCTCCAGAATAGGCTCATGGTTTTGTGTCCAAGATATGTACCACCTCCAAACTCTGTGACATAGCCATGTACTGGATAGCTGAATGGAATGGGAACATCTCAGAAACCTCAGAGATCAGTGTAACCAGAAAAGTCTCAGTGGAGAAACCCTGCTTTGGGCAATTTGCTTACCTATGGTTCCCTTGCCCTGAATGTTAGGAATGTCTTTGCCTCAGGCCACCCGTTTGTGGAGCCTGAAGAAAACAGTTTTCAAATTGAAATGAATGGGCATCACCTGTGGCTCTTTGCTTAATTACTTTGGAAAGGGATGTGTCTGAATCAGCCTCTTGGCCCTGTGTGAGGTTGTGGCTTTGATTCTCAGAACCTGATAGATCTAAAGAAAAATCCCATGTGTGCATCCAAAACCAAAATTGCCAAAAGAGCAGTCATTGCTGATGAAGTCTTTCGCCTCCCTCTGTAAGTTTCCTGACCTCTATCAAGTGAGAATAGGGAAGATACACCAAGTCAATTGATGGCTCCTATTGGAAAAATTCTATCACTGATGACAGCATCAGCATAAGTACCCCAACACTGCCACAATTCGCTGCACCAGCAGATAGTTCACAATGCATACAAGTGAGTTCACAATGCATACAAGTGATACATAATCCAGGCAAGTTCTACAAGCAGTTCAGTGATGGCTATTGCAGAATCTGTAGATTGATTTTATCTTTGTCTTCACCGGCACTGGGATGAAGATAGGAATTCTGGCAATAATGGCTAAAGAAAAAATTCTGTAACATTCCTGAAGGCACTAAAAGAAAACAATTTTCTTAACAATTTACGTTATCTTGAAGAGAATAATTAAATATAATGAAAAGGAAAAGTGAAAGTAAACAAACATGTCTGTTAACCTCCTATTTTTTCACATATTAAAACAATCCTGAACAGTTGTTTACCCAATTTAAATTAAACAATTTAATTCAAGTGAATAAAAAAAAATGGATATATTATTTCATTAGCACTCATCATATGTGATATATGGACATACGCACATTCAAATATATAACACAAAACACAAGTGTGCACACATAATAAATACATACAACACATAATATAATAGTAAAGGCCTTATAACATTTTACATGTGAAATCATCATTGCAATGTTTAAAAACTCTACAGTCAAAAAATAGAACTGATAAGCAAAACATTAACCTAGGTCTGTATGAGCTCAAAAAAACAAAAGAGAACTTCATGATTTGAGAAAGGGCAATAATAAAATAGATATTGAAAAAAGCATCCCTGTTCTGTCGCAGATGTAAGGATAGCCAAACTGGAGTTTTGGATATCAGCTGTTATGGATTTGAGCCAAATCATCTTATTTTGGTCTATCGAAATCGCTTCAGTTAATCTCTCTGGAATCCAAATCGGCTGCTGTTCTCCCTGTGGAAACACATAAACAGACCCCCAACTCCAGGCAATCACTGGGTCGGGATCTTAGTTAATCTCTCTGGAATCCAAATCGGCTGCTGTTCTTCCTGTGGAAACCCACAAACAGACCTCCAACTCCAGAAAATTAATGGGTCAGGACCTTTCCATTGTCCTGTTAGAATATCCTTCCAAAGTACCTCGGGCTTATACACATTTTTTGGACACTTATGCCTTTCTGCAGCACTAAGTCCTGAAAATCCAAATTTAAAAAGTTTAGAGTAAAAAGGGTTATTTTAAGTTTATCTTTGGGGAATTTATATCCCTTCCCAATTCTGTCTTCTTACTTTAATGAGTACATTTTAATAGTGTGATGTGCTCTTTCAACTATGGCTTGTCCCTGTGGATTGTATGGGTTTCCTGATATATGAGTAATGCCAAATGATGAGCAAAATGGTTTAAAAGAGGTAGAAGTATAACCGGGGGCATTATCAGTTTTTAACTGCTTTGGAATGACCACAGTGGCAAAATTTTGTAAGCAATGAGCTATAACATCTTTAGTTTTTTTCCCCCATGAAGGGAGCCCATCAAAAATCCAGAAGAAGTATCAACTGTAACATGCAAATATTTTAATTTTCCAAATTCTGGCAAGTGTGTGACATCCATCTGCCATATATGGTAAGGTATCAATCCTCTACGATTGACTCTAAGATTAAAATGTGGTAAAATGGTCACACAATTTTGACATTGTTTTATTATTTGTCTAGCTTGTTCCTTAGTTATTTTAAAATGCTTTTGTAAAGTATTAGCATTGATAATGAACTTTTTATGAAAATTTATAGCTTCTTCTAGTGTACAGAAAATATGTATGTATGTCATGTGTAGTTTTACCTGCTAAATCATTGCCCAAACTAAGGGCTCCAGGCAATCCTGTATGTGCCCAGATATGTCCTATTAAGAATGGATATTTTCTGTCCCAGATTAGACTTTGTATACTGGAAAGGAAAGAGAAAACAGTAGAGGAAGGTGAAATCCTACCAGCATCTTCAAGAGATACTATAGCATTAACTATATACTGACTATTGGAAAATAAATTAAACACAGAATCTTTAAACATCACAAAAGCTTATAATACTGCATTAAGCTCTACCTTTTGAGCTGATTTTTGGGGTGCTAAAAATGTAAAAATTTGATCAGGTGTAACTATTGCTGCTGTACCATTATTTGACCCATCAGTGAATATATTTGGAGCATTCATGATAGGAGTTTTCTTGTAATTTTTGGAAAAATTACAGGATGCAATGACCCAAAAGACAATAAAAGATTAGATGGTAAGTGGTTATCAAATAAAACATTAGATTTACACATGATAATTGCCCAAGTATTTAATTCATTAGCTAATTCATCAATTTGATTCATAGTGTATGGAGTAATAATTTTATTGGGAGAAATTCCAAACACTCCCATTGATGCTTTTATTCCTATGAGTATTAATTGTCCCTCAGCCTCAGGATACCTAGTAATAATAGTGTTAGAAGAATAAGATAAATGTATCCATAATAATGGACCTTCTTGCCAAAATACTCCTGTAGTAATATTTTTTGTTGGTAGCACAATAAATAATAAAGGCATTATTTTATCAAATCTATCCAAATGCATATTTCCCATATATGTTTCAATGATTTTTAATGCCTTTATTGCTTCAGGCGTTAACATTCTGGGTGAATTTGGATCAGATGGACCTTTTAGGATATCAAATATAGGTCCCAACTCTCCTGTTGGTATACCTAGATAAGGCCTTATCCAATTAATGTCTCCTAATAACTTCTGAAAATCATTAATTGATTTGAGTTGATCTACTCGTATTTGAATTTTTGGTGGACTTACCATGGTTGAGGATAATAGAACTCCTAAATAATTAATTGGAAAATTTAATTGTATTTTATCAATTGATATCCCTAGATTATAATTTTTTAATAAGTTTGTAAGTGTGGCATAACATTCTAGCAATGGGTTTTTAACTTGTGTGCTAATAACACATCTTCCATATTGTGAAATATTTGTAGTTCAGGATTTTGATTTCTAAGTGGCTGGATTACTTTGTTAACATAAATATGACAAATAGTTGGGCTGTTAGCCATCCCTTGAGGGAGTACTTTCCACTCATACCTCTGATCAGGACCTTCATGATTCAGTGCAGGGATAGTAAATGCAAAACTTGGACTATCCTCAAGAAGAATTGGAAATGAAAAAAAAAAACAATCTTTAATATGTATAACTAAAACATACCAAGTTTTTGGCAAAGCAGACAATTGAGGAATCCTTGATTGAGCAGGTCCCAAAATAACCATCTCATTATTAATGGCTCTTAAATCTTGCAATAATCTCCATTTACCAGATTTCTTTTTGATGACAGAAATGAAAGTATAATGGGGAGATACAGAAGGTTGTATATGTTCTTCCGCTACTTGTTGTTTGACCAGGAACTGGGCTGCTTGTATCTTTTCTTTAGTCAGGGTCCACTGAAGAAGCCATACTGGTCTTTCTGATTTCCAAGTAATTTTTATTGTCTCAGTGGCCCTTTCTGAAAATCCAACCCATGTCTGTCTGTTGCTTGGTCTATTTGTATTGACGCTGCTATACCTTGTTCTTGTTTTTCTAATCTTTTTCCTTTCCTAAAACCTTCTCTAGCCATAATAGTGGGTACATTTTGATTGATGTTATTTGTTACTGTCAAACCTAATTGATCTAGGACATCTCATCCCCATAAATTTACGGGAAGATTATCCAATACATATGGCTGTATAGTTCCTTCACATTCTTCAGGATCCTTCCAATCCAATACCATTGCACTTCTATGGGGATTAGTTGCCACTCCTAAGTCTCAAAGTGTTTGAGTGTATTGTTGTAATGGCCAATGTTTTGGCCATTCTTGATGAGAGACAATGCTAACATCTGCACCTGTATCAAGTAGCCCATTAAATTCATGTCCTTGAATATTTAGTTTTAGCCTGGGGCGAGAATCTAAATTTAAAGAAAGCATAACCAAATCTACACCTGTGGAGCCTAATCCCTTGGAACCTCTTTCTACAGCACGACTGGAAAATTTATCATGCAGACTGAGTATTATTAGTAACTGTGCTATTCTATCTCCTGGTGAAATTACTGATATGTCCTTTGGAGAACTGGCTATAAATTTTATTTCACCTTCATAATCGGGATCAATTACCCAAGGACTTATCATAAGTCCTTTTAGATTAGAAGAGCTGCGTCCCAATAATAAGCCTACTGTTCCTTTGAGAAGAGGTCCTTTCACCATGTGTGAATGATTTGAACCCCCATCTCTACAGTTAGTACTGATCTGACGGAGGTGCAGATGTCTAACCCTGCGCTCCCTCTGATTTGTCTGATGAGGCGTCTGATGCACAATGTGTCCTGGGCACTACACTGATGGGGTTGCTGGGTTCCTCCAGTGCTCCGTATATTTGTGGTTTTGGGCCCCAGAGCATTGCGCTCCCCTGTCCATTTTTTGGCAATTGAGCCCGGTGCCTTTCTCCATGATATCATGGATAAACAGCTAGTCCTTGTTCGTTTTTGATAATGAAGTACCCTCTATGGTGGTTTGAGAACGGCATTCATTAGCCCAATGTCTCCCTCTACGGCATCGTGGGCAAATACCCAGTATTCTACTCCTTTGGTACCTATTTTTGTTAAACCCTCTTCCTATGGAGCAATTCCTTTTAAAATGTCCTGTTTGATCACAATTGTAGCATGTTCCTGGCCTTGCATCTAAAGCCTGTTTAATGCAGCTGCCACAAATTGCCCTTGTTCATTGATGTCTCTGGCATCTAAAGCCTGTTTTACTGCAGCTGCCATGACTTCCTCTTATTCATTAATGTCTTTACATAATTTAATATATGTGTTTAAATCTTCATGTTTCCATGGTCTAGTGATATCTCTGCACCTACGATTCGCTTGGTCATAAGCCAGTTTTTTATTAATGGCATTGCTTGTTCTGTATTCCCCCAAACTCTGGTAGCTGTTTGAATAAGCCTATCTACAAATTCAGTGTAAGATTCATTAGCTCCTTGTATTACCTTAGATAACTGACCTTGTAAACCTCCATGTCCTTGTAAAGTCTTCCATGCCCTAACCGCCTCTGCAGCAATTTGTGCGTATACGCCAGGATCATATGCAATTTGTTGCTGCTGGTCCTCATAAGGTCCCTTTCCTAACAACATATCTAGATTTCACTGAGGATAACCAGCTTCTGCATTTCACCTAGCCGTCTCCTTGCAAAATTCCTCATTGGCAACCTTCCATAAAAGGTATTGACCTCCATTTAGCACAGCTTTACACATATTAGCCCAATCTACTGGCATCATATTCAAGTTGTTAATGGATTCGACCAAGCTTACAATGAAGGGTACTTGAGGACCATAGGTTGTTACAGCCCATTTTAGCTGCTTCACTATTTTGAAATTTAAAGCATGGTGAATTCGCTGCCCTCCTACCTCAAATACAGGGCATGTTAATACTTGAGATCCTGTCTCAGGAACCGAACTATCAACTGCGGGGTTTGGGGGCCTCCTAGCATATGGAGGTGGCCTTGTTATTTGGACATTTACATACTCTGGTGATAGAAAGGTGTTAGTAACAGTCTCCTGTAGAGGAGGCGCTGTTTGTTGGACACTTACGCCCTCTAGTTATTGAAAGTTGTTAGTAGCAGTCTCCTTTTGTAACTTTGCCCCTGATGGCTTTTTCTGACCTAAGTTTTGTTCCTCTATCTTTGTCTGATCTGAAGTCTTTGGACTAAGCAAACCAGATATAAACGTCCTCAATGGCAATGTGCCAACTGTCAGAGTCCCTGGGCTGTTCTTTTCCCCCCTTTTAAATCTTCACCATGATGGTTCCATTATGGTATATTTAACAACTCCTTAAAAATCCATGGGCTACATTTTTGTATTGTATCAACGTATGCCCTGACTGTTCTTGACTTTACTGAGGTGCCTCCTTCCTCTAACAATTTACTTAACACTCTTTCAGTTTGTTTTTTTACTAATTTCTGATCCTGTATTTCTACTATAATACAACCCAACAAGACGATGCCAAACAAAACCGAGACAGAATAAAATAAAAAGGGAACAACAAAAAGTCATTATAGCCTTTATATCCTACTGACATGTGCATCCGTCCTTTCTCCCTATCTGTTCCTCAGAAGTAAATAAATTTTTTCTCAGATGTGAGCGGTTTTTCATCCATCTCACTCATCTCCATGGACAGGCAACAAAAGTGAAGCAAAACAAAAGAGGAATCTTAAAATGGCTACCGATCCTCTCGCCCTTCCCTCAGGGGCTAGCAGTTTACCTTATCACTTACCCTCAGTGGCTCCCCGTGCGAGCCACCAAATGCTGCAGTCTGGCTGGGCACGATTCAAGAGCGACTTTTCAAAAGAAACAAAGTTTATTTTTAGAACCACACACGCCAAGCAAAACAGCTCCTTAGGAAAAACCCTCAGAGCCCAACTGCCACCACTGGCTTCCTTGCAAAGTTTCTGTCACACCCACAAGCCTCTCCACCTCCCACAATCCTCCTGCTCTTGAGGCCATATGGCTGGGTCAGGTGGGTGGAGCCAAAAAAGTCCCACAATGAGCAGCTCTGTGGTCTGAAAGGGCAGGGAAACTGCCCAATGTGCATCATGGCAGAGGAGCCAATCAGCTTGATGTTGCTGGGGCTGCTGTGAGCCAATCATCAGCTGGCAGTCGGAGAGAGCGGGGAAAAAGCTCAATGAGCATCTCCATTGTGCATCACCACAGAGGAGCCAATCAGCTAGATGTTGCTGGGGCCGCTGTGAGCCAATAATCATCTCACAGGGGAATGTTGCTGGTAACTGGAAGTTTGATGGGGCCCCTTAAGCTGTGGCTCTCAACAAATTGGTGTCTCCTTTCTCTGTAGACTATTCAGCACATGTATTTTTATATGCACATATAGAATCCTACCTGTTATCAAACGTACATTTTTGTGAGGTTGCTGACTTGGCATATACAAGTTATGAGAAGAGATCACTCCTCTTAAACACTGTTGGAATTGAGAATTCAACCTATGGGTGAGCTTGTTATTAGAACAACATTATATATAGATCCATTTTCAGTGAAATCGATTTTTTTGCACGTGTGGATGTTACATATTTCATGATGAATTTCAATTGGCAAATATATTGCTAGTTTAAATGTCTGTCTCTGTGTGTGTGTGTGTGTGTGTGTGTGTATATATTTATTTATATATATATATATATATATATATATATATATATATATATATACTCTCCAAATTTTTCAAAATATGAAATATATGAATCTTATTATACACTCCTTAAAATCATTCATATTTATGTATGTGGATTTATGATCAACTTTTCACAAGATTATTCTCAGAAATATTCATCCACCTTAAATACAGATTTGTTTCCTAGTACTGAAGACTAACTTCAGTGAATGGTGCACACAAATCCTAATATTTCTACAGTAAAACCAAGTTCAACATCAATGCAAGCATTTTCCTATGGGACATGATGTGTATTTTGCGGTTCATTTTTATTAAACAGTGGTACATTACTATTTCTTCAGTTTATGCACATCATATGATATATCTTTCATCCACAAGTTCACAAATTTATAGGCATTTGTTTCAATTTCAATCACCTCCTGCTTCAGAACACATATATTCCTCCAGTGTTCTTGACTGGTCTTGTCATGAGACTTCTTTCCAAACACATTATTTTTGATTTTCATAATCATATTTGAAGCAAAACTCACACACTCTTCATGATAAACCATAACCCTAATATTACCGTTAGATGTATACCTGGTTGTAGTGAATGTATGAATATCAGTTTAAGATTTCCAGTATATTTTCAGATATCAAATCAATCCACTATTTAAAGTTGGAACCAGTTATATTATTTATTCACAGTATCGTCTATTCATACATTATTTCTATATCCATTGACACAGGGTACTCCACTTTGTTCCCCCAATATTTATACGTCTTCAAAATATTGCTCCCAGTAATGGTGGAAGAAATGCTCATGTCACCTGATCTACATATAAATTTTAACACAGTAATATTCTGGACACAGAAAGCAAAAGTCACTCTTATGATTGTAGCAAAGCCTAAAAGGAAAGTGAGCATGGATTACTAAAAATATCCATGTCCCGGTTGCTTAATGCTCTAAAATGTAAATCCTATTGATAAATCCTATGTATTTGTTTCTTTCTAAGATTATATATTCAAACTCAACCCTGTTGAAAATGTCTAATCCTATCCCTCACTTTATACATTGCCTGATTTGTTAATGTCTCTATTGATATCTGCTTTCCTACATATTTTCCCCATTTCATCATTGTGTCTGACTCTTCACATGTGCTGATATTTACATTCACTCTCTTATTGAAAACCAATTGCTAAAGAACGTTTGGTCCAAATCCTATACTCATTGTTGTTTCTAAACCTAGAGACTATCGTCCTAAACCTACGGACTTTCCCTTTGTGACTGGATGTTCTCTTCAACTTTCAATCATCCAAGGTACAAGGTCCTATGTCATTGTATATCGATTTATCTGAGACATCTATGCAGAACATAATTCAAAGCTAAGTAACCCACTCAAGGGCCCAATGCCCATCTGAGCTTCAAATCTAGCCTATATTTCTGTTTTCATACTTTTATTTTACCTATATATTCTTGTAATTATTGCAGATTCCCAGTACGAATATTCATCCTGCAGAATGATTCCTAACCCAAATCGAACGTGTTATTAACCCTAACCATACACTGTTCCCTCAATCTAACTTTACAGAAGAGCAGGGACAGTGTGACCAGGAAAGTCTCAGTGCAGAAACCCTGCTTTGGGCCTTTTGCTTACCTATTTTTCTGTTGCCCTGAATGTCAGGAAGTTCTTTACCTCAGGCCAACCCTTTGTAAAGCCTGAAGAAAACAGTTTTCAAATGGAAATGAATGGGCATCACCTATGGCTCTTTGCTAAATTTCTTTGGAAAGGGATGTGTCTGAATCAGCCTCTTGGCCCTGTGTGAGGCTGTGACTTAGATTCTCAGCACCTGATGGATCTAAAGAAAGATCCCATGTGTGCATCCAAAACCAAAATGGCAAAAAGTTCAGTCATTTTGGATGAAGTATCTTCCCTTCCTCTGTTAGATTCCTGACCTCCATCAATTGAGAATAGGGATCCTTTGGGTCATATGAGTTCTTCAATCCCTGAAGAGGTGCTTGGGTTTCTCATGATTCCAATTCACATAAAGAATCTGTACCTATCAATCAGAAGTAGTCAGTCAATATTGCTCCCAGAAATGGTGGAAGAAATACTCATGTCACCTGATCTACATATACATTTATTCACAGAAATATTCTGGACACTAAATTCAAAGTTCACATTTATGATTGTACCAAAGCCAAAATGGAAAATTAACATGGATTACTAAAATCATCCATGTCCAAGATTACTTATGCTCTCAAATGTCAATCCTATTGATGACTACATATTTGTTTCTTCCTAAGATTGCATATTCAAACTCAACCCTGATTTCATAATGTCTCTATTGATATCTGCTTACCTACATATTTTTCCCACTTCATCATTGTGACAGACTCTTCACATGTGCTGACATTTAAATTCATTTTCTATCCGAAACCCTGTTGCTAAAGAAATTTTGTTCCAAATCATACACTCACCCTTCTTCCTATACCTACCTACTCTCTTCCTATTCCTACTGACTATCCCTTTTTGACCGGATGTTCGCTTCTACATTCAATCATCCAAGGAACAATGTCCTATGCCATTGTATATCAATTTATCTGAGACATCTGTGCAGAATGTAATTCAATGCTCAGTATCACAATCAAGGGCCCAATGCACTTCTGGGCTTCCAATCTTACTTGGATTTCTATTTTCATACACACAGTTCACCTCTATATTCTTATAAATTTCACAGGTTGCCAATACCATTATTCATCCAGAAAATGATTCCTAATCCAAATTGAACCTGTTATTAACCCTAAACATACAGTGTTCCCTCAATCTTACTTTACAGAAGAGCAGGGACAGAGGTGGTCTTATAATACTGAAATGTAGGGATCCTCTACCTGCTGAGAACTTCAAAGGTCCATGCTGAAAGTATCCCTGGAGAATATGTAGGCAGCTATGAAGGACCTGAGAGACCACAAGTCATCTTCAATGGCAAACAACCTGGTCAGGATGTAGGGTTGTGTCTTAATCAGCTTCTCTCTTCTTAATGTAGAGAAGATGGACCAAATCAGGCCTGTATGGAGAGCTGTTCCCGGGTGCCAATGGTTGATATACCATTTTAACTTGTGAAATTGTCACATTAAGTAGGGGAAGCCTCCATCTCATGGGACCCTTGGAAGCAACTGTTAGGACAAAGTGGTTGCCAAGGCAGTGACCTCATTCAGATCCTGAAGGAAGTGACCTCACCTCACTTCCTCGGTGATGGAAATTGGCATCCAGGAAGCCAGGCACACAGAGCCAGTCCAAGTCCCACTCCCAGTGGTGTCACTAGTTTTGAATTACCAAGGACAGAGTCAGCCTATCTTGGTACCTACAGATGTGAGAATGGCCATATGCCAGGAAAGCTCTGAAGAGGGGGCTTGTATGAGAAAACAGATAGTGGCTCACCACTGGCTTCTGACAAGTCTCAGTGAAGAAACCCTGCTTTGGTACTTTTAATTACCTATTGTTCTGTTGCTCTGAATGTCAGGAAGTTTTTTGCCTCAGGCCACCCCTTTGGGAAGCCTGAAGAAAAGAGTTTTCAAATGGAAATGAATGGGCATCATCTGTGGCTCCTTGCTTAATTGCTTTGGAAAGGGATGTGTCTGAATCAGCCTCTTGGCCCTGTGTGAGGCTATGGCTTAGATTCTTAGCACCTGATGGATCTAAAGAAGGATCCCACGTTTGCATCCAAAACCAAAAGAGCCAAAATAGCAGTCATTGTGGATGAAGTCTCTCACCTTCCTCTGTAAGGTTCCTGATGTCCATCTATGAGAATAGGGAGCCTTTGGGTCAAATGAGTTCTTCAAAGCCCTGCAGAGACTAGATCATACGTTCATAGGTTTCTCATGACTCCAATTAACATAAAGAATCTAAACCCCACATTCATTAGGCCTCAAAATGGAGAATCAGAGCAGTATTAAGGGCAGGCCTCTTTGATCACTCCTGGTTCACTAGAAGGGTTTCCCAGCCACATTGACTTTAGGCAACTGTGGGCAAGGGACCTTATTTTGGATACTGTCCTTGGCTGTGCCCCTCATGAAAAACTACAGCCTGAGGTTATGATGAGTGTCGATATGAAAGAAGATGAGGGCCATGTGGAAGTGTTTTGGTTTTAATTGTGGTCATTTTTGTGGCTGTTGGAAAAGATGATGGGTCCACCTGGTCTTGAACACTGGTGTGATTCCCCTTAGAGACTGAGTTTTGGAATGGACCTCAAAGAATTATTGCCATGTATTGTGTTGCGATTTTAGGATGCCACACATGAGAGTTGCCCTTGGAAACTGAGATCTAGGCCCAGGGTGGCTTTCCACAGAGCACTGGGAATCTCAGGAAGAATATCACATAATTTTATTCTTAAAGAATTGGCAGCCATAGTTGCAAGTCAAAACACACATGGACCACACATTGTAGACCTCAAACGCCTGGCTTTATGTGACCTTTTTGCCTGTCTTTGGGAAGCCTTGCCTGTTAGAATTCTCCAGAATTTTCAATGAAATGAGCTTCCTCTCCATTTAATGGTTCCTGAATGAATTGAAACCCACAGTGCCTCCAACTTCATCCTTGAAAAATGTCTGATAATTACCATGAAATTTTTGAAATTCCCATGACCACTTCGCACTGTCGAATCTTTGGATGTTCTATTGATGATCACGAGTATACCAGACAGTGCCTGTTTGATTGGGTTTCATGAAAATGGTGTAGAACAGAGATGGCAGTAATTTGGACCCTGCTGAGTAGTCGGCCTAGAGAAGTGGTGTGAAGGTGTGTGTTAAAACATTTGTGGTTGGGTGATGTGGATCTGCCATTGGCTTTCAAATGGTTTGTGACTGACATGGTGCAGCCCCCAGACCCTTGTATGTAAAGGTATGTTGTTATATGGAGAGGTTTCAGTGCAATGTTTAGAATCAGATTGCTATGGTGAAGGGGGCAAGCTATGTGGGATAGAAGCCTGGTTGGTGCATTCTCCCGCAGACCCTTACCCATCACATGTGACAGAACTCCCTCCAGTACTGTGTCCCAGTTGAACTCTTCGTATTTCATGAAGCAAATACCAAACTCCCAGTGCAGCTGCAAGAAACACAACAAAATTGGAGGATGAGAAAATAGCTTCCAAACTGGAAGACACTTAGCACTCAGTGACAACAGTTTACCTACAAAGAGAGAATTCAGCACTGCTGCCTCATGTCCTTTGGAAAATAAGAAACCATGTCCTCCAGGTCACATACATGCAGACCCAGCTTGATGGTCTCACTACAAAGGGAGCTAAAGCTCCTGACAACAACATATATTTCAAGTGCCCAACCTCAGAGGCAGTTTCTCAAAAAGTCTTTAGTCTAGCAGAGCTCCATGTTTGTGGAGTTTTACCCTCTCCCTTACATTTGGAAACTCCTCTACCACCTCCAAGGTTGTGAACTCCTGAGCATTTTCCATTCTTGATGTGTATTCACAGATTTTCTAACTCTTCTCCTCTAATTGTGTCTTACTTGGGGTGAAGGTAATGTCAAGGCATTGTTCTGGATGAGAGTGGGAAGATTTTTGGGTAGCACATATTTGCATACACATTGGATTCTTTCTCCAATTTTCCATTTGAAATACTGAATCCCTGACTGTAAGGGGTAGAAGGAATTCTCCTTCAAAGAATAGCCTGACACTTACAAGAAACAGCCCCCAGGGAGACATCCTGTCTGGGAGATATCCTGTAGTCATCTGTGTTCCTGAGACATCCTGTGGCCATCTGTCTTCCTGAAATATCCTGAGGTTATCTCACCTTGTGAAGACATCCAGGAACTGCTGATAAGAGAGCTTTCAAATCTCCAGCATATAAATTCCTCTGTGTGAACAATAAAAGTTTGCAGCTTGATCAGAACTTTTGTCTTGCTGTCATCTCTCGTGTCTCTTGTCCCTTCATTCCTCCCCATCTAGGTTTGCTACCCACGTTGATGTGTCCTGCAGGCCAGGACAACTGGCGCCCAACGACTGGGGCTCAAGCCTTTGACTGAGGGGGAACCCTGTCCTCCTGGAAGATTTGGACAAGTGGAGCTCGCGATTGCCTCAGCAGACACCACTGAGAGACAGATCCAGGAGGAGAGTGGGGATGACGCACAGTGAGTGACCCACCATGGGACAAGCAGTTTCGTCACATGATTTGTTTTTGTCAGGCCACAAGAAATCCTTAAATACATGGGGGGTACGTGTTAAGAAAAATGACTTAATATTTTTCTTTTCATACATCGAAGAATTTTTTCCATGGTTTCCCCTTGAAGGTACCATTGATGGTAAAAGATGGCTTAGAGTAGGAGACATTTTAAAAGATTATTATGAATCCTTTGGCCAAGAAAAAGTGCCTGTTCCTACCTTTTCTTTATGGAAATAAATTAGTGAAATTCTTAAAAGTTCACCCTTTGACAATGGTACCTTAATACTTGTCAGGATTGGGGAAGAGACTATGCAAAAGACCTCTCGTCCCTTCTCGGCATGCCCATCAGTTAGTATAGACATAGACCCTTCTTAGTCTCCCCAGGACCCTGGGACCTTCCTGATCTTCCTCAAAATCCCACCCTAATGAATAAGGCTCCAATGGTTTCCAACCGCCTTTATGCAGTTTTAAATCCCGGAGAAACATTGACCCCTGGGGAGGAGGCTACCTTGGAGAAGGAAGCAGCTCGCTACCATTCAGAAGACTCTCCACCTCTCAGGACCCTGCCACAGACTATAGGACTTACACATTCCCCTCCCTCCTATATCCCTCCTGCCTTTTGTGCTCTGGCCCTTCAGGGGCCAAATGTCCCCCCAGATATTTTTTCCCCACTTCCCTTGCCTAACCTGGCTCCCTTGAGAGAGTCTCTCCAACATGGACGGGAACAGATCCAATTTTTAAAAGAATAAAGATCCCTTGACTCTGAGCTCTCTTCATTAGCCTTAGGAATGGAGTCAACACAAGCTGGCCCACAGTGGTCTAATACAAAGGCGAAGCCACTCCATCGGCCTGTGCTCGCCTTCCAGTCACCACCAGTCAGATAGATAAGCCTGCCCAGGCTGAGGTCAAAGACTTAGAAGAGGAAAAAGAGGAGGAAGCGGGGGAAATGGATCAAGGAGATCAGGACTTAGAGGATGAGGAGTTCACCCCTAGGCAGGAAGGAACCCAGAGTGTCTACAAAATTTTAGCCTCCATTTTCTTGAAAAACTTAAAAAGGCTTGTGCTCACTATGGCCCCACTGTGCCCTATACGTTGGCTTTATTAGAAAGCTGCAGCACACAATTTCTTACTCCCAATGATTGGAAATTTTTAGACCTAGCTGCCCTCAGTGCCGGAGACTTCCTGCTATGGAATGCAGATTTCAAAGAGCCCTGTCAGAAACTACTCAAAAAAAATTAACAAAGGCCTCCTCTAAATCCTGGACTTATGTTAAGCTAGTGGGCAATGCAACTTTTGACACTAAAACTAAACGGGAACGTTTCCCTGCTGGAGTTTTTGTGCAGATTTAGATGGCTGGCTTAGTTGCTTGGAGACGCCTCCCTGAAAGGGCCTCGGCTATCACTTCCCTGGCAAGAACTCGACAAGGGCCCGACGAGCCTTATAGCGACTTTGTTCCCCGGCTTTACCTAGCTGTGGAATGCTTGCTTGGACCAAGCGAAAGCGAAAGCACGTTTGTAAAACATCTTGCCTTTGAAAATGTCAACCCGGCATGTCAGGATGTTCTTCGACATCATAAGGATAAAGGGAAACTTTCTGACTTTATTAGCATCTGTGCAGGCGTGGGTGCAGCCCATGCCATGGGTCTCAAATTAGTGCCGCATTTACCAAGGCCTTTTACAATACTGGCTCAAGTACTTGCTTTACTTGTAAACAACCAGGCCATTTTGCACGCAGGTGTCCGACAGGCAAACAAAGAGTAAGAATAGTGTCTCCTCAAACTGGAGCTAAACCGACCCCAGCTACACTTTGTCCTTGATATGGTAAAGGTCATCACTGGGCCAGTGAGTGTAGATCAATGACAAATGCCCTCAGACAGCCTATTTCTTCCTACTTCTCAGGAAACTCCCTGGGGCAATGAGGTTTGTTCCGTCCCAAACTCCCAACCTACCTCAAAATCCTTCTCCACAATTGGCTCCCTCCAACTACCCACTCCAGGCAGTGCAGGATTGGACCTCTGTGCCACCACTGATACAATATTAGACTCAATGCAAGGGCCCCAGATAATACCAACTGGAATTATGGGTGCCCCTCCATCTCATACGTGTGCCCTTATTCTTGGAAGAGCCTCTACTACCTTACAAGGTGTTCAGGTCTTCTCTGGCATTAATGATAATGATTTCACTGGAGAAATAAAAATACTGGCCACAGTTATTAATAGAGTTGCAGCCATCCCAGGAGGAAAAAGTCTTGCACAATTAATACTTCTTCCCTTAGATTAAGGGGCATTTCCACCTCCCAAACCTACTGTGGGGGACTGCCTCCTTGGGCTCCTTGAGGTATATTGGGTTCATCCCATTTCTCATATTAGACACACCCTTACCTTACTTATTGAAGGAAAGGAATACCAAGCAATTGTAGTTACTGGAGCTGATGCGACAATTATTTCTCAAAAATACTGGCGATCAGGTTGGCCCCTCACCCCATCCTTGACTGACCTTAAAGGGATAGGAAAGTCAAAAAATCCTCTGGTCAGCTCTACTGCTCTTAGCTGGACTGATAAAGAGGGTAATAAGGGAACTGTCACTTCTTTCGTTGTTCCTGACCTCCCTGTTTACCTATGGGCTGGAGATATTTTGAGTCAAATAGAAGTTATTCTTGCCAGTCCCAATTCCATGGTGACTCATCAAATGCTCCGTATGAATTTTGTCCCTGGTACAGGCCTTGGGAGGCTGAGACAAGGACTGGTGGAGCCTATACAACCCATAAAAAAAAATACATATGGACTTGGATATTTGGATTTTTAGTGTCGGTTCCTGACCCTCCTGTTCCCATGGAGATAAAATTATTTGGGAGACTCAGACTCTTGTGTGGGTGGATCAGTGGCCCCTTACCCAAGAAAATTTGGAGGCTGCCTCCATGTTAGTGAAGGAACAGCTGGCAGCCCGCCATGTAGAGCCCTCAACCTCACCATCGTACACTCCTATTTTTGTTATCAAGAAAAAATCAGGCAAGTGGCGCCTTTTACAAGATTTGTGTGCCATTAATAAAGTTATACTCCCGATGGGAGCACTACAGCCAGACATTACCACACCAGTGGCTATTTCCAAAAACTATTGTAAAATGGTTATGGACTTAAAAGATTGCTTTTTTACCATTCCTTTGCATCCTGTGGATAGACCCTATTTTGCCTTTAGTCTTTCTTGCATTAATATTCAGGGCCCTATGCAGAGACTTCAATGGAAGGTTCTTCCCCAAGGTATGGCCAACATCCCTACTCTTTGCCAAAAATACGTTGCTCAAGAAGTAGACCCTGTGAGAGAGCGAGGGCCACAAATTTATATTTTACATTACATGGATGATTTGTTAATTGCTGCACCTAATACCCATGATCTTAATAATTGTTACTTGGACTTTTACAAAATCCTCACTACCTTGGGACTACAGATAGCTCCTAATAAGGTTCAAACACAGGACTCTTATAAAAGTTTGGGCCTTAAAATTCTACAGAAATCAGATAAAAATTTCTAAAATACAACTACCTGTGGACCATCTTCACACCCTTAAAGATTTTCAGAAATTACTGAGGCATATTCAATGGCTAATAACGTATTTAAAATTATGCACTTGTGTACTTTTGACCCTTAATGATATTTTGAGAGGTAATTTCCACCCCTCCTCCCCTCAAAATCTTACTCCCAAGGCATGACAGGCATTAAACCAAGTAACAGAAGCCATTGCCCAACAATTTGTTACACAAATTTCTTATAACCTTCCTCTGGTTCTGGTTATTTTACACACTCCTCATACACCCACAGGAATATTTTGGCAGCGAGATCCACATTTTAAAAATAAAGACTGCCCCTTGTTTTGGGTCCATTTACCCATCACATCCTCGAAGGTTATTACTGTTTATCTTGCTCAGGTAGCTTCTATTATTTTTAAAGGTCATTTGATTTCTCTACAACATTTTGGCAAACACCCTGATAATATTTTTATTCCATATACTAAGGACCAAACCCAATTTTTACTAGAGACAAGGGATGAATGAGGTATTTCCCTATCAGGCTTTTGGGAACAATTGATCACCACCTCCCCAATGACCTCCCTTTACATTTTGTCCAGTTACATCCATTTACTTTTCCTGAAATTACTCAAAATGCTCCCATTCCTCAAGCCCTTACTGTCTTTACAGACCGTTCCTGTAATGGCCGAGCGGTCTTTGTTGTCAATAACCAGCCTACCACCTTTGATACTGTCTATCAGTCACCACAGTTTGTGGAATTGTTTGACATAACACAAGTTTTTATAACATTTTTTATAATCCTGTTAATATTTATAAAGACAGTGGCTACATTGCTCATTCTGTGCATCTGCTGGTGATTTCACCCCCCATTAAGGCTTCTAACAATGCGGCCTTTCTGTTTCACCAGCTTCAGCAGCTAATTCAGGTCAGACAACACCCATTTTTCTTAGGACACATAAGGGCACACTCTGATCTTTCCAGCCCTCTAATTCAAGGTAATGCCCAAGCTGATGTAGCAACTCGTTCCATCTTTCCAATTTTTGTTGGCTCCATTCAAAAGGCCACGGAGTTACACAATCTACACCATTTAAATTTCCAGAGCCTTTGATTACTTTGTAAAATTACCAGGCAACAGGCACGAGAAATAGTAAAAGCATGCCCTAGTTGCGCTGTCTCCCTCCCCATTCAACACTTGGGAGTTAACCCCCGAGGATTACTGCCCGATCAGTTTTGGCAAATGGATGTTACTCATTTTCTTGAATTTGTAATAGCCAAATATATATACACATTTCTGTAGATACCTTCAGCGGCTTTATTTTTGCATCACCACATTCTGGAGAGGCTACCAAAGATGTCCTTTCTCATCTTGTTTCAGCCTTTTCTGTTATGGGTAAACCAATACATATTAAAACAGATATTTATCCTACATATACCATTGCCAAGTTTAAACAGTTTTGTGCTACCTTGCAAATTTGTCATACTCCTGGAATTCCATACAACCCTCAGGGACAAGGCATTGTGGAACTTGCCCACCTTACCTTAAAAACTTGGCTAACCCTCCTTAAGGCTTCCTCCCTTGTATTTACCACACCCAGGCATCGCCTTAACAATGCATTATTTGCCCTTATTTTTCTTACCCTAGACAATGAAGGCCATTCGGCAGCAGACAGACACTGCCATCCCTCGTCCAATTCTGTTCGCCCACCTGTTATGTGACACAATCCCCTTACAAATAAATAAAAAGGCCCAGATCCTGTCCTCATCTGGGGAGGAGGCTCAGCTTATGTTTTGGACCAAGATCAAACAGCCCAAGGATGGTTACCAGAACTCCTGGTTAAACAGGTTAATGACTTACCTCAAAACAGGGACAGAGGGATTCCTCATGAGGACAAAATTTCTTCTTTTTCAGATGCAGCCAACAATCTGCCAGCCTTGGAATAACAGTTCCTGTGGGCACAGGTACACTGGCTTAGGCACGTCTATTCACTCTTACCATCGCCTGTCTCAACAAATTATAAACTCTATCAGTAACAACTGATAAAACTCTATCATGAACCATTAAAGATTTGCAGGACCAAATAGACTCCCTGGCAGAAGTGTTCCTTCAAAAAAGACGAGGCTTAAATTTGCTGACAGCTAACCAGGGAGGTATTTGCTTGGCCTTAGGGGAATGATGCTGCATTTATGCCAATAATTCTGGCATAGTATGCACTAAAATTAAGCAGCTTCAAGAAGATCTAGAAAAGAGACGAAGGGAAATATTTGAAAATCCCCTCTGGACTGGGCTTAATGGATTTCTGCCCTATCTTCTTCCCCTATTAGGCCCTTTGTTGGGTTTACTTTTAATGGTGTCCCTAGGACCCTGCATTATAAACAGGCTGTTGCAATTTATTAAAGAACAGATTAATATTTTGGCCTCTAAGCCCCTACAGGTCCACTATCATCGCCTGGATATGGAAGACCGTGCTGCCAACATTTAAAAGGATGTTCTACACTCCTCACAAGCTTATTTCTTAAGGTTACATGCCCACAGATCTCGCTTTCTTATATAAAACTCTAGGTAACAGCTCTGACCAACCATCTTCTGCCCTTGCCATAAGGGTTCGTCCTCCATGGGTCCCTCTGTTTGGGGGAGGACGCACCCATGGAGTGAGGACGTTAGGCCATAATAACAGAGGGTGCAGGAAGGACTGCAGGAGGATGGATCCATGGTTCCCAAAACCCAAGTCTTCTGAGTGACACGCTCTGGTGCATGGCAGTTGGCATGCTTCCCCCTCAAAGCCGTCTCCTTAAAAAACATGCCTAGGCCACCACGAAATCTCCTAGTAAACATGCTCGATCAGATCAGGAGATATTCTAAGGCCTGTTAGAGAAACAGAGCCTCTATAACCCCCTAAAACATTGGCCTGTAAGGTATGGTCAAATATTTTATATAAGAAAGGGGGAAGATGTCAGGGGCTAGAAGGAAGTTCTCCTTCAAAGAATAGCCTGACACTTACAAGAAATAGACCCCTGCAAGATTTCCCGCAGCCATCTATCACCCTGAGACATCCTGCGGCTATCCGTCTTCCTAAAATATCCTGAGGTTATCTCACCCTGTGAAGAAATCCAGCAACTGCCGATAAGAGAGCTTTCTCATCCGCAGCATATAAATACACTGTGAGAACTATAAAAGTTTTCAGCATGATCAGAACTGTTGTCTTGCTGTCTTCTCTCATCACTCTTGTCCCTTCATTCCTCCCCAACAAGGTTCAACGCCCACGTTGAAGTGTCCAGCCGGCCCGGACACCTGACACTAAACCATAACCTACTAGACTCTGACTACTAATCCTAATATGATGGAGAAAAATAATCCAAACAGAATGGAAATACAAGCAGTACAGAGGAGGCATGGTGTATAGTTGGACTTGCCTTTTGAATGATATAGGGTAGGTGTTATAAATCTAGCTAATTTTTAACTGAAATAGTTCTCCACATGTTTTTAAAGTTAACAAATATGTGAATACCTGTCTCCCTTTCTCTGTAGCCAATTAAGCACATGTATTTTTATATGCACATATAGAATCTTACCTGGTATCACACGTATATTCTTCTGAGGTGTCTGACTTGGCAAATACAAATTGTGAGAAGAGATCACTCCTCCTAAACTCTGTTGGAACTGAAAATTCAACCTATGGGTGAGCCTCCTAGTAGAACAACATTATACATAAATCGATGTTCGGTAAAATAAATATTTTTGCATCTGTGGCTGATGTACATTTCATGAAGAATTTCGATTAGCATATATATTGATACATTTTATTGTCTGTGTGTGTATATATATATATATATATATATATATATATATATATATACTCTCCAAATTTTTCCAAATATAAAATATATGTGTCTTATATACACTACCTAAATTCATTCATGTTCATAAATATATGTGTCTTATATACACTACCTAAATTCATTCATGTTCATGTATGTGGATTTATAATCAACATTTCACAAGATTATTCTCAGAAATATTCATCCACCTGAAATACATATTTGTTTCCTATTACTGAAAACTAACTTCAGTGAATGGTGCATACAATCCTAATATTTCTACATTAACTGACCCTGTTTAACATCAATGCAAGTAGATTCCTATGGGACATGATGTGTATTTTGAAGTTCATTTTATTCAACACTGGTACAATAGAATTTCTACAGTTTACGAACATCAGAGGACATATATTTCATCCATAAGTTCACAAATTTATAGGCATTTGATTCACTTTCAATCATTTACTGATTCAGAACACATGTATTCCTCCAGGTTTCTTGACTGGTCTTTTCATGAGACTTCATTTCAAACACATTATTTTTGATTTCCATAATCATTTTGAAGCAAAACTCACACACTCTTCATGATAAAACATAACCCTAATATTACCTTTAGATGTATTACTGGTTGGAATGAATAATTGTATATCAATATAAGATTTTCTGTATATATTCAGATATCAATTCAATCCTTTATTTAAAGTTGGAACCAATTATATTATTTATTCACAGTATGGTCTATTCATGCATTATCTCTACATTCATAGACACAGGGTACATCTATTTGTAACCCCAATACTAATTTATTCGTCTTCAAAATGTTGCTCCCAGAAATGGTGGAAGAAATACTCATGTCACCTGATCTACGTATGCATTTATCACAGTAATATTCTGGACACAAAAAGCAGAGGTCACACTTATGATTGTACCAAAGCCTAAATGGAAAGTGAGCATGGATTACTAAAAACATTCATGTCCAGGTTGCCTAATGCTCTCAAATGTCAATCCTATTTATGACAACATATTTGTTTCTTCCTAAGACTATATATTCAACCTCAGCCCTGTTGCAAATGTCTAATCCTATCACTCACTTTATACTTTCCCTGATTTCCTAATGTCTCTATTGATGTCTGCTTTCCTAAATATTTTCACCAGTTCACAATTTTGACTAACACTTCACATGTGCTGACATTTACATTCACTGTCTATGTGATACCCTATTGCTAAAGAACTTCTGTTACAATTCCTGTACTCACTCTTCTTCTGAAACCTACAGAATATCTTCCTAATCCTACCGACTATCCCAGTTTGAGTGGATACTCACTTCTACATTCAATCATCCAAGGTACAAGGTCCTATGCCATTGATTATTGATTTATCTGAAACATCTATGCAGAACATGTATCAAAGCTAAGTATCCCAATCAAGAGCGCAATGCCCTTGTGGGATTCCAATCTTACCTAGATTTCTGTTTTCATACTTATATTTCACCTATATATTCTTATAAATATCACAGGTTCCCAATACCATTATTCATCAAGCAGAATGATTCCTAACTCAAATCAAACCTGTTATTAAGCGAAACGATACACTGTTCCCTCAATCTAACTTTACAGAAGAGCAGGGACAGTGTTGGTCCTAAAATAGAGGAATGTAGGGAATCTTCCACCTGTTGAAAAACTCAAAGTTTCATGCAGAAGTGATCCCTGGAGAAGATATAGGCACCACTGAAGGACCTGAGAGAGCAAAAGTCAACTTCCATGGCAAACAACCTGGTCAGGATGAAAGGTTGTTACTGAATCAGCCTCTCTGTTCTTTTTTTTATTATTGGTTGTTCAAAACCTTACAAATCTTTTGACATCACATATTCATACATTAGCATACATTAGCTTCAAGTGATTTATGAACTCCCATTTTTACCCCAGATACAGATTGAAGAATCACATCGGTTACACATCCACATTTTTACATAATTCCATACTAGTAATTGTTGTATTCTGCTACCGTTCCTATCCTCTACTATCCCCCCTCCCCTCCCCTCCCATCTTCTCTGTCCACCCCATCTACTGTAATTCATTTCTCACCTTGTTTATTTTCCCATTCCATTCACAACCTCTAATATGTAATTTAGTATAACAATGAGGGTCTCCCTCCATTTCCATGCAATTCCCCTTTTCTCTCTCTTTCCCTCCCACCTCATGTCTCTGTTTAATGTTAATCTTTTCTTCCTGCTCTTCCTCCCTGCTCTATTCTTAGTTGCTCTCATTATATCAAAGAAGACATTTGGTATTTGTTTTTCAGGGATTGGCTAGATTCACTAAGCATAATCTGCTCTAGTGCCACCCATTAGAATATGGACTCAAACAGTCCTGTTTGGAGAGCTGGTCCCGGGTGCCTATGGTTGATATACATTCTAACTTGTGAAAGTGTCACAGGACGTAGGGGCAGCCTCCATCTCATGGGACCCTTGGAAGCAACTGTTAGGACAAAGTTGTTGCTAAGGCAGTGACCTCATTCAGTTCCTGAAGGAAGTGACCTCACCTCACTTCCTTGGTGATGGAACTCTAAGAACTTGGGATGCAGGAAGAGAGGCACCCAGAGCCTGTCCCAGTCCCAGTCCCAGTGGTCTCACTTGTTTGGATATACCAAGGACAGAGTCAGTCTTTCTTGGTACCTACTGATATGAGAATGGCCAAAAGCCAGAAAAGCTCTAAAGAGGGGCCTTTCCTGAGAAAGCAGATAGTGGTTCACCAGTGGCTCCTGACATCTTCACAGAGTTGGTTAAAGAGACCAGATCTGAGACAGGACAGGCCATTTCAGGGGAACATACTATGGCCCACCAGTCAGAGGACACTCTGGATAGTCACAGACCTACTTTGGGGAAGGAGGTGCCTCTGTGGGTGTCGCTGTGTGTTTGTGGATTTGCCTCATGTTCTGAGAATAGATAGAAAAGGCGGTTTGTTTGGTTTTGAGTGAACTGTTTCTAGTAAGTCATTTGACAAGGCGAGTGTTTCTATGTCTGTGTATCCCACTGTGTCCATGGTTATAGACATTAGAAAAGATAATGCATCAATTGATGTGTCCCGTCTAGTAGAAAGCTTCCCATCATTTATTCTGCCAAATTGATGAATGGATTTTGGCTTGCCTTATCGATGGGCAACACGCGCTATCTTCCAAAGTTCGTGCGTTCTTCCTGAATTCTGGCCACTCTACAGAATAGGCTCATGGTTTTGTGTCCAATATATGTACCATTTCCAAACCCTGTTACATGGCCATGTACTGGATAGCTGAAGGGAATGGCGAGCATCTCAGAAAACTCAGATATCAGTGTGACCAATAAAGTCTCAGTGGAGAAACCCTGCTTTGCTTACCTATTGTTCTGTTGCCCTGAATGTCAGGAAGGTCTTTGTTTCAGGCCACCCCTTTGTGAAGCCTGAAGAAAACAGGTTTCAAATGGAAATGAATGGGCATCACCTGTGGCTCTTTGCTTAATTGCTTTGAAAATGGATGTGTCTGAATCAGCCTCTTGGCCCTGTTTGAGGCAATGGCTTAGATTCTCACCACCTGATGTATCTTAAGAATGATCCCATGTGTGCATTCAAAACCAAAATGGCCAAAAGAGCAGTCATTGTGGCTGAAGTCTCTCCCCTTCCTCTTTTAGGTTCCTGACCTCCATCAAGTGAGAATAGGGATCCTTTGGGTCAAATGATTTCTTCAAAGCCCTGCAGAAGCTAGCCGATATGTGCTTGGGTTTTATAATGACTCCAATTCACATAAAAAAATAAACCCCACAGTCAGTAGGCCTCAAATTGGAGAAGCAGAGAAGTATTAACAGCAGGCCTATTTGAGCACTCCTAGTTCACAGGAAGTGTGTCCAGGCAACCCTGATTTTAGGCTATTAAGGGGCAAGGGTGTTTATTTTGGAGACTGTCTTGGGTTTCGCCCCTCATGGAAACATCCAGCCAGAGGTTATGATGAGTGTCTATATGAAAGATCATGAGGGCCATGTGGGAGTGTTTTGGTTTTAATTGTGGCCATTTGTTTGGTGTTTGGAAGAGATGACTGGGTCCACCTTTACATGAACTCTGGTGTGATTCCCCTTAGAGACTGAGTTCTGGAACTGAACTCAGAGAATTATTGCCATGAATTGTGTTGGGATTTTCGGAGGCCATGCATGAGAGTCCCCCTTGAAAACTGAGATCTATGTGCAGGGTGGCTTTCAACAGAGCACTGGGAATCACAGCCAAGATATCACGTGATTTTATTCTGAAAGACTTGTCAGCCATATTTGAGAGTCGAAACACACATGGACCTCATTGTAGACCTCAATGGGACTGGCTTCATGTGACCATTTGGCCACTTTTTGAGAAGCCTTGCCTGTGAGAATTCTCCAAAGCTTTCATTGAAATGTGCTTCCTCTACATTTAATGGTTCTGGAGTGAATTTTAACCCACAGTGCCTCCAACATCATCATTGAAAAATGGCTACAAAAATACCATAAAATTTTTGAAATTCCCATGACCAGGTGGCAATGGAGGACCTTTGGATGTCCTGTTGCTGATCATGAGTATACCAGACAGTGCTTTGATTGACTCGGTTTCATGAAAATCGTGTAGAACAGAGATGCCAATAAGTTGGAGCCTGCTGAGTAGTGGGCCTAGAGCCGTGGTGGTCAGGTGTGTGATAAAACATCTGTGGTGGGGCCTGTGGATCTTCCATTGGCTTCCAAATGGCTTGTGACTGACATGGTGCAGCAAGCAGTCCCTTCTATATAAAGGCATCTTGTAATACTGAGAGATTTCAGGGCAATGTTCAGAATCAAGTTGCTATGGTCAATGGGGCAATATATGTGGGCTAGAAGTATGTTTGGTGCATTCTCCTGCAGAAACTGACCCACCACATGTGACAGAACTCCCTCCAGCACTGTGACCCACTAGAACTCCTTGTATTTTTGAATCAAATAGCAAACTCCCAGTGTAGCAGCAAGAAACACCATGAAATTTGGAGGATGACCAAATGGCTTCACAGTCCACATGGGGAGACACTTAGTCCCCAGTGGTCACAGTTTACCTACAAAGAGCAAATTCAGCACTGCTGCCTCATCTTCACTGGAAAATAAGAAACCATGTCCTCCAGGTCACATAGATGTAGACCCAGCTTTGATGGTCTCACTACAAATGAAGCTAAAGCTCCAGAAACAACATATTTTTCAGGAGCCCAACCTCAGAGGCAGTTCTTCAAGAAGTCTTTAGGCCAGCAGAGCTCCATGTTTGTGGAGTGTTTACCCTATCCCTTACTTTTGGGAACTCCTCTACCACCTCCAGTGTTGTGAACTACTGAGCATATTCCATTCCAGATATGTATTCACAGATTTTCTAACACTTCTCCTCTAATTGTGTCTTACTTGGGGCAAAAGTAATGTCAAGCCATAGTTCTTGATGAGAGTGGGAACATTTTTGTGTAGCACATATTTGCATACACATTGGATTCATTTTCCAATTTTCCATTTGAAATACTGAATCCCTGACACTAACCCCTACCCTACTAGACTCTGACTACTAATCGTAATATCATGGAAAATAATAACCCAATCAGAATAGAAATACAAGCAGTTAAGAGGAGGCATGTTTGGTATTCTTGGACTTGCCTTTTGCATTATATAGGGTAGGAGTTATAAATCTAGTCAATTTTTTTTGTTGAAATAGTTCTCCATGTGTTTTTAAAGTTAACAAACATGTGAATTTATGTCTCCCTTTCTCTGTAGCCTAGTCAGCAAATGTATTTTTATATGCATATATAGAATCCTACCTAGTATCACACGTACATTTTTGTGAGGTGGCTGACTTGGCAGATACAAATTATGAGAAGATATCACTCCTCCTAAATGCTGTTGAAACTGAAAATTCAACCAATGGCTGAGCCTCCTATTTGAACAACATTATACATAAATCCATGTTCAGTAAAATTAATATTTTTGGATCTCTGGATGATATGTATTTCACGATAAATTTCGGTTGGCATACATAATGCTACATTGTAATGTCTCTCTGTGTATATATATATATATATACTCTCAAGATTTTTCAAAATATGAAATATATGTGCCTTATTGTGCACTCCCCAAATTCATTCATATCATGAATGTGGATTTATAATCAACTTTTCAAAAGATAATTCTCAGAAATATTCATCAACCTGAAATACATATTGGTTGCCTAGTACTGAAAACTATCTTCAGTAAATGGTGCATACAAAACCTAATATTTCGATATTGCAAGTTGGCCGTGAATACAGTGCATCACACCCAGTGTACCACGCCACATTGCAGGTGAATAACGAGTTAGAATGACAAAAGACTATCTTGTTAGGATCTTACAGAAAAATGGGTGTGCACCAAAACCTAAAAGAATGATTTCCACCAACGAGGTCCGGTAATTGAGTCTCAAACGCGAGCCAAATATGCAACCGGAGATCTGGGCTTACTGATCCGTGCGGCCCGCCCCGTGGCTACAGACGTCGGGGCACCACCGAGAAGCGACTAGCATCCAGGGAGAAACGTTGCTGCAGATTCTGTGGAATCCTGCCGGCTGACCCCCCACTGAGCCCCAGGCGGAGTTCGGGATCTCAGTCAGGGAAGGAAGCGCTACAGTTCTATCCCCCACAACGGAAACTCCACCAAGGAAACCAACGGCAACCATCTTGGAGAGCTGAAGTAACCACTGCCACTCTCCGACAGATTGCAACAATAAAACAGTTGTGTGTTTTCCGCTCATCTCCCATACAGTAGGATATTTGCATAAAATCTTTCCTAAGCTTTCCAGGGGAGGGATTATCAGAGAGAGCCTGAATAAAGATGGGGGGGGAAACTAGAGGCACCTGACCTTCTACTCCCCCTCCCATCAGTGGTGAAAACAGAATCTGTCTAGCCAGCGATGGGGAAGGGGCAAACGGAAAAAAAAAAACAATAGAGTGCTGGGGTTCCCAATAGACACAATCCACACCCAAGAAACGGCAGGCCAGAGTACAGTTTGAGCTGCCGAGGGCATTACTCAGGGGAAAACTGGTGTAGCAGGAGAAACCAGGACTAACAGGAGAAACCAGGGGACTAGAGGCCAGGCCTGCGTGACTGGGCGCCTGGAGAACGCTCGCCCGCCGGCAACAGCCGGCCCGCTGCAGGTGCGACTGGACGGCTGGAGACCGCCTGCCCACCAGCGACCAATCACCTGCCATATGCCCGCCCTAATGGGTGGCTAGAGATCGCACAACCGCCGGTGACAGCCAACCCGCTGACTGCGTGACTGGACAGCTTGTGACCGCCTGCACACCCGCGACCAGGAGCTGAAAACAAACAGAGACAGTACAGTCCCACACCCCCATGCGAACACCCGGGCAAAGAGCCTGGGGCCCACCATAGCAGAGAGGTGACATCACTGGAGCTCGGCCGTCGGAATTCCTTCCCAGTGGAATCCACTTTAGCATGCACAGTCTACCAACACAAAGGAGCTACAATAGAGATATATAAAACCAAAACAAATATATAGAAGAGAGCAGAAACACAGCAATCAAACGGAGCTGGAAAGTAATGTGAACTTCATGAAAAAACAAGGGAAAAAGGTGTACAAATAATGCCGGACAACTTAATTCTACAGGAGGACCTAGAATCATCAGAAACAGGGATAGGGAAAAAACTCAATGCATCCCTAACTCAGATGGAAAGAAATATTAGAGAAGACATGAGGCAGCAAGTCCAAGCAATAAAAGAATATTTTGAAAATGAATTAAACAAACAAATTCAAATGGCAAAGAACGAGCTTTACCAAAAGACAGAGTTCTTAAAAAAATCAAACAGTAATCCTAGGAATGCAGAAAAATATAAACCACATTAAAAACTCAAATGAGAATATTGTAAATAGACTAGATTAAGTAGAAGTCAGAAGATCAGATAATGAAGACAAAGTTTATCAACTTGAAAAGAATATAGTCAACACAGAAAAGATGCTTATATCCCATGAGCAATCTATTTAAGAGATATGGGATGTCATAAAAAAAACAAATTTGAGAGTCATCAGGATAGAAGAAGGCATAGAGATTCAAACCAAAGGAATGGACAACATATTAAATGAAATAATTCTAGAAAACTTCCCAGAGATAAAAGATGGAATGGATTGCCAAATCCTTGAAGCCTACATGACCTCAAACATTCAAAACCATAATAGACCAACTCCAAGACATAGAATTATCAAGATAGCTAACATACAGAAGAAGGAGAGAATATTAAAAGCTAAAAGAGAAATGAGGCAGATTACATTCTGGGGTAAACCAATTAGGTTAACGACTGATTTTTCATCACAAACTTTGAAAGCGAGTAGATCCTGGAACAATGTATTTCAAACGCTGAAAAATAATGGATTCCAACCAAGAGTACTGTATCCATCAAAATTAAGTTTGGGATTTGACAATGAAATTAGTGTCTTTCACGATAAACAAAAGCTAAAAGAATTTGCAGAAAGAACACCAGCACTGCAAAGCATTTGAGAAAAATACTAGAAGAAGAGGAATTGAAAAATAGTGCCCCAAACTAACAGCAGGAGGTATCTCAGTAAAGGGGGAGGAAAATAACCAAAAAGTAAAAACTAGCCAAACTAAAAATAAATAAATAAATAAACACGAATGAATGTAAAAATCATATTTCAATTGTAACCTTAAATGTTAATGGCATAAACTCACCAATCAAGAGACATAGGTTAGTAACCTGAATCAAAAAACAAATCCTACAGTCTGCTGCCTTCAGGAGACTCATATGATAGGTAAAGACATACACAGGCTGAAAGTAAAAGGTTGGGATAAATCATACCACTCACATGGCCCTCGGAAGCAAGCAGGAGTAGCCATACTCATATCAAATAAAATCAATTTCAAACCTACATTAATAAAAAGGGATAACGAAGGACACTATGTACTGTTAAAAGGAACCATCCACCAACAAGAAATAACAATTATCAATTTGTATGCACCAAACAATTGAGCTGCAACGCTCATGAAACAAACTCTCCTCAAGTTCAAGAGTCAAATAGACTACAACACAATAACTACGGGTGACTTCAACACACTGATCTCGCCATTAGAAAGATCCTCTAGACAAAAACTGAATAAAGAAACTATGGAATTAAACAGCACAATAAATAACCTAGGCTTAACCAACATATATAGAATATATCAACCATCCTCAAGTGGATACACGTTCTTCTCAGCAGCACAAGGATCCTACTCAAAGATAGTTCATATATTATGCCATAGGGCAACCCTTAGTAAATATAAAGGCTTGGAGATAATACCATGCACCATATCTGATCATATTGGAATGAAACTGGAAATAAATGATAAAAGAAGGAAGGAAAAATCCTACATCATATGGAAAAATGAACAATATTCTACTGAATGATCAATGGGTTACAGAAGACATAGAGGAGGATATAAAAAATTCTTATAGACAAATGACAATACAGACACAACATACTGGAATCTATGGGACACAATGAAAGCAGTTTTAAGAGGGAAATTCATTTCTTGGAGTTCTTTCCTCAAAAAAATAAGATAAAATAAAATAAATGAACTCACACTACACCTCAAAAACCTAGAAAACGAAAAGAAAAACAACAGCAAATGTAGTAGAAGACAAGAAATAATTAAAAATAGAGCAGAAATCAACGAAATTGAAACAAAAAAAAACATTGAAAAAATTGATAAAACTAAAAGTTGGTTCTTTGAAAACATAAATAAGATCGACAGGCCCTTAGCCATGCTAACAAAGAGAAGAAGAATGAGAACTCAAATTACTAACATACGGCATGAAAAAGGCATTATCACAACAGACACTACAGAAATACAGAAGATAATTAGAAAGTATTTTGAAACCCTATATTCAAATGAAATAGAAGATAGTGAAGATATCAATAAATTTCTTAAGTCATACGATGTGCCAAGATTGAGTCAGGAAGACACACACAATTTAAACAGACCAATAACAAAGGAAGAAATACAAGAAGCCATCAAAAGACTACGAACCAAAAAAAGCCCTGGAGCGGATGGGTATAGAGCGGAGCTCTACAAAACCTTAAAAGAAGAATTAATACCAATACTTTTCAAGCTATTTCAAGAAATAGAAAATGAAGGTGCTCTTTCAAATTCATTCTATGAGGCCAAAATCACCCTGATCCCGAAACCAGACAAAAACACTTCAAAGAAAGAAAACTACAGACCAATGTCTCTAATGAACTAGGATGCAAAAATTCTCAATAAAATCCTGGTGAATGTAATACAAAAGCATATCAAAAAATTGTGCACCATGATCAAGTAGGATTCATCCCAGGGATGCAAGGCTAGTTCAATATACGGAAATCCATAAATGCTATTCACCACATCAATAGACTTAAAGACAAGAACCATATGATCATCTTGATAGATGCAGAAAAAACATTCGACAAAGTTCAGCCTCCCTTTATGTTCAAAACACTAGAAAAACTAGGGATAACAGGAACTTACCTCAACATTGTAAAAGCTATATATGCTAAACCTCAGGCTAGCATCATCGTAAATGGAGAAAAACTGAAGGCATTCCCTCTAAAATCTGGAACAAGACAGGGATGCCCTCTATCACCACTTCTATTCGATTTAGTTCTTGAAATACTAGCCAGAGCAATTAGACAGACAAAAGAAATTAAAGACATGAAAATAGGAAAAGAAGAACTTAAATTATCGCTATTTGCAGATGACATGATAATATATTTAACAGACTCAAAAGGGTCTACAAACAACTGCTAGAGTTAATAAATGAATTCAGCAAAGTGGCAAGATATAAAGTCAACACGCATTAATCAAAGGCATTCCTGTATATCAGCAGAAAAACTTCTGAAATGGAAATGAGGAAAACCACTCCATTCACTATATCCACAAAGAATATAAGATACTTGGGAATCATCCTAACGAAAGAGGTGAAAGATTTATATAATGAAAACTACAGAACCCTAAAGAGAGAGATAGAAAAAGATCTTAGAAGATGGAAAAATGTACTTTGTTCATGGATAGGCAGAACTAACATCATCAAAATGTTGATATTACCCAAAGTTCTCTACAGGTTTAAATCGGTGCCAATAAAAATCCCAACGGCATTTATTGTAGAAATGATAAAGCAATCATGAAATTCATATGGAAAAACAAAAGACCCTGAATACCAAAAGCAATTCTAAGCAGGAAGTGTGAATCTGGAGGTATAGCGATACAAGAGTTCAAACTGTACTACAAAGCAATAGTAATAAAAACATCGTGGTACTGGTACCAAAACAGGCAGCTGGACCAATGGTATAGAATAGAGGACACAGAAACCAATCCACAAAATTACAACTTTCTTATATTTGATAAAGGGGCTAAAAACATGCAATGGAGGAAAGATAGCATCTTCAACAAATGGTGCTGGGAAAATTGGAAATCCATATGCAACAAAATGAAACTGAATCCCTTTCTCTCACCATGCACAAAAGTTAACTCAAAATGGATCCAGGAGCTAGATATCAAATCAGAGACACTGCGTCTAATAGAAGAAAAAGTTGGCTACGATCTACATACTGTGGGGTCGGGCTCCACATTCTTTAATAGGATGCCCATAGCCAAAGAGTTAATAACAAGAATAAACAAATGGGACTCACTTAAACTAATTTTTTTTCTCAGCAAGAGAAACAATAAGAGAGGTAAATAGAGAGCCTACATCCTGGGAACAAATTTTTACCCCTCACACTTCAGATAGAGCCCTAATATCCAGAATATACAAAGAACTCAAAAAAATTAAACAATAAGATAACAAATAACCCAATCAACAAATGGGCCAAGGACCTGAACAGACACTTCACAGAGGAGGACATTCAATCAATGAACAAGTACATGAAAAAATGCTCACTATCTCTAGCAGTCAGAGAAATGCAAATCAAAACCACCCTATGATACCATCTCACTCCAGTAAGATCGGCAGCCATTATGATGTCAAACAAAATAAGTGTTGGTGAGAATGTGGGGAAAAGGGTACACTTGTACACTGCTGGTGGAACTGCAAATTGGTGAGGCCAATTTGGAAAGTACTATGGTGATACCTGGGAAAGCTGGGAATGGATCCACCATTTGACCCAGCTATCACCCTTCTCAGACTATTTCCTGAGGATCTTAAAAGAGCGTACTGTAGAGATACTGCCACATCAATGATCATAGCTGCACAATTCACAATAGCTAGACTGTGGAACCAACCTAGATGCCCTTCAATAAATGAATGGATAAAAAAATGTGGCTTTTATACAAAATGGAGTATTACTCTTCATTAAAAAATGACAAAATCATAGAATTTGCATGGAAATGGATGGCATTAGAGCAGATTATGCTAGGCGAAGCTAGCCAATCCTTAAAAAAACAAATGCCAAATGTCTTCTTTGATATTAAAAGAGCAACTAAGAACAGAACATCGAGGAAGAGCATGAGGAAAAGTTTATCATTAAACAAAGACGAGTTGGGGGAGAGAAAGGGAGAGAGAAGGGAAAGCATATGGAAATAGTAGGAGACCCTCAATGTTACACAAAATTACATATAAGAGGATTTGAGGGGAAATTGGGGGGAAACAATGGAGAGAATTGAACAACAGCAGATGAGGTAGAGAGGGAAGATGGGAGGGAAGGGGAGGGGGGATAGTGGGGGATAGGAAAGGTCGCAGAATACAACAGTCACTAATATGCTATTATTCAAAAATGTGAATGTGTAACCAATGTGATTCTGAAATTCATATTTGTGGAAAAAATGGGAGTTCATAACCCATTTGAGTCAAATGTATCAAAGATGATATATCATGAGCTTTGTAATGTTTGGAACAACCAATAGAAATAAATAAATAAATAACGGTTTAAAATTGAGTGGGAAGAAATCAGCTAAAAATGGGTTGAGATGCATTCATTTTGCTAAGCAGAAACTTTGTTTCGTTTAGTTGTAACTATCACAAATTTATTTTACCAGGAAATTGACTTTTGAAAATGCACATAAATTGAGATTAAAGTATAATTCACCTACCTTCATGAAAAATTCATAGCATTTTCTATATTTTTCATATTTCATTTTTTTCGTGAATATTTTGTCATGGACCAGGTCTAGTCTTAGGCTATTCTTCCAGAATACTACCTCATCTGACAAATTCGTACAATGTGTTGGATTGTTGTTTTCACCTTTTATTTAATAGTTTCTAGCTGATAATGTGTATTTTCTTTATCTTTATTTGCACATATATACCCAACAATATCTTTGCATTTTATGTTTTACTGGGGAAGAGACTCATCAAAAGCTCTTTGTTATATGTATCAACAATCAGACATTTAGAGCACACAATTATTCTTAATTTTGCATGAAAATATCTTTGTACTATTTTCTTATACAGATTTAGAATTATTAATAATGTCCCTACTGTAATAAGTAATTACTTACAAGAAGAATTAAACAATTGACTTTATATCAATTATGAATATGAAAAGTACTAAAATAAGCATTTGGCAATTAATACACAATTGATAGAAATTGAAATCACAAGAAAGCCTTTAAAATGTCAGTGCATATGGTCCTTAAATAATAGGTTATTCAAAAAACTTTTTCTAATTCATAAGATTTAATATGCCGTATTATAGCTTAATGTGATATAAAACTTTAAATTATCAGTATTGATAAAAAGAATGATACCTGTTTATTTAAATATGTTTATTTGATTTTCACTGTAAGATGTTAATTCTGGAAGGCTTGAGAATTAAGAAAGTTTTGGTCTATATTATTTTTAACAGGCTAATCAAAGTACTTTTAAATGTATATGTATGTATATATATATAATATGTAATGCATATGCATGAATATAGATACATATGTATAAAAATTTATTTTAATATATCTATCAGGTGATTATAATTATTAAATTTTCTCAAGAAAAGAACAATGACTATAAAAAACAATCTTAAATTTAAATTTCATAGCATACTACTGTTTGTAATGACATGAGAGAAAAACAGATATGAAAGGAAAACGAAAAAGCAAGAGAGAGAAGGGGGAAAATGAGGAAGAAAGTGAGTAAAGATGAGGGAGAGGCATGTTCGATGTAAAGATAAAAGTGGAGGGGCTGGGTTTGTGGTTCAGTGGTAACATGCTTTTCTAGCATGTGTGGGACACTGGGTTCTATTCTAAGCACCACATACAAATTAACAAAATGAAGGTCAATCACAACTGAAAAAATTAAAAATAAAAAAGTAGAAATATTACCAAAACTCCAAGCTTTTATGAATGTTAAATTAAAAAAATTATGTTACATAGCCTTATGTAATTTCTAGACTATCCAAAAGAGTCATTAAATGTTAGATTATTAGTGCGATAACTAAAAATCCATTGCTCTTTCCTCAACATTCTGTGGCATGCTAGTGGTAAAATAAATTCTATTATAACACCAAAAAAAAAAATCTAATATTTCTATAGTAACTGACGCAGTTTAATATCAAGGCTAGTAGATTCCTATGGGACATGATGTGTATTTTGACATTCATTTTTATTCAACACTGGAACATTACTATTTCTTCAGTTTATGCACATCATAGGATATATATTTCATCCACAAGTTCGCTAATTTATACGCATTTGTTTCACTTTCAGTCACTTCCTGCTTCAGAACACATGTATTTCTCTATGTTTCTTGACTGCTCTTTTCATGAGACTTCTTTCCAAACTCATTATTTTCGATTTCCATTATCACATTTGAAGCAAAACTCACACACCCGTCATGATAAACCAAACCCTAATATTACCATTAGATGTACAACTAGCTGGAATGAATGATTGTATATCAATATAAGATTTCTTACTTAGTTTCAGATATCAATTAAATCCATTATTTAAAGTGGAACCAGTTATATTATTTATTCACAGTATGGTCTTTTCATGCATTATCTCTATATTCATAGACACAGGATACACCTCTTTTTACCCCCAATACTAATTTATACGTCTTCAAAATATTGCTCCCAGAAATGGTGGAAGAAATGCACATGTCACCTGATTTACATATACATTTTATCACAGTAATATTCTGGACACAAAACGCAAAGGTGACACTTATGATTTTACCAAACCTAAATGGAAAGTGAACATGGATTACTAAAAACTTCCATGTCCAGTTTGCCTAATGCTCTCAAATGTGAATCCTATTCTTGACTACATATTTGTTTCTTCCTAAGATTATATATTCAACCTCAAGCCCGTTGAAAATGTCTAATCTTATCAATCACTTTTTCATTTGCCTGATTTCCTAATGTCTCTATTGATATCTGCTTTCCTACATATTTTCCCCAGATTATCATTGTGACTGACTCTTCACATGTGCTCACATTTACATTCAATCTCTACCAGAAACCCTATTGCAAAAGAACTTTTGGTCCAAATCCTATACTCACTCTTAGTTCTAAACCTACAGACTATCTTTCTAATAATACCGACTATCCCTTTTTGACTAGAAGTTCTCTTTGACATTCCATCATTCAAGGTACAAAGTCCTATGCCATTGAACATTGATTTATCTGAGACATTTCTGCAGAACATAATTCAAAGCTAAGTATCCCAATCAAGGGCCCAATGCCCTTCTGGGCTTCAAATCTTACCTAGATTTTTGTTTTCATTCTTATATTTCACTTTTACATTCTTGTAAATATTACAGGTTCCCAATACCATTATTCATGCCGTAGAATGTTTCTTAACCCAAATTGAACTTTTATTAACCGTAACCATAAACTCTTCCCTGAATCAAACTTTACAGAAGAGCAGGGACAGAGTTGCTTTTACAATACAGGAATGTAGGGGTTCTTAAACCTGCTGAGATCCTCAAAGGTCCATGCAGAAATGATCCCTGGAGAAGACGTAGGCAGCTATGAAGGAGTTGAGAGAGCAAAAGTCATCTTGCATGGCAAACCCCCTTGTCAGGATGAAGGGATGTGTCTGAATCAGTCTCTCTATCTAAATGTAGAGAAGATGGACTAAACCAGTCCTGTGTGGGGAGATGTTCCCAGGCGCCTATGTTTGTTATACCATTCTATCTTGTGAAATTGTCACCGAAAGTAGGGGCAGCCTCTATCTCATGGGACCCTTGGAAGCAAATGTTAAAACAAAGTGATTGCCAAGGTAGTGACCTCATACATTTCCTGAAGAAAGTGACCTACCTCACTTCCTTGGTGATGTAACTCTCTGAACTTGGGATCCAAGATGCCAGGCTGCCAGAGCCAGTCCCAGTCCCAATCCCAGTGGGCTCACTTGTTTGGATGTACCAAGGACAGAGTCAGTATTTCTTGGTATCTACTGATGTGAGGATTGCCAAATGCCTGGACAGATCTGAAGAGGGGCCTTTCCTGAGAAAGCAGGTAGTGGCTCACCGCTGGCTCCTGAGAACTTCACAGAGTTTGCAAAGGAGACAGATCTGAGACAGGACAGGACATTTCATTGGAACATAATATGGCCCAACAGACAGAGGACACTCCAGATAGTCAGAGACCTACTTGCGGGAAGGAGATGCCTTTGTGAGTGTGAGTGTCAGTTTGTGGTTTTGTCTCATGTTCTGAGAATAGGTAGGAAAGACAGTTTGTTTGGTTTGGAATGGACTGTTTCTAGTAAGTCTTTTGACAAGGTGAGTGATTCTATGCCTGTGTATCCCACTGTGTCCGTGGTTGTAGACATTAGAAAAGAGAATGCATCAATGGATATGTCCTGTCTCGTAGAAAGCTTCCCAGCATTCATCCTGCCCAATTTATGAATGAACTGCAGCTTGCCTTATGGAGGGACAACACCTACTATCTTCCTAAGTTCCTGTTTTCTTCCTGAATTCTGGCAACTCTGCAGAATAGGCTCATGGTTTTGTGTCCAAGATATGTACCACCTCCAAGCTCTGTTACATGGCCATGTACTGGATAGCGGTAAGGAATGGCGAGCATCTCAGAAAACTCAGATATCAGTGTGACCAGGAAATTCTCAGTGGAGAAACCCTGCTTTGGGCCATTCTCTTACCTATGTTTCTGTTGCCCTGAATGTCAGGAAGGTCTTTGCCTCAGGCCACCCCTTTGTGAAACCTGAAGAAAACAGTTTTCAAATGAAAATGAATGGTCATCACCTGTGGCTCTTTGCTTAGTTTCTTTGGAAATGGATGTGTCTTAATCAGCCTCTTGGACCTGTGTGAGGTTGTGGCTTAGATTCTCAGCACCTGATGGATCTAAAGAAAGATCCCATGTGTGCATCCAAACCAAAATGGCAAAAAGATCAGTTATGGTGGATGAAGTGTCTTGCCTTCCTTTGTTATGTTCCTGACCTACATCAAGTGAGAATAGGAATCATTTGGTTCAAATGAAATCTTCAAAGCCCTAAAGAAGTGCTTGGGTTTTCTCATTATTCCAAATCACATAAAGAATCTATACCTGACAGGCAGTAGTCTTCAAAATGGAGAAGCAGAGCAGTATTAACTGCAGTCCTATTTTATCACTCCTGGTTCAAATGCAGGGTGTCCAGGCCCCCATGACTTTAGGCAAATGAGGGGTAAGAGAGCTTATTTTGGACACTAACACATACCCCACTAGACTCTGATTACTAATCCTAACATGATGGAGAATAATAACCAAAACAGAATAGAAATACAAGCAGTTCAGAGGAGTCATGTTGTATAATTGGACTTGCCTTTTGCATTATATAGGGTAGGAATTATAAATCTACTCAATTTTTAATTAAAACAGTTCTCCATGTGTTTTTAAAGTTAACAAATATGTGAATTCCTCTCTCCCTTTCTCTGTGGCCTATTCAGCACATGTGTTTTTATATGCACATATAGAATCCTACCTGGTATCACATGTATATACTTGAGAGGTTGCTGACTTGGCAGATGCAAATTGTGAGAAGAGATCACTCCTCTTAATGCTGTTGGAACTGAAAATTCAAACTATTGGTGACCTTTCTAGCTGAACAAAATTATATATAAATCCATGTTCAGTAAAAAGTATATTTTGGGATGTGTGGATTATATATATTTCATAATAAATTTCGATTGGCATATATATTGCTACTTTTTAATGTCTGTGTGAGTGTGTGTGTGTGTATATATATAGGCATATGTATATATATGTATCTATATATATATCTATATATCTATATATCTATGTATATCTATATCTATCTATCTATCTATCTATATATATATATATATATATATATACACACACTCTCCAGATTTTTGAAAATATGAAATATATGTGTCTTATTATACACTCCCAAAATTTATTCATGTTCATGTATGTGGATTTATTATCAACTTTTCACAAGATTATTCTCAGAAATATTCATCCACCTGAAATACATATTTGTTTCCTAGTACTGAAAACTAACTTCAGTGAATGATGCATACAAATCCTAATATTTCTACAGTTACTGACCAAGTTTAACATCAATGCAAGTAGATTCCTATGGGACACGATATGTATTTTGACGTTGATTTGTATTCAACACTGGTACATTACTATTTCTTCAGTTTATGCACATCATGGGATATATATTTCATCCACAAGTTCGCTAATTTATATCAATTTGTTTCACTTTCAATTACTTCCTGCTTCAGAACACATGTATTCCTCCATGTTTCTTGACTAGTCTCTTCTTGAGACTTCTTTACAAACACATTATGTTCGATTTCCATAATTACTTTTGAAGCAAAACTCACACACCCTTAATGACAAACCATAACCCTCATATTACCATTAGATGTATAACTGATAGGAATGAATGACTGTGTATCAATATAAGATTTCTTATATATTTTAAGATATCAATTTAATCCATTATTTAAAGTGGAATCAGTTATATTATTTATTCACAGTATCATCTATTCATGCATTATCTCTATATTCATAGACACAGGGTACACCTCTTTGTACCCGCAATACTAATTTATACATCTTCAAAATATTGCTCCCTGAAATGGTGGAAAAAATACTTATGTCACCTGATCTACGTATACATTTTATCACAGTACTATTTTGGATACAAAATACAAAGATCACACATATGTTTGTACAAAAGCCTAAATTGAATGGGAGCATGGATTACTAAAAACATTGATGTCTAGGTTGCCTAATTCTCTCAAATGTCCATCCTATTGGTGACTACATATTTGTTTCTTCGAAGATTATATAGTCAACATCAACCCTGTTAAAATGTCTAATCCTATCACTCACTTTATACTTTGCCTGATTTCCTACTGTCTCTATTGATGTTTCCTTTCCTACATATTTTCCCCAGTTTACCTATGTGACTGACTCTTCACATGTGCTGACATTGACATTCATTCTATTACCGAAACCCTATTGATAAAGAACTTTTGGTCCATATCCTGTACTCACACTTCTTGCAAAACCTACCGACTATCTTCCTAATCCTATGGACTATCCCTGTTTGAGTGGATGTTCTTTTCTACAATCTATCATCCAAGGTACAAGGTCCTATGTCATTGATAATCAATTTATCTGAGACATCACTGCAGAACGTAATTCAAAGCTAAGTATCCAAATCAAAGGCCCAATGCCAATATGGAATTTAAATCTTACTACATTTCTGTTTTCATACATATTTTTCAACTCTATGTTCTTATATATATCACAGATTCCCAATACCATTATTCATCCAGCAAAATGATTCCTAACCCAAAACAAACATGTAATTAACCCTAACCATAAACTGTTCCCTCAATCTACATTTAAAAAAGAGCAGGGACAGAGTTGGTCTTACAATACAGGAAAGTAGGGGATTGTCCACCTGCTGAGAACCTCAAAGGTCCATGCAGAATTGATCCCTGGAGAAGATGTAGGCAGGTATGAAGGTCCTGAGAGATCAAAAGTCATCTTCCATGCCAAACAACCTGGTCAGGATGAAGGCTTTTGTCTGAATCAGCCTCTCTCTTCTTAATCTAGAGAAGATGGACCAAATGAGGCCTGTGTGGAGAGCTGTTCCCAGGTGCCTATGGTTGATATACCATTCTAACTTGTGAAAGTGTCACAGAAATACGGTCAGCCTCCATGTCATGGGACACTTGGATGCATGTGTTAGGACAAACTGGTTGCCAAGGCAGTAACCTCATTCAGTTCCTGAAAGAAGTTACCTCACCTCACTTTTTTGGTGATGGCACTTTCTGAACTTGGGATCCAGGAAGCCAGGCACCTAGAGCCTGTCTCAGTCCCAGACCTAGTGGTCTCACTTGTTTGATATAACAAGGACAGAGTCAGTCTTTCTTGGTATCTACTGATGTGAGAATGGACAAATGACAGGAAAGCTCTTAAGAGGGGCCTTTCCTGAGAAAGAAGGCAGTGGCTAACTGCTGGCTCCTGACAACTTCACAGAATTGGCCATGGACACCAGATGTGAGATAGGAGAGGCCATTTCGGGGGAACATAGTATGGCCTATCAGTCAGAGGACACTCCGGATAGTCACAAACCTACTTGGAGGAAGGAGGTGCTTATCTGGCTGGGGGTGTGGGTTTGTGGTTTTTTTCTCATGCTCTGAGAATATGTCTGAAAGGCGGTTTGTTTGGTTTGGAGTAAAGTGTTTCCAGAAAGTCGTATGAAAAGGCGAGTGTTTCTATGTCTGTGTATCTCACTGTGTCAGTGGTTGTAGACATTAGCAAAGAGAATGCATCAATGGATGAGTCTTGTCTAGTAGAAAGCTTCCTAGCATTCATCCTTCCCAATTTATGAATGGACTGCGGCTTGCCTTATGGATCGGCAACACCTGCTATCTTCCTAAGTTACTGTTTGCTTCCTGAATTCTGGCCACTCTCCAGAATAGGCTCATGGTTTTGTGTCCAAGATATGTACCACCTCCAAGCTCTGTGACACGGCCATGTATTGGTTAAATGAAGGGCATGGCGAGCATCTCAGAAAACTCAGATATCAGTGTGACCAGTAAAGACTCAGTGGAGAAACCATGCTTTGGGCCTTTTCCTTACCTAATGTTCTGTTGCCCTGAATGTCAGGAAAGTCTTTGCCTCAGGCCACCCTTTTTGAAGCCTGAAGAAAAGTTTTCAACTGCAAATGAAGGGGCATCAACTGTGGCTCTTTGCTTAATTGCTTTGGAAAGGGATATGTCTTAATCAGCCTCTTGGCCTTGTGTAATTCTGTGGCTTAGATTCTCTGCACCTGATGGATCTAAAGAGAGATCCCATGTATGCATCCAAAAGCAAAATGTCCAAAAGAGCAATCATTGTGGATGAAGTCTCTCTCCTTCCGTGGTAAGGTTCCTGACCTCCATTAAGTGAGAATAGGCCTCCTTTGGGTCAAATAAGTTCTTCAAAGCCCTGCAGATTCTAGCCCATAGGTGATTGGGTTTTCTCATGACTCCAATTCACATGAAGAATCTAAATCCCACCATCAGTAGGCCTCAAATTTAAGAAGCAGAGCAAAATAAACGGCAGGCCTATTTGATCACTCTTAGTTCACAGGAAGGGTGTCCAGGCCACCCTGACTTTAGGCAAATGAGGGGCAAGGAAGCTTATTTTGGACACTGTCTTGGGCTGCACCCCTCACGGAAACCTCCAGCCAGAGGTTATGATGAGTGTCTGTATGGAAGAAAATGAGGGCCATGTGGGAGTGTTTTGGTTTTAATTGTAGTCATTTTTGTGGCGGTTAGTAGAGATTACATGGTCCACCTTGGCTTGAACTTTGGTGGGATTCTGCATAAAGACTGAGTTCTCGTACTGAACTCAGAGAAGTATTGCCATGAATAGTGTTGGAATTTTAGGAGTCCACGCATGAGAGTCGCCCTTGGAAACTGAGATCTAGGCCCAGGGTAGTTATTCACAGAGCACTGGAAATCTCAGCCAGGATATCACATGATTTTGTTTGAAAAACTTGGCAACCATTGTTGGGAGTCAAAACACACATGGACCTCACATTGTAGACTTCAATGTTCCTGGATTCATGTGACCTTTTTGCCACTCTTTGGCAAGTCTTTCCTGTGAGAGATCTCCAGATATTTCATTGAAATGAGCTTCCTCACCATTTAATAGTTCCAGAATGCCTCCAACTTCATCCTTGAAAAATGGCTAGGTCAATATATCATGAAATTTTTAAAATTCCCATGACAAGTTGGCACTGGAGATTCTTTGGATATCCTGTGGCCGATCATAAGAATAGCAGTCAGTGCCTTGATTGACTGGTTTTCATAAAAATTGTGCAGAACAGTGATGCCAGGAAGTTGGAGCCTGCTGAGGAGTGGGCCTAGAGCATTGGTGGGCAGGTGTGTGATAAAACATCTGCGGTGTGGTCATGTGGATCTGCTTTTGGCTTCCAAATGGCTTGTGACTGATGTGGTGCAGCCAGCAGTCCCTTCAATGTAAAGGCATCTTGTTATATGCAGAGGTTTTAGGGAAATATTTAGAATCAGGTTGCTATGGTCAAGGGGGCAACTATGTGGGATATAAGCCTGTTAGGTGCATTCTCCTGCAGACCCTGACCCACCACACGTGATAGAACCCCCTCACGCACAGAGTAACAGTTGAATTCTTTGTATTTCGTGAAGCAAATACCAAAATCCCAGTGCAGCAGCAAGAAACACCACGAAAAGTGGAGAATGACCAAATAGCTTCACAGGCCCATGTGGATACACTTAGCCCCTCGTGTCCACAGTTTACCTACAAAGAGAGTATTCAGCACTGCTGACTCATGTTCAGGGAAAATAAGAAACCATGTCCTCCAGGTCACTTAGATGAAGACGCTGATTTGATGGTCTCACTACAAACGAAGCTGAAGCTCCCGACAACAACATATATTTCAAGTGCCCACCCTCAGAGGCAGTTTCTCAAGAAGTCTTTACGCCAGCAGAGCTCCATGTTTTTGGAATGATTACACTGTCCCTTACTTTTGGAATCTCCTCTACCTCCTCCAAGGTTGTGAACTCCTGAGCATATTCCATTCCAGATATTTATTCACAGATTTTCTAACTCTTCTCTTCTAATTGTGTCTTACTCTGCGCGATTGTAATGTCAAGGCATTGTTCTGGATGAGAGTGGGAAGATTTTTGTGTACCACATATTTACATACACATTGGATTCATTTTCCAGTTTTCCTTTCAAAATACTGAATACCTCACACTAACACTTACCCTACTAGACTCTGACAACTAATCCTAATAAGATGGAGAAAAATAAACCAAAATAAATAGAAATACAAGCAGTTCAGAGAAGGCATGGTGTATAGTGGAATTGCCTTTTGCATTATTTAGGGTAGGAGTTATAAATCTAGTCAATTATTTGTTAAAATATTTCTCCATGTGTTTTAAAGTTAACAAATATGTGAATTCCTGTTTCCCTGTCTCTGTAGTCTATTCAGCACGTGTATTTTTACATGAAATTATAGAATCTTACCTGATACCACACGTACATTTTTGTGAAGTGGCTGACTTGGCAGATACAAATTTTAAGAGATCACTCCTCCTAAATGCTTTAGAACTGAAAATTCAACCTATGCGTGAGCTTCCTAGTTGAACAACATTATACATAAATCCATGTTAAATAAAATAAATATTTTTGGATCTCTGGATGATATAAATTTCATGGTGAATTTCATATAGCATATATTATGCTATTTTTAATGTCTGTGTGTGTTTGTGTGTGTGTATATATATATATATATATATATATATATATATATATATATATATATATTCTCCAGATTTTTCAAAATATGAAATATGTGTCTTATTATACACTCCCTTAACTCATTCATATTCAAGTATGTGGATTTATAATCAAATTTTCTCAAGAGTTTTCTCAAAATATTCATTCTCCTGATATACATATTTGTTTCTTAGTACTGAAAACTAACTTTAGTGAATGGTGCATACAAATCCTAATATTTCTACAGTAACTGATCTAGTTTAACATCAATGCAAGTAGATTCCTATGGGACATGATGTGTATTTGGATGTTCATTTTATTCAACACTGGTACATTACTATTTCTTCAATTTATTCACATCATGGGATATATATTTCATCCACAAGTTCGCAAGTTTATAGGCATTTGTTTCAATTTCAATCATTTTCTTCTTCAGATCACATGTATTCCTCCATGTTTCTTGACTGGTCTTTTTATGAGACTTCTTTCCAAACACATTAATTTAGATTTCTATGATCACTTTTGAAGCAATACTCACACACCTTTCATGATAATCATAACCCTAATATTACATATAGATGTATTACTGGTTGGAATGAATGATATTATATCAATACAAGATTTCTTATAATATTTCATATATTAATTCAATCCATTATTTAAAGTGGGAACAGTTAAATTATTTATTCAAAATGTGGTCTATTCATGCATTATGTCTATATTCATGGACACAGGGTACACCTTTTTTACCCCCAATAGTAATTTATAGGTCTTGAAAACATTACTTCCAGAAATGCTTGAAGAAATGCTCATGTCATCTGATCCACATATACATTCTATGACAGTAATATTCTGGACAAAAAATGCAAAGGTCACACTTATGATTGTACCAAAGCCTAAAATGAAAGTGAACATGGATTACTAAAAGCATCCATGTCCAGGTTTCCTAATGCTCTCAAATGTCAATCCTAATGGTCACTGCATATTTGTTTCTTCTTAAGATTATATATTCAAACTCAACAGTGTTCAAAATGTCTAATCCTATCACTCACTTTATACTTTGCCTGATTTTGTAAAGTCTCTATTATTATCTGCTTTTCTACATATTTTTCAAAGTTCATCATTGTGACTGAATTTTCATATGTGCTGACATTTACATTCACTCTCTAACTGAAACCCTATTGCTAAAGAAATTTCCGTCCAAATCCTGTACTCACTCTTCTTCCTAAACCTACCGACTATCTACCTAATCGTACCGACTATCCCTTTTTGACTGGATGTTCTCTTCCTCATTCAATCATCCAATGTACAAGGTCCTATGCCATTGTAAATGGATTTATCTGAGACATCTGTGCAGAACCTAATTCAACACTACGTATCCCAATCAAGGGCCTAATGCCCTTCTGGGCTTCAAATCCTAGATTTCTGTTTTCATACATATATTTTACCAATATAATTTAATAAATATCGCATGTTCCCAATACCATTATTCATCGTGCAGAATGATTCCTAACCGAAATCGAACCTGTTATTACCCTAACCATCATCGCCTGGAGGTCATTCCTCAAAAAAAGGAAAAACCAACAAATAAATGAGCTCACACTTCATCTCAAAGCCCTAGAAAAGGATGAACAAAACAACAGCAAATGCAGCAGAAGGCAAGAAATAATTAAAATCAGAGCGGAAATCAACAAAATTGAAACAAAAGAAACTATTGAAAAAATCAACAAAACTAAAAGTTGGTTCTTCGAAAAAATAAACAAGATTGACAGACCCTTAGCCATACTAACGAAGAGGATAGAGAACTCAAATTACTAACATACAGGATGAAAAAGGCAATATCACAACAGATGCTACAGAAATTCAGAAGACAATTAGAAATTATTTTGAAAACCTATATTCCAATAAAATAGAAGATAGTGAAGACATCGATAAATTTCTTAAGACATATGATTTGCCCAGACTGAGTCAGGAGGATACACACAATTTGAACAGACCAATACCAATGGATGAAATTGAAGAAGCAATCAAGAGACTACCCACCAAGAAAAGCCCGGGACCGGATGGGTATACAGAGGAGTTTTACAAAACTTTTAAAGAAGAATTAATACCAATACTTTTCAAGTTATTTCAGAAAATAGAAAAAGAGGGAGCTCTTCCAAATTCATTCTATGAGGCCAACATCACGTTGATTCCAAAACCAGACACAGACACATCAAAGAAAGAAAACTTCAGAACAATAACCCTGATGAACCTAGATGCAAAAATCCTCAATAAAATTCTGGTGAATCGGATACAAAGGCACATCAAAAAAATTGTGCTCCATGATCAAGTAGGATTCATCCCTGGGATGCAAGGATGGTTCAATATACGGAAATCAATAAATGTTATTCACCACATCAATAGACTTAAAGATAAGAACCATATGATCATCTCGATAGATGCAGAAAAAGCATTCGACAAGTACAGCATCCCTTGATGTTCGAAACATTAGAAAAACTAGGGATAACAGGAAATTACCTTGACATTGTAAAAGCTATCTATGCTAAGCCTCAGGCTAGCATCATTCTGAATGGTGAAAAATTGAAGGCATTCCCTCTAAAATCTGGAACAAGACAGGGATGCCCTCTATCACCACTTCTATTCAATATAGTTCTCGAAACACTGGCCAGAGCAATTAGACAGACGAAAGAAATTAAAGGCATAAAAATTGGAAAAGAAGAACTTAAATTATCATTATTTGCGGATGACATGATTTTATACATAGAAGACCAAAAAGGGTCTACAAAAAAACTACTAGAACTAATAAATGAATTCAGCAAAGTAGCAGGATATAAAATCAACACGCATAAATCAAAGGCATTCTTGTATATCAGCAACAAAACTTCTGAAATGGAAATGAGGAAAACCACTCCATTCACAATATCCTCAAAAAAAATAAAATACTTGGGAATCAACCTAACAAAAGAAGTGAAAGATTTATACAATGAAAACTACAGAACCCTAAAGAGAGAAGTAGAAGAAGATCTTAGAAGATGGAAAAATATACCCTGTTCATGGATAGGCAGAACTAACATCATCAAAATGGCAATATTACCAAAAGTTCTATATAGGTTTAATGCAATGCCAATCAAAATCCCAAAGGCATTGCTTGTAGAAATAGATAAAGCAATCATGGAATTCATATGGAATTCCAAGACCCAGAATAGCAAAAGCAATTCTAAGCAGAAAGTGCGAATCAGGCGGTATAGCGATACCGGATTTCAAACTATATTACAGAGCAATAGTAACAAAGACAGCATGGTACTGGTACCAAAACAGTCGGGTGGACCAATGGTACAGAATAGAGGACACAGAGACCAATCCACAAAGTTACAACTATCTTATATTTGATAAAGGGGCTAAAAGCATGCAATGGAGGAAGGATAGCATCTTCAACAAATGGTGTTGGGAAAACTGGAAATCCATATGCAACAAAATGAAACTGAACCCCCTCCTCTCACCATGCACAAAAGTTAACTCAAAATGGATCAAAGACCTTGATATCAAATTAGAGACTCTGCGTCTGATAGAAGAAAAAGTTGGCTACGATCTACATATAGTGGGGTCGGGCTCCAAATTCCTTAATAGGACACCCATAGCACAGGAGTTAATAGCAAGAATCAACAAATGGGACTTACTTAAACTAATAAGTTTTTTCACAGCAAAAGAAACAATAAGAGAAGTAAATAGGGAGCCTAAATCATGGGAACAAATATTTACTCCTCACACGTCAGATAGAGCCCTAATATCCAGAATATACAAAGAACATAAAAAATTAGACAATAAGATAACAAATAACCCAATCAACAAATGGGCCAAGGACCTGAACAGAAACTTCTCCGAGGAGGACATACAATCAATCAACAAGTACATGAAAAAATGCTCATCATCTCTAGCAGTCAGAGAAATGCAAATCAAAACCACCCTAAGATACCATCTCACTCCAGTAAGATTGGCAGCCATTATGAAGTCAAATAACAACAAGTGCTGGCGAGGATGTGGGGAAAAGGGTTCTCTTTTACATTGCTGGTGGGGCTGCAAATTGGTGCGGCCAATTTGGAAAGCAGTATGGAGATTCCTGGGAAAGCTGGGAATGGAACCACCATTTGACCCAGCTATTGCCCTTCTCGGACTATTCCCTGAAGACCTTAAAAGAGCGTATTACAGGGGTACTGCCACATCGATGTTCATAGCAGCACAATTTACAATAGCTAGATTGTGGAACCAACCCAGATGCCCTTCAATGGATGAATGGATTAAAAAAATGTGGCATCTATACACCATGGAGTATTACGCAGCACTAAAAAATGACAAAATCTTGGAATTTGCAGGGAAATGGATGGCACTAGAGCAGATTATGCTTAGTGAAGCTAGCCAATCCCTAAAAAACAAATACCAAATGTCATCTTTGATATAATGAGAGCAACTAAGAATAAAGCAGGGAGGAAGAGCAGGAAGAAAAGATTAACATTAAACAGAGACATGAGGTGGGAGGGAAAGGGAGAGAAAAGGGGATTTGCATGGAAACGGAGGGAGACCCTCATTGTTATACTAAATTACATATAAGAGGTTGTAAGTGGAATGGGAAAATAAACAAGGTGAGAAATGAATTACAGTAGAAGGGGTAGAGAGAGAAGATGGGAGGGGAGGGGAGGGGGGATAGTAGAGGATAGCAAAGGTAGCAGAATACAACAGTTACTATTATGGTATTATGTAAAAATGTGGATGTGTAACCCATGTGATTCTGCAATCTGTACTTGGGGCAAAAAAGGGAGTTCATAACTCACTTGAAGCTAATGTATGCTAATGTATGAAATATGATATGTCAAGAGCTTTGTAGGGTTTTGAACAACCAATTAAAAAAAAAAAGAAATTTCCGTCCAAATCCTGTACTCACTCTTCTTCCTAAACCTACCGACTATCTACCTAATCGTACCGACTATCCCTTTTTGACTGGATGTTCTCTGCCTCATTCAATCATCCAATGTACAAGGTCCTATGCCATTGTAAATGGATTTATCTGAGACAACTGTGCAGAACCTAATTCAACACTACGTATCCCAATCAAGGGCCCAATGCCCTTCTGGGCTTCAAATCCTAGATTTCTGTTTTCATACATATATTTTACCAATATAATTTAATAAATATCGCAGGTTCCCAATACCATTATTCATCGCGCAGAATGATTCCTAACCCAAATCGAACCTGTTATTACACTAACCATACACTGTTCCCTCAATCTAACTTTACAGAAAAGCAGGGACAGAGTTGGTCTTACAATACAGGAGTGTAGGGAAACTTCCACCTGCTGAGAACCTCGAAGGTCCATGCAGAAATGATACATGGAGAAGATGTAGGCAGCTATGAAGGACCTGAGGGAGGAAAAGTCAACTTCCATGGTAAACAACCTGGTCAGGATGAAGGGATGTGTCTGAATCAGCCTCTTTCATCTTAATGTAGAGAAGATGGACCAAACCAGGCCTGTGTGGAGAGCTGTTCCCGGGTGCCTATGGTTGATATACCATTCTAACTTGTGAAAATGTCAGAGTGAGTAGGTGCATCCTCCATCTCATGGGACCCTTAGAAGCAACTTTTAGGAAAAAGTTGTTGCCAAGGCAGTGACCTCATTTAGTTCCTGAAGGAAGTGACCTCACCTCACTTCCTTGGTGATGGAACTCTCTGAACTTGGGATACAGGAAGTCAGGCACCCAGAGCCAGTCCCAGTTCATGTCCCAGTGGTCAAACTTGTTTGGATTTTCCAAGGACAGAGACAGTCTTTCTTGGTACCTACTGATGTGAGGATGGCCTAATGCCAGGAAGGTCTGAGGAGTGGCCTTTCCTGAGAAAGAAGGTAGTGGCTCAACACTGGCTCCTAACAGCTTCACAGAGTTGGACACGGAGACCAGATCTGAGAGAGAACAGCCCATTATGGGGGAATATATTATGGCCCACCAGTCAAAGGACACTCCATATTTTCACAGACCTACTTGGGGGTCTGTGTGGGTGTGGGTGTGGGTGTGGGTTTGTGGTTTTGTCTCATGTTCTGAGAATAGGTAGGAAAGTCGTTTTGTTTGGTTTGGTGTGAATTGTTTCTAGTAAGTCTTTTGACAAGGCGAGTGTTTCTATGTCTGTGTATCCCACTGTGTCCGTGGTTGTAGACATTAGAAAAGAGAGCGCATCAATACATATGTCCTATCTAGTAGAAATCTTACCAGCGTTCATCCTGTCCTATTTATGAATGGTCTACAGCTTGCCATATGGATCGGCCACTCCTAATATCTTCCTAAGATCCTATTTTCTTTCTGAATTTTGGCCAAACTCCAGAATAGGCTCATGGTTTTGTGTCCAAGATATGTACCACCTTTAAGCTCTGTGACATGGCCATGTACTGGATAGCTGAAGGCAATGGTGAGCATCTCAGAAAACTCAGATATCAGTGTGATCAGGAAAGTCTCAGTGGAGAAACCCTGCTTTGGGCCTTTTGCTTACCTATTGTACTATTGCCCTTAATGTCAGGAAAGTCTTTGCCTCAGGCCACCCCTTTGTGAAGACTGAAGAGTTTTCAAATGGAAATGAATGGGCATCACCTTTGGCTCTTTGCTTAATTGCTTTGGAAAGGGATGTGTCTGAATCAGCTTCTTGGCCCTGTGTGAGGTTGTGGCTTAGAAACTCAGCACCTAATGGATCTAAAAAAATCCCATGTGTGCATCCAAAACCAAAATACCCATAAGAGCAGTCATTGTGGATGAAGTCTCTCACCTTCCTCTGTAAGGTTCCTGACCTCCATCTTTGAGAATAGGGATCCTTTGGGTCAAATGAGTTCTTCAAATCACTACAGAGGCTAGGCCATAGGTGCTTGGGTTTTCTCATGACCCCAATTAACATAAGGAATCTAAACCCCGCAGTAATTAGGCCACAAAATGGAGAATCAGAGCAGTATTAAGGGCAGGCCTCTTTCATCACTTCTGGTTCACAGGAAGGGTCTCCCTGCCACACTGACTTTAAGCAAATGGGGGAAAGGGACCTTATTTTGGATACTGTCTTTGGCTTTGGCCCTCATGGAAACCTACAGCCTGAGGTTATGATTAGTGTCTATATGGAAGAAGATGAGGGCCATGTGGGAGTGTTTTGGTTTTAATTGTGGTCATTTTTGTGGCCGTTGGAAGAGATGACTGGGTCCACCTGGGCTTGAACACTGGTGTGATTCCCCTTAGAAACTGAGTTATGGAACTGACCTCAAAGAAGTATTGCCATGTATTGTGTTGGGATTTTAGGAGGCCACGCATGAGAGTCGCCCTTGGAAACTGAGATCAAGGCCCAGGGTGGCTTTCCACAGAGCACTGGGAATCTCAGGAAGGATATCACATGATTTTATTTTTAAAGAATTGGCAGCCATAGTTGCAAGTCAAAGCACAAAAGGATCACACATTGTAGATCTCAAATGCCTGGCTTAATGTGACCTTTTAGCCTGTCGTTGGGAATCATTGCCTGTTAGAATTCTCCAGAGATTTCATTGAAATAAGCTTCCTCTCCATTTCATGGTTCCTGAATGAATTAAACCCCACAGTGCCTCAAACTTCATCCTTGAAAAAAGGCTAGATAAATACCATTAAATTTTTGAAATTCCCATGAACAGGTGTCAGTGGAGAACCTTTGGATGTCTTATAGATGATCATGAGTGTACCAGACAATGCCTTGATTGACTGGGTTTCATGAAAATCATGTAGAACAGAGATGCCAGTAATTTGGAGCCCGATGAGTAGTCGGCCTAGAGCAGTGGAGTGTAGGTGTTTGTTAAAACATCTGTGATGGCGTCATGTGGATCTGCCATTGGCTTCCAAATGGTTTGTGACTGACATGGTGCAGCCCCCATACCCTTGAATGTAAAGGCATCTTGTTATACGGAGAGGTTTCAGGGCAATGTTTAGAATCAGATTGCTATTGTCAAGGGGGCAAGCTATGTGGGATAGAAGCCTGGTTGGTGCACTCTCCTGCAGACCCTTAACCAACACACGTGACAGAACTCCCTCCAGCACTCTGTCCTAGTTGACCTCTTCGTATTTCGTGAAGCAAATACTAAACTCCCAATGCAGCTGCAAGAAACACCATGAAAAGTAGAGGAAGACCAAATGGCTTCAAAGTCCACACTGGGAGACACTTTGCCCCCAAATGGCAACAAATTACCTACAAAGAGAGAATTCAGCCCTGCTGCCTCATGTTTATTGGAAAATAAGAAACCATGTGCTCCAGGTCACACAGATGCAGACCCATATTTGATGGTCTCACTACAAAGGAAGTTAAAACTCCTGACAACAACATATATTTCAAGTGCCCAACCTCAGAGGCAGTTTCTCAAGAAGTCTTTAGGCCAACAGAGCTCCATGTTTGTGGAGTTTTTACCATGTACCTTACTTTTCGAAACACCTCTACCACCTCCAAGGTTGTTAACTACTGAGAATTTTCCATTCCAGATGTGTATTCACAGATTTTCTAACTCTTCTTCTCTTATTGTGTCTTACTTGGGGTGAAGGTAATGTCAAGGCATTGTTCTGAATGAGAGTGGGAAGACTTTTGGGTAGCACATATTTGCATAAACATTGGATTCATTTTCCAATTTTCTATTCGAAATACTGAATCCCTGACTGTCAGAGGTAGAAGGAATTCTATTCTCCTTCAAAGAATAGCCTGACACTTACAAGAAACAGCCACCAGGAGACATCCTGTCTGAGAGACATCCTGTAGCCATCTGTCTCCCTGAGACATCCTGCGGCCATCTGTCTTTCTGAAACTTCCTGAGGTTATCTCACCTTGTGAAGACATCTAGGAACTGCTGATAAGAGAGATTTCCCACATCCAGCATACAAATACCCCTGTGTGAACAATAAAAGTTTGCAGCTTGATCAGAACTCCTGTCTTGCTGTCATCTCTCGTGTCTCTTGTCCCTTCATTCCTCCCTATCTAGGTTCGCTGCCCACGTTGATGTGTCCTGCCGGCTGGGACATCTGGCGCCCACCGACTGGGGCTTGAGCTTTTGATTGAGGGGGACCCCGTCCTCCTGGAAGATTTGGTCAAGCGGAGCTTGCAATAACTGCAGAAGACACCACCGAGAGACAGATCCAGGAGGAGCGTGGGGATGACGCACGGTGATTGACCCACTATGGGACAAGCAGTTTCGTCACATGATTTGTTTTTGTCAGGCTACAAGGAGTCCTTGCAGACATGGGGGCGCGTGTTTAGAAAAAAGACTTAATTTTTTTTTTCATACAAAAGAGAGCAGTGTCCATGGTTTCCTCTTGAAAGGACCATTGATGGTAAAAGATGGCTTGGAGTAGGAGACTGTTTAAAAGATTATTATGAATCCTTTGGCCCAGAAAAAGTGCCTGTTCCCACGTTTTCTTACTGGAACTTAATTAATGAAATTCTTAAAAGTTCACCCTTTGACAATGGTACCTTAAAACTTGTCGAGGTTGGCGAAGAGGCTATGCAAATACTTCTCGTATCCCCTCGGCATGCCCATCAGTTAGTATAGACATAGACCCTTCTCAGGCTCCCCAGGACCATGGGAACCTTCCTGGTCCCCCTCAAAATACCACCCTAATGATTAAGGCTCCAATGGTTACCAACTGCCTTTATCCAGTTTTAAATTCCGGAGACTCATTGACCCCTGTAGAGGAGGCTACCTTGGAGAAGGAAGCAGCTCGCTACCATTCAGAAGACCCTGCACCTCTCAAGACCCTGCCACAGCCTATAGGACTTACACATCCAACCCCTCCTATATCCCTCCTGCCTTTTGTGCTCTGGCCCTTCAGGGTACAAATGCCCCCCCCAGATATTTTTTCCCCACTTCCCTTGCCTAAACTGGCTCCTTTGTGAGCATCCTTCCAACATAGACAGGAACAGATCCAACCTTTAAAAGAATTAAGATCCCTTCACTCTGAGCTCTGTTCATTAGCCTTAGGTATGGAGTCAAAGTAACTGGCCTACAGTGGTCTAATACAAAGGCGAAGCCACTCCATCAACCTGTGCTCGCCTTCCCAGTCACCACCAGTCAGATAGATAAGCCTGCCCAGGCTGAGGTCAAAGACTTAGACGAGGATCAAGAGGAGGAAGCGGAGAAATGGAATAAGGAGATCAGGACTCAGAGGATGAGGAGTTCAGCCCTAGGCAGGCAGGAACCCAGAGTCTACAAAAAATTAAGCCTGCATTTTCCTGAAAAACTTAAAAAGGCTTGTGCTCACTATGGCCCCTTTGCACCCTACATGTTGGCTTTATTAGAAAGCCACAGCACACAATGACTTACTCCCAATGATTGGAAATTTTTAGACCAAGCTACCCTCAGTGCCAGAGACTTTCTGTTATGGAATGCAGATTTCAAAGAGCACTGTCGGGAAACTGCTCAAAAAATTTTAACTAAGGCCTCCTCTAAGTCCGGGACTTATGTTAAGCTAGTGGGCAATGAGCCTTTTGACACTAAAACTAAACAGGCACATTTCCCTGCTGGACTTTTGATGCACATTCAGATGGCTGGCTTACATGCTTTGAGACACCTCCCTCAAAAGCCTCGGCTACCACTTCCCTGGCAAAAATTCGACAAGGGCCCGACGAGCCTTATAGCGACTTTGTTCCCAGGCTTAACCTAGCTGTGGAATGCTTGCTTGGACCAAGTGAAAACAAAAGCTCTTTTGTAAAACATCTTGCCTTTGAAAACGCCAACCCGGCATGTCAGGATGTTCTTCAACCACATAAGGATAAAGGGAAACTTTCTGACTTTATTAGACTCTACGCAGGGGTAGGTGCAGCTCATGCCATGGGTCTTGCCCTAGGTGCCACCTTTACCAAGACCTTTCACAATCCTGGCTCACGTACTTGCTTTACTTGTAAACAACCTGGCCATTTTGCACGCAAGTGTCCGACAGGCAAAGAAAGCCTAGGAATAGCATCTCCTTCAACTGGGGCTATACCGCCCCAAGCTACCCTTTGCCCTAGATGTGGTAAAGGTCATCACTGGGCCAGTGAGTGTAGATCTAAGACAAATGCCCTCAGACAGCCTTTTTTTTCCTGCTTCTTGGGAAACTCCCTGCGGGGCCAGCCCCGGGCCACGACATCCCCCAGGACAAAACCAGGGGCAATAAGATTTTTTCCCTTCCAAACTCCCAACCTACCTCAAAATTCTTCTCCACAATTGCTTCCCTCCAACTAGCCACTCCAGGCAGCGCAGGATTGGACATCTGTGCCACCACTGAAACTATATTAGACTCAATGCAAGGGCCCCAGATAATACCCACTGGAATTATGGGTCCCCCTCCATCTCATATCTGTGCCCTTATTTTTGGAAGAGCCTCTACTAACTTACATGGTGTTCAGGTCTTCCATGGCATTAAAAATAATGACTTCACTGGAGAAAAAAAATACTGGCCACAGCTATTAATGGAGTTTTGGCCATCCCAGCAGGAACAAGTCTTGCACAATTAATACTCCTTCCCTTGAATCCAGGAGGCACTTAACCACCCAAACCTACCGCGGGGGACTGCCTCCTTGGGCTGCTCTGATGTAAATTGGGTTCAACCCGTTTCTCAAAATAGATCCACCATTTCCTTACTTATTGAAGGAAAGGAATTCCAAGGAATTCTAGATACTGGAGCTGATGCCACAATTATTTCTCAAAAATATTGGTCATCAGCTTGGGCCCTCACCCCATCCTTGACTGACCTTAAAGGGATAGGACAGTCAAAAAATCCTCTGGTCAGCTCTACGGCTCTTAGCTGAACTGATAAAGAGGGTAATAAGGGAATTGTCACTCCTTTCATTGTTCCTGACCTCCCTGTTAACCTATGGGCCCGAGATATTTTGAGTCAAATGGAAGTTATTCATGCCAGTCCCAATTCCATGGTGACTCATCAAATGCTTCGTATTTATTTTGTCCCTGGTATAGGCCTTGGGAGACTGAGACAAGGACTGGTTGAGCCAATAAAACCCATACAAAAAAGAAATACATATGGACTTGGGTATTCGGATTTTTAGTGTCAGTCTCTGACTCTCCTGTACCCCATGGAGATAAAATTATTTGGGAGACTCAGACTCTTGTGTGGTTGGATCAATGGTCCCTTACCCAAGAAAATTTGGAGGCTGCCTCCATGTTAGTGCAGGAACAGCTGGCAGCCGGCCATGTAGAGCCCTCAACCTCACCATCGAATACTCCAATTTTTGTTATCAAGTAAAAATCAGGCAAGTGGTGCCTTTTACAATATTTGTGTGCCATTAATAAACCTATGTGCCGAATAAGAGAACTACAGCCAGGCATTCCCACACCAGTGGCTATTCCCAAAAACTATTGTAAAATGATTATTGACTTAAAAGATTGTTTTTTTTTTTTTTTTACCATTCCTTTACATCCTGAGGATAGACACTATTTTGCCTTTAGTCTCCCTCACCTTAATTTTCAGGGCTCTATGCAGAGATTTCAATGGAAGGTTCTTCCCCAAGGTATGGCCAACAGCCCTAGTCTTTGCCAAAAATATGTTGCTCAAGCAGTAGACCCTGTGAGAGAGCTATGGCCACAAATTTATATTTTACATTATATGGATGATTTGTAATTGCTGCACCTAATAACCATGACCTTAATAATTGTTACTTGGACCTTTACAAAATCCTCACTACCTTGGGACTACAGATAGCTCCTAATAAGGTTAAAACACAGGACTGTTATACCTATTTGGTCCGTAAACTTCAAGATAATCAGATCCAAATTCCTAAGATACAACTATGGGTGGACCATCTTCACACCCTTAATGATTTTCAAAAATTACTGGGGAATATTCAATGGCTAAAAACATATTTAAAATTACCCACTTGTATACTTTTGTTCCTTAATGATATTTTGAGAGGTGATTCCCACCCCTCCTCCGCTCAAAAGCTTACTCCCGAGGCATGACAGGCATTAAACCAAGTCACAGAAGCCATTGCCAAACAGTTTTTTACAGAACATTCTTATAACCTTCCTCTGGTTCTGGTTATTTTACACACTCCTCATACACCCAAAGGAATATTTCGGCAGCGAAATACACATTTTAGAAATAAAGGCTGCCTTTGCTTTGGGTCCATTTACCCACCACATTCTCCAAGGTTATTACTGTTTTTCTTGCTCAGGTAGCTTCTATTATTTTTAAATGTCATTTGCTATCTCGACAACATTTTGGCAAAGACCATGATAATATTTTAATTTCATATACTAAAGACCAAAAACAATTTTTACTACAGACAGAGAATGAATGGCATATTGCCTTATTAGGCTTTTTGGGAACAATTGATAACCACCTCCCCAATGACCCCCTTTTATATTTTGTCCAGTTACATCCATTTATTTTTGCCAAAATTACTCAAAAGGCTCCCATTCCTCAAGTCCTTACTGTATTTACAGACGGTTCCAGTAATGGCCGAGCAGTCTTTGTTGTCAATAACCAACCTAACACCTTTGATACTGTCTATCATTCAGCACAGTTTGTGGAATTGTTTGCCATAACACAAGTTTTTAAAACATTTCTTGATAATCCTGTTAATATTTATACATACAGTGCCTACATTGCTCATTCTGTGCCCCTGCTTCAGATTTCACCCACCATTAAGGCTCCTTCCAATGTGGCCCATCGGTTTCACCAGCTTCAGAAGCTAATTCAGGCCAGACAACACCCATTTTTCTTAGGACACATCAGGGCACACTCTGATCTTCCCAGCCCTCTAACACAAGGTAATGCCAAAGCTGATGCAGCAACTCGTTTCATCTTTTCAATTTTTGTTGGCTCCATTCAAAAGGCCACGGATTTACACAATCTTCACCATCTAAATTCCCAGAATCTTCGATAACTACACTCTGACAACTAATCCTAATATGATGGAGAAAAATAACCCAAACAGAATAGAAATACAAGCAGTTCAGAGAAGGCATGGTGTATATTTGGACTTGCCTTTTGCATGATATAGGGTAGGTGTTATAAATCTAGTTAACAACACCTACTATCTTCCTAAGCTCCTGTTTTCTTCCTGAATTCTGGCCACTCTCCAGAATAGGCTCATGGTTTTGTGTCCACGATATGTACGACCTCCAAGCTCTGTGACATGGCCATGTACTGGATAGCTGAAGGGAATGCGAGCATCTCAGAAAACTCAGATATCAGTGTGACCAGGAAAGTCTCAGTGGAGAAACCCTGCTTTGGGCCTTTTGCTAACCTATTTCCTGTTGCCATGAATGTCAGGAAGGTCTTTGCCTCAGGCCAGCCCTTTGTGAATCCTGAAGAAAACTGTTTTCAAATGGTAATAAATGGGCATCACCTGTGGCTCTTTGCTTAAATGCTTTGGAAAGGGATGTGTCTGAATCTGCCTCTTTGCCCTGTGTGAGGTAGTGGCTTAGATTCTCAGCACCAGTTGGATCTAAAGAAAAATCCAATGTGTGCATCCAAAACCAAAATGCAAAAAAGATCAGTCATGGTGTATGAAGTTTCTCACCTTCCTCTTTTAGGTTCCTGACCTCCATCAAGTGAGAATAGGGATCCTTTGGGACAAATGAGTTCTTTCATGCCCTGTAGAGATGATTGGGTTTTCTCATGACTCCAAATCACATGAAGAAACTATACCTGACAGTCAGTAGGCCTCAAATTGGAGAAGCAGAGCAGTATTAATGGCAGACCTATGTGATCAATCCTGGTTCACAGAAATGGTGTCCAGGCTACCCTGAGATTAGGCAAATGAAGGGAAAGAGACCTTATTTTGGAAACTCTCTTTGGCTGTGCCATTCATGGAAACATCCAGCCAGAGGTTATGATGAATGTATATATGGAAGAAGATGAGGGCTTTGGTGGAGTGTTTTGGTTTTAATTGTGGTCATTTGTGTGGAGTTTGGAAGAGATGACTGGGTCCACCTGGGCTTGAACTCTGGTGTGATTCCCCTCAGAGACTGAGTTCAGTGACTGACCTCAGAGAAGTAATTGCTTTGGAAAGGGATGTGTCTTAATCAGCCTCTTGGCCCTGTGTGAGGCTGTGGCTTTGATTACCAGCACCGTATGGATCTAAAAATGATCCCATGTCTGCTTCCAAAACCAAAATGGCCAAAATTGCAGTCATTGTTGATGAAGTCTCTTGCCTTCCTTTGTAAGGTTCTGAAAGAATAAAAGAAATTGAAATTGAAACGTAAAGAAACAGGTTCTGTAAAGTTTCCAGGCTGCACGCAGAACCTGAAATTCCTGTGGCAGTTAAGACAATTCCCGGAACTACCCATTAGATGTGTGTTGAAATCTTCCCTGACCACCTAGTTACTTAACAACCTCTTCCCAAAAACCGTGCAGCTAAGCACATATACATCTCAGGGCTTCAACCAATCAGTTTAAATGTATACCCCTTCTCAGGGCTGACCAATCACCCTCTGCCTGAACTGTTCCCACCAATGAATGTGCAAATCATGTTTTAGAGTTGTTATTTGATTTTCCCACAGTATACGGTGATTTGCTAAAGGAAGCTAGGATGTATGTTAAGTCCCTGCCCTCTCTAAAGAATGTATATAAAATCTGCTCATGTTGTTCTTGGGGCTCTTTGTTTTTTGCTCCTCTGAAGTGAGCTCTGAGCCCCAGCATGCTGGACCCCCAATAAACCCTTTGCTGTTTCATGAGAAATTCTCTTGGTGGTCTTTTCCTCCGACGTTCGGCCCAACTTTTCATCTGGAGGCCCTAGCTGAGAAATCCAGCAGTGACGAACAAAAGACCCCAATGGACTCCTTTCAGAGTAATTCAGGTGCCTCTTTCTGGTTTCGGGTTTCAGGTTAGGGCTTGGCAAAATGGCTGTCAGTGAAGAACATTAGCTCTCTGTGATGGTGGCTGACAGATGTGTCACAGAGTCACAGGCCACGTCCCTGGGGGAAACTCCAGAGGACTCGGGAAATTGAGGATTAGTAGATTCCTCAACTAGGTTATTTTTTGCTTCAGGATTCGGTTTTCCAGCCCATCAGGTTTTGCTGGCTACTCAGTTTTGTTCATTGTCAGGAACTCATGTTGAGTTTACTGTCTGTCTTTATTGTCTAACCCATCAGGTTTGGCCAGTTACTCAGTTCTAATCTTTTTCTTGGACTCATGTTAAACGTTTACTGTTTGTCTTTGTCTGTGTCACGTTTGTGTATTCACTGTCCCTGTTTGAGTAACTCCCATTATGGGACATTATAGGACATAGCACTTCCATGCCTCTGTCCCTTAACCTTGATCATTGGACTGATGTTCGCTCAAGTACCAAGAATCTTTCTTTTTCAGTAAAATGCCGGATCTGGCATACTCTCTGTGCTTCAGAATGGCCCATCCTAGGAGTCTGATGGCCCCGAGAAGAATCCTTCCACTTCCCTCTAATCCGAAAAGTCAGAGATATTGTCTTTCACCAGGGCCACTTGGCCACCCAGATTAACAGCCATATTCCCCTTCCCCCACGATCTTATCATTCCAACATTCTGCTCCTCCCCCTCTTCCCTCCATTCTGAGTCACAAGACTGGACACTCCTCTCTCTCCTTATCCTCTACCCTCGCTCCCCAACCCACAACATGTTCCAGATGATCCTCCCGCCGCTTACTCAGCCTCTCTGCCGCTAGAGGCAATTGGGCCAGACCCAAGCCCTCCAGGGGACTTCCCCGCAGCAGCAGCAGACCCTGCTCCCCTGAAGGAAGCTGGGCCACCTAAAGGAACCCGCAGGAGATAAATAATATAAAACTCGGAAGCCCCAGTGATGCTCCCTCTCTGTCCCTACGGGCACATGAACCGACCCAACTGGGACCCCAACACCTTTGAATGTAGGTAGCATCTGTCCACTTATCGCCGTTCTCTAATAGTGGGTCTCTGAGCGGCCGCCAGAGGGCTGACTAATTTGGCCAAGGTAAGAGAGATTATCCAAGGGCCTAATGAGTCTCCTTCTATGTTTCTGGAGAGAATTATGGAAGCGTATAGGAAATATATTCCTTTTGATCCTCAGGCAGAAGACCAAAAGCCATCTGTTGCAATGGCCTTTATCGAGCAGACTGCCCTAGATATTAAGAGAAAGTTACAACGTCTAGATGGATTATAAGATATGACCTTAAGAGATTTAGTCAGAGAAGCTGAGAAAGTATATTATAAGAGAGAAACTGAGGAGGAAAGGGAATAGAGGAGAGAGAAGGAAAGGGAACAAAAGAAGGAGGAAAGAAGCAAATGGCAGAGTAAAGCATTGCCTAAGGTTCTGGTCACAGCAGCAAATAGGCCAGAAGTTAAAAAGCAGGGATACATAAAGGCATACCTGGGCCCACGCCAAAGGCTGTCGTTGGCCTCAAATCAATGTGCCCACTGTAATAAAAAAGAACACTGGGCCAAAGAGTGCCCCCAAAAGAAGCAGCCACGCCAGCCCGCCGTGCTGACTCTAGAAGAGGACTAGGAAATTCGGGGCTCAGATCCCCTCCCCCAGCTCAGAGTAACATTTGAAGTTGAGGGGAACACAGTGAACTTTGAAGTGATTACAGGAGCAGTATACTCAGCCCTTAAGACTTCACTGGCCCCCCTATCAATTAAATCGTCCCTAGTTCAAGGGGCTAATGGCAGTAGATATCAGGCTTGGACAACTAAGATGAATATGGACCTCGGAAAGGAAAAAGTCCACCACTCTTTCCTAGTAATCCCAGAATGCCCGGCCCCATTGATGGGCAGGAATATGCTTACCAAACTCTGGACTAGAATAACCTTTAACCCTAATGGTCCCCAAGTGGGGGTTCTAAAGCCTGCAGTATTAACTCCCATAGTAACATCTTTGACTATGTCTGTAGAAGATGAACATCAACTCTTCGCGCCCCCTAGGACTGATCAAACAGGCAAACTACCCCAGAAATGGATAAAAGATTATCCTAATGCCTGGGCAGAAACTGCTGGGTTAGGTCTAGCCATCAACAACCTCCAATAGTAGTAGAATTAAAAGCCTCTGCGTCTCCAATTAGTGTTAAACAATATCCTCTAAGCAAAGAAGCTAAGGATGGGATAAGGCCCCATATTCATAAATACCTGGGTCTTGGGGTCCTAAGGTCCTGTCAATCAGCCTTGAACACCCCCCGGTACCAGTAAGAAAGCCAGGAACTGGGGAATACCGTCCTGTTCAAGACCTAAGAGAGATAAACAACAGAGTGCAGGACATTCACCCCACAGTACCCAATCCATATAATTTGCTTAGCACTCTGAATCCGGAGCAGAAATGGTACACTGTGCTGGACTTAAAAGATGCTTACTTCTGCTCGCCTCTACATAAGGACTGTCAGTTGCTGTTAGCTTTAGAGTGGATAGACCCAGAACCTGGAACATCTGGCCAACTAACCTGGACTAGACTCCCACAGGGGTTCAAAAAATCCCCCATTCTCTTTGATGAAGCCCTCCACAGAGACATCAATGACTTCAAAACTGCACACCCCAAAGTCACCCTACTCCAATAGTGGATGATCTTCTACTGGCAGCCAACACCAAGGAGACCTATGAGTCTGGGACTCAAGCACTATTATTCGAGCTTGCTCGGCTTGGATATATGGCTTCTGCCAAAAGGCCCAAACTTGTCAGCAAGAAGTAATCTTCCTGGGTTATTCTCTTAGGGGTTGCAAACGATGGCTCCCTGAGCCCAGAAAAAAAAACCGTTTTGCAGATACTGCCCCCATCTAATAAGAGAAAACTCAGAGAGTTTCTTGGGACTGCCAGCTTTTGCAGGTTATGGATTCCTGGGTTCGCATCTCTGGCTGCCCCTTTATACCCGCTGATAAAGGGGGATGCCCACTTCCAATGGACCCCTGAGCACCAACAAGCTTTTGATAATGTCAAAAAAAGGTGCTGCTATCTGCTCCGGCCTTAGCACTCCCAGATGTAGAAAACCCTTCACTCTCTATATCGAGGAAAAGAAAGGAATAGCACGGGGAGTGCTCACTCAGTCTTTGGGACCTTGGAAAAAGCCAGTAGCGTATTTATCCAAAAAACTGGACCCATTGGCTAGCGGGTGGCCCCATTGCTTAAGTGCTATAGCAGCGGCAGCCCTTCTAATAAAAGATGCTCATTAATTAACGTTGGGACAGAAGCTAACCATTATAGCCCCCCATGCCCTGGAGAGCATCATCTGTTAGCCTCCAGAGAGGTGGCAATCAAACTCCAGAATAAACCACTACCAGAGCCTCTTGCTTGACAAAGACAGAATAACGCTGGGACCCCCTGCTCCACTCAACCCACCTACACTGCTGCCAGAAGAATCATCAGGACCCGTCACTCATGAGTGTCAACACATACTGGCAAGGAAACCAGTATACAACAAGACTTGAAGGATCAGCCACTGCCTCGCCCTGAAGTCGTATGGTTTACGGATGGCAGCAGCTTCCTCCAAGATGGTAAGCGGCGGGCTGGAGCAGCAGCAGTTAGCAAAACTGATTTCATCTGATACTCTGGTCTCCCAGAAGGGACATCAGTCGAAAAAGCAGAACTGATTGCCCTTATGAAAGCATTGGAACTAGCAACAGGGAAAAGGGCCACCATATAAACTGATAGCCACTATGCATTTGCCACTGTTCATATGCTCGGGAATATTTACCAACAATGCGGGCTATTAACCTCTGCCGGGAAAAAAATAAAAAATAAAGATGAGATCCTCCACCTTGGCTCAGCAGTGCAGGGCCATAAGGAACTAGCTATAGTGGACTGTCCCGGGCACCAGAAGAGAAACAACCCTGTGGCAGTTGGAAACAGAAGGGCAGATGAGGAAGCTTAATTGGCAGCCCTAAACGGAGTGACTCTGTTAACTTTTTCCACACCGGGGGGAACAAAAATCAGGAGACTTGGCCGCCCCGGAACATTCAGGCAACTTATCATCTGAGGAGACAGATACAGAAATCTGGGACCCTACAGAGCCAAGTTTACAATTTCAAAAAGCCCACCTTTATGTCAAAGACGTACACCAGCTCAACCACTTAGGCTCAAAGAAGTTATAGGCACTCTTAAAGGACCGAAGAAAGGACTTATTATTGACTGACTCAAAGAGGAAAAAAATAGCTGAGCAGGTGACTAGAGCTTTTCAAGTCTTCCAATTAGTTAATACTTTCCCATCCAAGATTCCTGCAGGGAAGCGCATACGAGGAACCAGACCAGGACAATTCTGGGAAGTGGACTTTTCTGAAATTAAGCCAGCAAGGTATGGACTTAAATATCTCCTAGTCTTTGTAGATACTTTTTCAGGATGGGTCGAAGCCTTCCCCATGAAGAAAGAAACAGCTCAGATGGTGGTCAAAAAGATCCTAGAAGACAGTTTTCCAAGGTTCGGCCTGCCTAAGGTAATAGGGTCTGATAACGGTCCGGCATCCGTGGCCCAGGTAAGTCAGGGATTTTCCAGGACCCTGGGGATTAATTGGAAGTTATATTGTGCTTATAGACCCCAGAGCTCAGGACAGGTAGAAACGATGAATAGAACCATCAAAGAGACTTAACGAAATTAATCTTGGAGACCGGCATAAAAAATTGGACTATGCTCCTACCTCATGTACTTTTTCGTGCAAGAAATACCCCTCCGCCCCTTTGTGTAACCTCACCCCTTATGAAATTCTCTACGGTGCCCCTCCTCCATTAAGGGACCTAACCCCAACTCTTAGATTAATGATTCCTTTCACACACCCTTGCTAGACAGACTTAAAGCCCTTGAACAAACCCAGCACCCAGCGATACCTGTGGAAACAGTTGGCCACTGCTTATCATCCTGGAAACGAGGGAACTCCACATCGATATCAAGTGGGAGACTTCGTCTACATGAGACAGTATCGGGTGTCATCCCTGGAACCCTGCTGGAAAGGACCATACCAGGTGCTGCTTATAACACCTACAGTGGTGAAAGTGGATGGGATCACTTCCTGGATCCATGCCTCCCATCTCAATCCTGTGCCCTGTCCATACTCTGGCTGGAAACTGGAACAGACTGGTAACCCTCTCAAGTTGCATGTCTGTGGTGTGGGTAGGGCTATGGATTCTTCCCCTGACCACCAGCAGTCCTAATCCCCATCAGCCTGTTCAGCAACAATGGCAAGTTATAAATCCTACTGGGCAAGTAGTGTGGTCTATTTCACATACAGCCCCCTTATGGACTTGGTGGCCATCTCTCCACCCGGACATTTGTCAGCTTGCCATAGGCCTCTCTGACTGGGATCTCCCTGACATAGTGGACCCCACACAGATCCCACTAAAGCCCAAACCAGGGCAACATAGACCAACTTACCCCATGAATTATTGATGTCATCTCCCCAGCTCAGGTGTAAACTAGCCAGTCTTGTTTATTAAGTGTGCCCAGCTGATTTCTGAAATCGCAAACAGTCCCAAACCTGTGGAGGACCCAGTGACTTTTATTGTAGATCTTGGGGTTGTGAACACACGGGAGCTACATTGTGAAACCCAAACTCCCCAGACAGTATGATTCGGTAGGATGAAATGACATCTGGATTGATCCCAATAAATGTGCCGCTATCCAAGTGCTGTCAAAAACTTGCTGTGGAAAAAATAGTCTATGTTACCCCCTCAATATAACTTTCACTTCCAAAGGAAGGGGCTACCTCAGAACAACATGGCCTATGGGAAATACTTGGGGAATGCGATTCTATATTAATGGCCCTGGTTATGACTTTGGTCTGTGGTTCACCATCCGGCTTAAAAAGGAAGAAAATCCCACAGCAATAGGGCCCAATCCATTCAAGTCAGGAATTAAGCCTCCTAAACCTCCCATGCCTAGATCTACCAAAACCCCTCTACCATCTCATACTTCGCAGTTTCCGTCTTTGCCTACTTCCCCAGTCCAGAGTACAGCTGACTCCTCCCCCTGGGAACTAATTAAAGGAACCTTTATGGTACTGAACTCCACACAGTCAGAACTCCTTGCATTTCAGCCCAGGTATTTGACAGCTCTGTACATTATTGTGTAATGGTGCAGATACCCCCCAGGGTGCTCTATCATGATCCAGAATCCTTTGAAGGTCTACTAGGTGGACAAACAACCCGATTTTGCCGGGAGCCAGTGTCCCTTACTCTAGCCATCCTATTGGGGCTAGGAGCTGCTGCAGGAGTGGGTACAGGAACAGCTGATATGATCCATGGGTCACAACAAATAGCCTGATTAGAAACAGCAATAAATCAAGACTTGAAGACGTTAGAGACCTCCATCACAGTTTTGCAGGAATCCTTAACCTCTCTCTCTAAAGTTGTTTTACAGAACAGGTGAGGATTAGACCTCCATTTAATAAGGGAGGGGGGCCTCTGTGCTGTACTGAGAGAAAAATGCTGTTTTTATGCTGACCATACTGGAGTTGTAAAATAATCCATGAGTAAATTGAGAAAATGCCTTGAAGAGCACGAGAGAGAAAGGGAGATTCAACAAGTGTGGTTTGAGTCATGGTTTACCTTGTCCCCCTGGTTAACTACACTCCTATCAGCCTTAGCTGGACCCCTGATCATGCTTATGGTGTTGATAACTGTGGGACCTTGTTTGCTTAACCTCATAGTTTCCTTTCTCCAGGCTCAGATTGGGCAGGTAAAACTCATGGTAATCAGACAGAAATACACTTCACTGGCAGAAATAGAATGTGAGACCCCACAAAAATTATGATTCATTACTTTTAAAATTAAAAGTAGGCAGAAAAAGGAGAAATGAAAGAATTAAAGAAATTAAAATTGAAACGTAAAGAAACAGGTTTTGTAAAGTTTACAAGCTGTGCTCAGAACCTGAAATTCCTGTGTCAGTGAAGACAATTCCCGGAACTGCCCATTAGATGTGTTGAAATCTTTCCTGACCACCTAGTTACTTAACAACCCCTTCCCAGAAACCGTGCATCTCAGCACGTATACATCTCAGGGCTTCAACCAATCAGTTTAAATGTATACCCCTTCTCAGGGCTGACCAATCACCCCCTGCCCGAACTGTTCCCGCCAATGAATGTGCTAATCATGTTTTAGAGTTGTTATTTGATTTTCCCACAGTATATGATATTTGCTAAAGGAGGCTATGATGTATATAAAATCCCTGCACTCTCTAAAGATTGTATGTAATCTCTTCTCAAGTTGTTCTCGGGGCTCTTTGTTCTTTCCTCCTCTGAAGTGAGCTTTGAGCCCCAGCATGCTGGACCCCCAATAAACCATTTACTGTGGCATGAGACAATAGGTGCTTGGGTTTTCTCATGTCTCCAAATCACATAAAGAATCTATACCTGACAGTCAGTAAGCCTCAAATTGGAGAAGCAGTGCAGTATTAGCGGCAGGGCTATTTGATCACTCCTGATTCAAAGGAAGGGTGTTCAGGCCACCCAATGCCCTTCTGGACTTCAAATATTACCTAGATTTCTGTTTTCATACTTATATTTCACCAGTATATTCTTGTAAATATCGCAGGTTCCCAATACCATAATTCATCCTGCAGAATGATTCCTAAACCAAATCGAACCTGTTATTACCCTTAACCATGCAATATTTCCTCAATATAACTTAACAGAAGAACAAGGATATTGTTGGTCTTACAATACAGGAATGTAGGGGATCTTCTTCCTGCTGAGAACCTCAAAGTTCCGTGCAGAAATGATCCCTGAAGAAGATGTAGACACCTATGAAAGACCTGAGAGAGCAAAAGTCAACTTTCATGTAAAACAACCTGGTCAAAATGAAGGGATGTGTCTGAAAGCCTCTCTCTTCTTAATGTAGATTAAATCGACCAAACCAGGCCTGTGTGGAGAGCTGTTCCCGGGTGCCTATGGTTGATATACCATTCTATCTTGTGAAAGTGTCACAGGAAGTATGGGCAGCCTCCATCTCATGGGACCCTTGGAAGCAACTGTTAGGAAAAAGTGGTTGCCAACCCAGTGACCTCATTCAGTTCGTGAAGGAAGTGACCTATCACACTTCCTTGGTGATGGAACTCTCTGAACTCGGGATCCAGGAAGCCAGGCACCCAGAGCCAGTCCCAGTCCCAGTCCCAGTGGTCTCATTTGTTTGGATTTACCAAGGACAGAGTCAGTCTTTCTTAGTACCTACTGAAGTGAGAATGGCCAAATGCCAGGAGAGCTCTGAAGAGGGGCCTTTTCTGAGAAAGCAGGTAGTGGCTCAACCATGGCTCCTGACAACTTCACAGAGTTGGCAAAGAAGTCCAGGTCTGAGATAGGACAGGCCATTTTGGTGGAACATAGTATGGCCCACCAGTCAGAGGACACTCAGGATACTCACAGACATACTTGGGGGAAGGAGATTCCGTTGTGGGTGTCTGTGTGAGTTTGTGGTTTTGTCTCATGTTCTGAGAATAGGTAGGAAAGGCGGTTTGTTTGTTTAGACTGGAATGTTTCTAGAAAGTCGTTTGACAATGCGAGTGTTTCTATGTCTGTGTATCCCACTGAATCCGTTTTTGTAGACATTTGAAAAGAGAATTCATCAATGGTTGTGTCCTGTCTAGTAGAAAGCTTTCCAGCATTCATCTTGCCAAATTAAAGAATAAAGAGCTGCTTGCCTTATGGATGGGCAACACCTATTATCTTCTTAAGTTCCTCTTTTCTTCCTGAATACTGGCCACTCTCCAGAATAGCCTCATGGTATTATTTCCAAGATATGTACCACCTCCAAGCTCTGTGACATGATCATGTACTGGATAGCTGAAGGGAATGAGAGCATCTCAGAAAACTCAGATATCAGTGCGACCAGTAAAGTCTCAGTGGAGAAATACTACTTTGGACTTTTGCTTACCTATTGTTCTGTTGTCCTGAATGTCAGGAACGTGTTTGCCTCAGGCCACCCCTGTGTGAAACCTGAAGAAATCAGTTTTCAAATGGAAAAGGATGGGCGTCACCTGTGGCTCTTTGCTTAATTGCTTTGGAAATGGATGTGGCTGAATCAGCCTCTTTGCCCTCTGTGAGGCAGTGGCTTAGATTCTCAGCACCTGATGGATCTAAAGAAAGTTTCCAAGTGTGCATCCAAAACCAAAATGGCCAAAAGAGCAGTCATTGTGGATGAAGTCTCTCGCCTTCCTCTGTAAGCTTCCTGACCTCCATCAAGTGAGAATAGGGATCCGTTGGGTCAAACCAGTTTTTCAAATCTCTGCAGAGGCTAGCCAATAGGTGCTTGGGTTTTCTCAGGACACCAATTCACATAAAGAATCTATACCAGTCAGTTGGCCTCAAACTGGAGAAGCAGAGCAGTATTAAAGAAGGGCTATTTGATCACTCTTGGTTCACAGGAATGGTGTCTAGTCCACTCTGACTTTAGGCAAATGAGGGGCAAGGGAGCTTATTTTGGACACTGTCTTGGGCTGCGCCCATCATGGAAACCTCTAGCTAGAGGTTATTCAGAGTGTCTATGTTGAAGAAGATGAGGGCCATGTGGGAGTTTTTTGGTTTTAATTGTGGTCAATTGTTGGTGGTTAGAAGAGAATCCTGGGTCCACCTGGGCTGGAATTCTGGTGCGATTCCCCTTAAAGACTGAGTTCTGGAACTGACCTCAGAGAAGTATTGCCATTAATTGTGTTGGGATTTTAGGCGGCCATGCATGAGAGTCGCCATTGGAAACTGAGATCTAAGCCTGGGGTGGCTATTCACCAAGCACTGTCAATCTCAGCCAGGACATCACATGATTTTATTCTGAAAGACTTGGCAGCCATTGTTGATAGTCAAAACACACATGGACCTCACATTGTAGACCTCAATGGGCCTGGCTTCATGTGGCCTTTTGGCCACTCTTTGGGAAGACTTGCCTCTGAAAATTCTCCAGAGTTTTCCTTGAAATGTGCTTCCTAAAAATTTAATGGTTCCTGAATGAATTGAAACCCACAGTTTCTCCAACTTCATCCTTGAAAAATGTCTAGATAAATACCATGAAATTTTTTGAAATTTCCACGACCAGGTGGCACTGGAGAACCTTTGGATGTCCTGTTGCTGATCAAGAGTGTACCAGACAGTGCCTTCCTTGACTGGGTTTCATGAAAATGGTGTAGAACAGAGCTGCCAGTATGGTGGAGCCTGCTGAGTAGTGGGCCCAGAGCTGTGGTGTGCAGTTGTGTGATAAAACATCTGTGGTGGTGTCATGTGGATCTTACTTTGGCTTCCAAATGCTTGTGACTGACATGGTGCAGCCAGCATACCTTTGTATATTAAGCCATCTTGTTAGATGGAGAGTTTTCAGGGCAATGTTCAGAATCAAGTTGCTACGGTCAAGGGGGCAAGCAATGTGGCGTAGAAGCCTGGTTGGTGCATTCTCCTGCAGACCCTTACACACCACACGTGACAGAACTCCCTCCAGCACTGTGTCCCAGTGGAACTCCTTGTATTTTGTGAAGCAAATACCAAACTCCCAGTGCAGCAACAAGAAACACAACAAAATTGGAGAATGACCAAATGGCTTCACAGTCTACACGGAAAGATTCTTAGACCCCAGTGGCCACAGTAAACCCACAAAGAGAGAATTCAGCACTGCTACCTCATGTTCATTGGAAAATAAGAAACCATGTCCTCCATGTAACAGATGCATATACAGCTTTGATGGTCTCACTAAAAAGGAAGCTAAAGCTCCTGAAAACAACATATATTTCAAGTGTACAACCTCAAAGACAGTTTCCCAGATGTCTTGAGGCCTGCACACTTCCATGTTTGTGGAGTTTTTACAGTCTCCATTACTTTTGGAAACTCCTCTACCACCTCCAGTGTTGTGAACTCCAGAGCATTTTCCATTCCAGATATGTATTCCTAGATTTTCTAACTCTTCTCCTCTAATTGTATCTTACTTGGGGCTAAGGTAATGTCAAGGCATTGTTCTGGATGAGAGTGGGAAGATTTTTTTGTAGCACATATTTGCATACACATTGGATTCATTTTCCAATTATTCATTCAAAATACATAATCCCTCATAGTAACCCACTCCCTACTAGACTCTGACTACAAATCCTATTATGATGGATAAAAATAGACCAAACCAAATTGAAATACAAGTAGTTCAGAGGATGCAAGGTTAACATTTGGACGTTCCTTTTGCATTATATATGGTAGGAGTTTTAAATCTAGTCATTTTTTTGTTGAAACACTTCTCCATGTGTTTTTAAAGTTAACAAATATGTGAATTCATGTCTCCATTTCTCTGTAGCCTATTCAGCACATATATTTTTATATGCACATATAGAATCCTACCTGGTACCACACGTACATTCTTGTGAGGTGGCTCACTTGGCAGATACAAATTGTGAGAAGAGATCACTCCTGTTAAACACTGTTGAAACTGAAAATTCAACCTATGAGTGAGTATCCTAGCTGAACAACATTATACATAAATTCATGTTCAGTAAAATGAATATTTTTAGATCTGTGGATGATATATATTTCATGGTGAATTTCATTTGGCTTGTATATTAATACTTTTTAATTTCTGTGTGTGTATTTTAATGTATATATATATATATATATATATATATATATATATATATATATATATATATACACTCTCCAGAGTTTTCAAAATATGAAATAAATGTATCTTATTATGTACTCCCTAAATTCATTAATATTTAAGTGCGTATTTATAATCAACTTTTCATAAGATTATTCTAAGACATATTCATCCTCCTGAAATATGTATTTGTTTCCTAGTACTGAAAACTAAGTTAAGTGAATTGTGCATACATATCCTAATATTTTTACACTAATTGACCCAGGTTAATATAAATGCAAGTAGATTTCTATAGGACATGATGTGTATTTTGACGTTCATTTTTTTTCAACACTTGTACATTACTATTTCCTCAGTTTATGCACATCATAAGATATATATTTCATCCACAAGTTCACAAATATAAAGGCTTTTGTTTCACTTTCAATCACTTCCTGCTTCAGAACACATGTATTCCTCCAGGTTACATGACTGGTCTTTTCATGAGACTTCTTTCCAAACACATTATTTTCGATTTCCACAATTACTTTTGAAGCAAAACTCACACATTCTTCATGATAAACCATAACCCTAATATTACCATTAGATGTATAACTGGTTTGAATGAATGGATATATATCAATATAAGGTTTCCTGTATATTTTCAGATATCAATTTGAACCATTATTTAAGTTGGAACCAGTTATATTATTTATTCACAGTATGGTCTATTCATGCATTATTTCTATATTCATAGACACAGTGTACACCTATTTGTATTCAAAATACTAATTTACACGTCTTCAAAATACTGTTCCTAGAAATGGTGAAAGAAATACTCATGTCACCTGATCTACATATACATTTTATCACAGTAATATTCTGGAAACAAAAAGCAAATGTCACACTTATGATTTTACTAAAGCCTAAATGGAAATTGAACATGGATTACTAAAATCATCCATGTCCAGTTTGCCTATTGCTCTCAAATGTGGATCCTATTGGTGACTACATATTTGTTTCTTCCTAAGATTATATATTCAACCTCAAACCTGTTGAAAATGTCTAATCCTATTACTCACCTTATACTTTGCCTGATTTCCTAATGTCTCTATTGATATATATTTTCCCCAGTTCATCATTGTGACTGCCTCTTAACATGTGCTGTCATTTACATTCACTCTCTACATGAAACCCTATTGCTAAAGACCATTTTGTCCAAATCCTATACTCACTCATCTTTCTAAAACTACCGTCTATCTTTCTAATCCTACCGACTATCCCTTTTTGACTGCATGTTCTCTTCGACATTCAATCATCCAAGGTACAATATCCTATACCATTGTATATTGATTTATCTGAGACATCTGTGCAGAAATTAATTCAAAGCTAAGTATCCCAATCAAGGGCCCAATGCCCTTCTGGGCATCAAATCTTACCTAGATTTCTGTTTTCATACCTATATTTCAACTGTATATTTTGTAAATATCACATGTTCCCATAACCATTATTCATCCTGCAGAATTATTCCTAACCAAAATCGAACATGTTGTTAACCCTAACCATACACTGTTCCCTCAATCTAACTTTACAGAAGATCAGGGAGAGAGTTGGTCTTCCAATACTGGATTGTAGGGTATCTTCAACCTGACGAGAACCTCAAAGGTCCATGCAGAAATGATAAATGGAGAAGAAGGCAGCTATGAAGGACCTGAGAGAGCAAAAGTCATTTTCAATGTTAAACAACCGGGTCAGGATGAAGAGATGTATCTGAATCAGCCTTTCTCTTCTTAATATAGAGAAGATGGACCAAACCAGGCCTGTGAGAAGAGCTGTTCCTGGGTGCCTATTGTTGATATACCATTCTAACTTGTGAAACTGTCACAGAAAGTAGGGGCAGTCTCCATCTCCTGGGACCCTTAGAAGCAAATATCAGTACACACTTCCTTGGTGATGGAACACTCTGAACTTGGGATCCAGGAAGCCAGGCACCCAGAGTAAGTCCCAGTCCCAGTCCCAGTGGTCTCAATTGTTTGGATTTACCAAGGACAGAGTCAGTCTTTGTTGGTACCTACTGAAGTGATAATGGCCAAATGCCAGGAGACCTCTGAAGAGGAGCCTTTTCTGAGAAAGCAGGTAGTGGCTCAACCATGGCTCCTGACAACTTCACAGAGTTGGCGAAGGAGACCAGATCTGAGACAGAACAGGCCATTTTGGGGGAACATAGTATGGACCACCAGTCAGAGGACACTCAATATATTCACCAACATACTTGGGGGAAGGAGGTGCCGTTGTGGGTGTTGGTGTGAGTTTGTGGTTTTGTCTCTTTTCTGAGAATAGGTAGGAAAGACTGTTTGTTTGTTTGGACTGGAATGTTTCTAGAAAGTCGTTTGACAACGCGAGTGTTTCTATGTCTGTGCATTCCACTGTATCTGTGGTTGTAGACATTTGAAAAGCGAATGCATCAATGGTTGTGTCCTGTCTAGTAGAAAGCTTCCCAACATTCATACTGCACAATTTAAGAATGGAGAGAGGCTTGCCTTATGGATGGGCAACACCTACTATCTTCCTAAGTTCTTGTTTTCTTCCTGAATACTGGCCACTCTCCAGAATAGCCTCATGGTTTGGTTTCCAAGATATGTACCACCTCCAAGCTCTGTGACATGGCCATGTACTGGATAGCTGAAGAGAATAGAAGCATCTCAGAAAACTCACATATCAGTGTGACCATTAAAGTCTCAGTGGAAAAACACTGCACTGGGCCTTTTGCTTACCTATTGTTCTGTTTTCATAAATGTCAGGAAGATCTTTGCCTCAGGAAACCCCTTTGTGAAGCCAGAAAAAAAGAGTTTTCAAATGGAAATGAATGGGCATCACCTGTGGCTCTTTGCTTAATTGCTTTGGAAAGAGATGTGGCTGAATCAGCCTCTTTGCCCTGTGTGAGGCAGTGGCTTAGATTCTCAGCACCTGATGGATCTAAAGAAAGTTTCCAAGTGTGCATGCAAAACGAAAATGGCCAAAAGAGCAGTCATTGTGGATGAAGTCTCTCACCTTCCTCTGTAAGCTTCCTGACCTCCATCACGTGAGAATAGGGATCCTTTGTGTCAAATCAGTTCTTCAAAGCCCTACAGAGGCTAGCACATAAGGGCTTGTGTTTTCTCATGACACCAATTCACATAAAGAATATATACCAGACAGTCAGTAGGCCTCAAATTAGAGAAGCAGAGCAGTATTAAGAGCAGGACTATTTGATCACTATTGGTTCACAGGAAGGGAGTAAAGGCCACCCTGACTTTAGGCAAATGAGGGGCAAGGGAGTTCATTTGGAAAACTGTCTTGGGCTGTGCCCCTCTGGAAACCTCCAGCCAGAGGTTATGAAGAGTGTCTATGTGGAAGAAGATGAGGGCCATTTGGGAGTGTTTTGGTTTTAATTGTGGTCATTTGTTTGGTGGTTGGAAGAGATGCCTAGGTCCACCTGGGCTTGAACTCTGGTGTGATTCCCCTTACAGACTGAGTTCAGGAACTGACCTCAGAGAAGTATTGCCATGAATTGTGTTGGGATTTTAGGAGACCACGCATGAGAGTTGCCTTTGGAAACTGAGATCAATGCCCAGGGTGGCTTTCCACAGAGCATTGTCAATCTCTGCCAGGGCATCACATTATTTTATACTGAAAGACTTGGCAGCCATCGTTGACAGTCAAAACACACATGGGCCTCACATTGTAGACCTCAATGGGCCTGGCTTCATGTGTCTTTTTGGCCACTCTTTGGGAAGCCTTGCCTCTGAGAATTCTCCAGAGTTTCCTTGAAATGTGCTTCCTCAAACATTAATGGTTCCTGAATGAATTGAAACCCACAATTTCTCCAACTTCATCCTTGAAAAATGGCTAGATAAATACCATGAAATTTTTGAAATTTTCATGACCAGGTGGCACTGGAGAACCTTTCAATGTCCTCTTGCTGATGAAGTGTGTACCAGACAGTGCCTTGATTGACTAGGTTTCATGAAAATGATGTAGAACAGAGATACCAGTATGTTGGAGCCTGCTGAGTAGTGGGCCCAGAGCTGTGGTGTGCAGGTGTGTGATAAAACATCTGTGGTCGGGCCATGTGTATCTGCCATTGACTTCCAAATGGCTTGTGGCTGACATTGTGCAGCCAGGAATCACTTATATGTCTGATAACTCTCCATATAAGGCATCTTGTTATATGGAGATGTTTCAGGACAATGTTCAGAATCAGGTGCAATGGTCAAGGGGACAAGCTATGTGGGATAGAAGCCTGGTTGATGCATTCTCCTGCAGACCCTGACCCATCTCATGTGAAAGAACTCCCTCCAGCACTGTGTCCCAGCTGAATTCCTTGTATTTTGTGAAGCAAATAACAAATTCCCAGTGCAGCAGCAAGAAACACCACGAAAAGTGGAGGATGACCAAATTGCTTCACAGTCCACACGGGGAGTCACTTAGCCTTCAGTGGCGACAGTTTACCTACAAAGAGTGAATTCAGCACTGCTGCCTCATGTCCTTTGAAAAACAAGAAACCATGTACTCCAGGTCACATAGATGCAGATCCAGCTTTGATGGTCTCATTAGAAAGAAAGCTAAAGCTCCTGACAACAACATATATGTCAAGTGCCCATCGTCAGAGGCAGTTTCTAAGGAAGTCTTCAGGCTGGCAGAGCTCCATGTTTGATAGCATTTACCTATTAGACCAGGATGCAAGAAAAGACCACTGACTCCAATTAAAATCAAGTTAAAGCAAGCTTATATTTTCCACTGCCCAGGTGGCCTCTCCCTCCCAAAACAGTGGGAACAAGACAGCCACCCAAATTTCCTACAGCCCAGGTTTATAACCCAGAATTTTACACTACAGGGGGGTTAAAATATCAGAACTTTGACAAGCATCAAACTAATCGTAGTTTATATATATATATATTTGCTGGCCCCAACATCAGAATTTATGAACACCATTAGAGCCTCAGAGAGGGTCATTGTCTGGCCAGGGAAGGCCAGTATTTATGAGGTGTCAATAAAGTTTCATAGAGGGCTGTTCCTGGTCAAGGAGCCAGGCATGGGTGAGTTCAAGGCCACGTGCAGGCATTGCAAGCAGGTTCAGAATTTGGTGTAATTTATAGTTAAGCCAAAATTTTCTTTTCATGGCTTTGTGGCAAGATGGATCCCAATTTTAATAAAAGATCAGGTTGGGTCTATCATTCCCCCCTTTTCTAATGTGTCCCTTTCAAATCTTTGATAGGGTAGGGAAGAGCACTGAGGGAATTTTAATACCTCACGTAACAGTCTCCATATTTTTTGAACTCACACAAAACCAGTCTCCCTGATTTTACCTGACTTAATTAATTACTTAAAATGAAAGTCTATTTAGTTTTGGCTCCATTGTTGTAAGAAGAGTGGCGTCACTCATTTTGGCTTCTTCTGAGCTGAGAGAGGGTGACATGAGGGGGCACAGCATGAGGGACATGAGTTGTCTTTTAGAAGTCAGTTCGGTTTGAAGTCTGGTTGTGGTAGAACAGTTTGTAAAGTCATCTGGGGATGGGTTCTTCTATGAGAGAAACAAAAACCATGAGTACTGAATAAATGTTGCAGCTGCTGAAACAAGTCACTGTATAGATGTCCCCTCATCTGTCTTCAATATCCCCAGTTATCAGGACTTTCAACTTAATATTTAACTTTTAGTGTCACAGTTGTCCCACCCCATAAGATACCGTTTAATAATTTAATGTCATCTGATCTTGCAAATTCCTTTTACTAGTATGACCTCTGTGTTTAATAGAGAAACCTTTAATTCTGTTAGTCAGGGCTGGATAATCATACTAGCAAACACCAAGCCTACCTGTGTAGGTTAGGAATATCTGTAGGCCTTAAACAAAAAACTTCTGCCTCTGGTAGCTCCTCTTGATAGTCTCTTTTTATTCTCATCAGGCATTCCTCTCTGAGAATCCTTCTTTGTAGCCTCCAGTCTTACTTATTTTGGGAGGCTACCATAAAGTGTATACGTTAAAATATTATTATAACTATTATTATTTAAAATGCCCAGGAATGGCTGTATTTTGGGTTTATCTGTCTTTGCTAAGAGTTTAAGATGAAGCAGTAAAACTGACTTTTGTTTCTATCTATTGTTAACAGTCAGCTGAGATTTTATGGGAGTCATTTCTGGGGAAACTTGAGAGCAGCTTCTCAGTTCTGCTAGTACCATTTGCGCTAGGTGATTCCAGGTCTTGCTTGACCATGTGGCTTCTCTCAGAACCATCAGGAATATCTCCCTTCTCTGATGACTCTCTTCTTCGTAGAAAATGCACTGATTGGCTTTCTGTTCTCCAGTGGCCTCATTAATCTTCCTGATCAGGAGTTTATGTGGCTGAGAGTTGCAAAGTTCTTTAGAGAAGTCTCCTGTTCCCTGGATACAAACTGACTCAGAGGGCAAGAGCCAAAATTTGTTTTATTGTCCCTTTTCATTTAAATTAAATTTTAAATCCTAATCTTAAACATCCAGCAAATAAATTTTAACAGCCTTATATTAAGAGTACTGTGCTTTAATGTCTATAATTTAAAATTATTTATCTTTTTATTATTTGGGATCTGTATTTTTCTGTCTTGTAGGTGATGCCATATTATCTTAAATTAACCAATGTTGTGTTCAAAAGCAACTCTTTTGTAAAACACTAACAGGGAATCTTTAGTTAACTTATAAGGAAATTACAAAATAAAATTAACAAGAGTAAAAATACTTAGTTCGTGTAATAGCTACCCTGAATTTTTGGCTGAGTTATAAATTATATCACCTTTTTGAGATCCTAGTAATCTTGACAGAAAAAAAAAAAAACTTCTGAACGTAACTTTAAATTAAATAACATCTGACCTACTGCTTTCGTAGTTATTCTCACATGTTGTAAGATGAGACACAGAGCCTTATCTCAGGTAAGGCAGGGCTCTATATAAATCTTAAGTCTTTTAGTTCTAAAGCTGATCTTTTTTTTTTTAAATATCATCTTACACAGTTTACATAAATTGTTTGAGGTCACATGAACATTAGCTAACACCATATGATATCACATTTAAAACATGAATTAAAGAAAGGCTGAAAGTTTTTAACCTTTACATAGATTAGGCGCTCATTAACTTAAAAATATATTTAAATTTTTCCCCAATGTAAAAAGTAACATAAAACTTTACATATCTTATTGATAACAAGTAAATAAATCCCCAATATATATATATATTTTTTACCATACAACTTCAGAACACCAGCTTGATGTAATGCTCTTTTAAAGTTTCTACCTTACAGACTTGTATACCTGGAAGATATGAGCACATTAATAGCATCACAATGACATTGATGTTTTTACATTAACCAAATTTAGCTTTTAAAGAAATTCCAGTACAGTGCTTTAAAATAACAGTTCTTATTTAATCAGTTGTTTAATTTTTATGGTTGCTTGCTCTAGAAAAATAAAAATAAACACAATGTTATGGGTAAACTTTTGTTTTCAGAAATTTGTGTCGCTTTATCACATGACTGATTTTTACAATCTTATACAGACATTAGAACAAACTTATACAGACCTTACTAAATCAATCAGATATCTAACAAAAGTACTCATGAATGAGTAATCCCATATCAAATTTACTTCACTTATTTATCAAAATATTAGAGAAATGTATTGAACAGTGTAAACCATTTTTTTTGTTAAAGGAAAAGTCCTAGAACCAAGGCATATTAGACATTTTATAGACATTAATATTTTATTAGATTTTTGAGCAGCTAGAAAAACTTGTAAGCTTAAATTTAAAGACATTTATTGTTATTTGTTTATCCAAATTTAAAGTGAACCTTTTAACTCACGTGAATTAAAGATCTTCGAATCCACTTTTTAAAATTTGTTTTTATGAGTGCTTTTTTTTAATGATCGCTCCTTATATATGTTAATTTGTATATCATATATATGATATACGAACATATAGATATATGGACATACAACACATAACAAAAGTGTGCACAAATAATAATAGTAAGGCCTTGTAGCTTTTCACAGGTGAAATCTCCATTGTAATGTTTCAGAACTCCACTGTTGGTCAAGATAGAACTGATGAGAAAAATATTAACCTAGTTCTCTAGGATCAAAATAATGAGCTCAAAAAAAAATACAGAATCTAAGGAAAAAAATGAGAGTCCTAGAAAAAATGACTGGCCAGTAATTAGTAAATACCATACGATTTACCTTTTTTTTTCCCACTTAGACATCAGATCAGTCTCCTACTGAGCTTGCAGGCTTCTTTCATTTACATTTCAACATAAGTCCTGGCTGAGTTCTGGAAGGAGCTGGACAAAACTGCTATTCTGAGCGGACACCTCAGGCCTAAGGCACTTTAACCATAATTTTCAGGTGAGGATGTTGAAAATTATGATACAATTTTAAGATACAATTCAAAATTTTATACCTTAACATCTTGTTTTGTCAACAGATACCATACTATGATTTACTATCCTTGTCCAAATTAATGCACTGACACACTGTGACATTTTCCATGGCTACCCAATTAAAAATTGGTGAAGAAAAAGACTAAATGATTGGGAAGTTACTTGCCAACTTGGAAGTAGAATTCTTTAGTTTTCCATTTTAAGTATTTAAGTTCTCTGGCATGAATTATCTGAAATCATAAACTAAAAAATTACCTAAACCCGACTTTTAACTGCAAGATTGAGCAATGCTACAAAAACCCATCCAGATACCATATTGTTACAATAAAACATCATCATTTAGACACACATTCAGCTAAGATCATTCCCAAGAAACAATTTATAATATCAACACATTATTGCACATGTCTTAAATGGCCAGAAACAAAGACAAAAGACAGACAGAAAGGAGCTCCAGACTATGGCTGACAGGACAGAAGCCTTTAAAACAGCAGATAAGAGAAATATCTCCTACACCAGTGGCATGATAGATGTCCCCACAAGGGCATCAGATGTTTTCACAGAGGGGCAACCTGAAATGTAATATCAAAGGTCTCCATGGTGACTTTACTGCATTTAGTGTCTCCTTTTTCTTTTTCTCTTTTTTAAGAAAACAGAGGTGGCATAATACTTACAGTGCAGGGAAGGAAGGAGGGAATTTACTGAAGCAACAGGACTTCGGCAGCTGCTGGGAGTCCCTCAGTCCCGTCTTTTACTTACAGGATTAGCTCCTCTGGTTTGGTTCCACCCCAAGCACGCTGAATCTCCTAACATTTCAGTAGTCAGTTCTCAAAAATTCCGGGGTCGGGGGGGTATCAAAATTCGTAACTTAAATTTCGGTTCTGGACCTTGAAGCCAATTAATACCAATTTAATATAAGGACAGGGTTTGAGAAAAAGTAAAAGGGAGGTTTACTGCTTTCCTAACAAAGGTTAAAAACAGGGGACTCTGTCCAAAGTTGTGACTCTCTTGATCTGGAGGGACAAGGGGTTTTAAAGGAGCTTCACTTGTTAACCTGGGAGATACTCAGTTATTAGGTCTCCAGCAGGCATTGCCCTCTGCAGTGGGTGTGCTCCAGACAGCCAGCTAGGGGCTTCTCTCATCCTGCTTAACAAAGGGGGGTATAGTGCATCACATTTCTTTAAAACACAGTCCAAAGGGGTGACAGGCTTACATGCTTTATTACCCATTTTCATGTCCAATATCCTTAAGTTTTTACCACAGAAATCACACAACAAAACGCACAAAAACAAACAAATAAAAAACATTTAGAACACAGAACAAAACACAAAAAAAAACAGAAACTCGGCGAATAAACAGAAAACCAGAGGAGCAATTCAGCGTCTTGCTAAAGCTCCGGGGTAGGAGCTCCTGCGTGCCAGTCGGCACCTCTCTACACTTTCAGAGGTATTCCCTACAGAAAAGAACAGAGGAAAGAAGGATTCCTATTACTGTCCCGGACAGGAGTATATGTGAGCCTTCCCAGGCCACCTCTCTGTCATCAGAAGAGTACTCCCTTAACCGTATATCAGATGTTATAAAGGCGCCTCTTACCTATGAAGGCCTCCTCCACCAGGTGCTTGATAATAGTTTTAGTGCGATGGTTCACTGCAGTGATCCACGGACTGAAGGCTCATTCCAAGGCCTTGGAACTTGTCTCTCCAGCCTGGAGTCCCGGAGGATAGGCCAGCTTCAGAATTTCCAGCAGTCTGGCTTTGTGATCTGGTCGGGTCATGTTGCTGGGGAACTCCAAAATGTTAGTCCAGGACACAAGAAAAGACCACTGACTCCAATTAAAATCAAATTAAGGCAAGCTTAATATTTCAACCAGCCAGGCTGCCTCTCCCTCTCAAAATGGCGGGAACAAGACAGCAACCCCACCTTTCCTACAGCCCAGCTTTATAGCCCAGAAAGTTACACAAAAGGGGGGTTACAGAAAACAGAACTTTGACAAGCATCACACTAATTGTAGTTTACATTTGATTTTCTGGCCCCAGCATCAGAAATTATGAGGACCATTAGAGCCTCAGAGAGGGTCATTGTCTGGCCAGGGAAGGCGAATATTTATGAGGTGTCATTAAAGTTTCAGAGAGGGCTGTTATCTGGTCAGAGAGCCAGACATGGGTGAGTTCAAAACATGGTCAGGCATTCTAAGCAGGTTCAGAATTTGCAGTAATTTATAGTAAAGCAAAAATTATCTTTTCATGGCTTTGTGGCAAGATGGCTCACAATTTTAATGAAAGATCGTGTTGGGTGATCAACCCTGTCCCCTACTTTTGGAAAATCCTCTACCACCTCCAAGGTTGTGAACTCCTGAGCATTTTCCATTCCAGATATGTATTCACAGAATTTCTAACTCTTCTTCTCTAATTGCGTCTTACTTGGGGCGAAGTTAATGTCAAGCCATTGTTCTGGATGAGAGTGGAAAGAATATTGTGCTGCACATAATTGCATACACATTGGATTCACTTTCCAATTTTCCAATTGAAATACTGAATTCCTGACAATAACCCATACCCTTCTAGACGCTAACTACAAATACTAATATGATGGAGAAAAATAACCCAAACGGAATTGAAATACAAGCAGTTCAGAGGAGGCATGGTGTATATTGGACTTGCCTTTTGCAAGATAAAAGGTAGGTGTTATAAATCTAGTCATTTTTTAATTGAAATAGTTTTATATGTGTATTAAAGTTAACAAATATGTGAATTCCTATCTCCCTTTCGCTGTAACATATTCAGCACATTAATTTTTATATACACATATAGAATCCTACCTGATATCACACGTACATTTTTGTGAGGTGCCTGACATTGCAGATACAAATTGTGAGAAGAGATTACTCCACCTAAATGCTGTTGGAACTGAAAATTCAAGCTAATGGTGAGCTTCCTAGTTGAATAACATTATACATAAATCCATGTTCAGTAAAATGAATATTTTTGGATCTGTGGATGATATATATTTCATGGTGAAATTCGATTGGCATATATAATTCTACTTTTGAATGTCTTTGTTTGTGTGTGTGTTTGTGTGTGTGTGTGTGTGTATATATATATATATATATATATATATATATATATATATATATATATATACAAAATGAATCTCCAGATTTTTCAAAATATGAAATATATGTGTCTTATATACACTCCCAAAATTCATTCATGTTCATGTATGTGGATTAATAATCAACTTTTCACAAGATTATTCTCAGAAATATTCATCCACCTGAAATACATATTTGTTTCCTAGTACTGAAAACTAACTTCAGTGAAAGGTGCAAACAAATCCTAGTATTTCTACATTAACTGGCCTAGTTTAACATCAATGCTAGTAGATTCCTATGGGACATGATGTGTATTTTGACATTAATTATTATTCAACACTGGTACATTACTATTTCTTCAGTTTATGCACATCATAGGATATATATTTCATCCACTACTTAGCAAATTTATAGGCATTTGTTTCACTTTCAATCACTTCTTGCTCCAGAACACATGTATTTCCCTATGTTTCTTGACTGGTCTTTTCATGAGACTTTTTTCAAATATATTATTTTCAATTTCCATGATCAATTTTTAAGCAAAACTCACACATCCTTCATGATAAAACATAACCCTAAGATGACCATTAGATATATAACTGGTTGGAATGATTGATTGTGCATCTTTATAACATTTCTTATATATTTTCAGATATCCATTCAATCCATTATTTAAAGTGGATTCAGTTATATTATTTATTCCCAGTATGGTCTATTCATGCGTTATTGCTATATTCATAGACAGAGGGTATACCTATTTGTACCCCAATACAAATTTATATGTCTTCAAAATATTGCTCCTGGAAATGGTGGAAGAAATACTCATGTCACGTGATATACATATACATTTTATCACAGAAATATTCTGGACACAAAAAGCAAAGGTCACACTTTCAATTGTACCAAAGCCTAAATGGAAAGTGAGCATGGATTACTAAAAACATCTATGTCCAGGTTGCCTAATGCTCTCAAATGTCAATCCTATTGGTGACTACATATTTGTTTCTTCCTAAGATTATATATTCAACCTCAAGCCTGTTGAAAATGTTTAATCCTATCACTCACTTTGTACTTTGCTTGATTTCCTAATGTCTTTATTGATATCTGCTTTCCCTCATATTTTCCCCAGTTCATCATTGTGACTGACTCTTCACATGTGCTGACATTAACACTCACTCTCTAACCGAAACCCTATTGCTAAAGAACTTTTTGTCCAAATCCTATACTCACTCTTCATTCTAAACCTAACGACTACCTTCCTCATCGTACTGAATATCGCTTTTTGACTGGATGTTCTCTTCAACATTGAATCATGCAAGGTACAAGGTCCTATGCCATTGTATATTGATTTATCTGAGACAACTGTGCAGCACATAACTCAAAGCTAAGTATACCACTTAAGGGTCCAATTCCCTTCTGGGCTTCAAATCTTTCCTAATTTTCTGCTTTCATACTTGTATTTCACCTATATACTCTTGTAAATATCGAAGGTTGCCAATACCATTATTCATCCCGCAAAATGATTCCTAACCCAAATCAAACATGTTATTAACCCTAAACATACACTGTTCCATCAATATAACTTACAGAAGAGCAGGGACAGAGTTGGTCTTACAATATAGGAATGTAGGTGATCTTCCACCTTCTGAGAACCTCAAAGATCCATGGAGAAATGATCCTTGGAGAAGATTTATGCAGCTATGTTGGACCTGAGAGAGCAATAGAAATCTTCCATGGCAAACAACCTGGTCAGGATGAATTGATGGGTCTAAGTCAGCCTCTCTTTTCTTATTGTAAAGAAGTTGGAAGAAACCAGGCCTGTGTGGAGAGCTGTACCTGGGTGCCTAAGGTTGATATTCCATTCTAACTTCTGAATGTGTCAGAGGATGTTGGGGCAGCCTCCATCTCATGGGACCCTTGGAAGCAACTGTTAGGACAAAGTGGTTTTCAAGGCAGTGACCTCATTCAGTTCCTGAAGGAAGTGACCTCTCCTCACTTCCTTGGTGATTGAATTCTCTGAACTTGGGATCCATGAAGCCAGGCACCCAGAGCCAGTCCCAGTCCTAGTCCCATTGGGCTAACTTGTTTGCTTTTTCCAAGGACAGAGTCAGTCTTTCTTGGTACCTACTGATGTGAGGATGGCCAATTGCCAGCAGAGCTCTGAAGAGGCACCTTCCCTGAGAAAGCAGGTAGTGGCTCACCGCTGTCTCCTGACAACTTCACATAGTTGGCCAAGGAGACCAGATCTGAGAGAGGACAGGCCATTTCGGGGGAACATAATATGGCCCACCAGTCAGAAGACACTCTGGATAGTCACAGACCTACTTGGGGGAAGGAGGTGGCTTTGCCGTTGTGGGTGTGAGTTTGTGGTTTTTTTCTCATGTTCTGAGAATAGGTAGGAAAGGCGTTTTTTCTGGTGTGGAGTGGACTGTTTCTAGTAAGTCATTTGACATTGTGAGGGTTTCTATGTCTGTGTATCCCACTGTATCCGTGGTTGTAGACATTAGAAAAGAGAATGCATCAATGGATTTGTTTTCTCTAGTAGAAAGCTTCCCCACATTAATACTGCCCAATAGATTAATGGACTTCACTTTGCCTTATGGATGGGCAACACCTACTGTCTTCTTAAGTTACTGTTTTCTTCGTGAATTCTGGCCACTCTACAGAATACGCTCATGGTTTTGTGTCCCAGATATGTAACACCACTAGGCTCTGTGACATGGCCATGTACTGGATAGCTGAAGAGATTGAGAGCATCTCAGAAAACTCAGATATCAGTGTGACCAGTAAAGTCTCAGTGAAGAAACCCTTCTTGGGCCATTTGCTTACTTGTGTTTCAATTACCCTGAATGTCAGGAAGGTCTTTGCCTCATGCCAACCCTTTGTGAAGCCTGAAGAAACCTGTTTTCATATGGAAATGAATGGGCTTCACCTGTGGCTCTTTGCTTAATTGCTTTGGAATGGGATGTGTCTGAATCAGTCTCTGGTCCTTGTGTGAGGCTGTGACTTAGATTCTCAGCACCCAATGGATCTAAAGAAAAATCCCATGTGCTTCCCAAACCGAAATGGCCAAAAGAGAAGTCATTGTGGATGAATTTTTTTGCCTTCTTGTTTTAGGTTCCTGACCTCCATTAAGTGAGAATAGGGATTCTTTGGATTAAATGAGTTCTTCAAATCCCTGCAGAGGCTTGCCCATATGTGCTTGGGTTTTCTCATGACTCCAAATCACATAAAGAATCTATACCTCACAGCCAGTAGGCCTCAAATTGGAGAAGCGGAACACTTTAACAGCAGGAATATTTGATCACTCCAGGTTCACAGGAGGAGTGTCCAGGCCACCATGATTTTAGGCAAATGAGGGGCAAGTGAGCTTATTTTGGACACTTTCTTAGGCTGTGCCCCTCATAGAAATCTCCAGCCAGAGGTTATGATGAGTGTCTATATGGAAGAAGATGAGGGCCCTGTGGGAGTGTTTTGATTTTAATTGTGGTCATTTTTGTGGTGGTTGGAAGGAATGACTGGTTTCACCTGGGCTTGAACTCTGGCGTGATTCCCCTTAGAGACTGAGTTCTGGAACTGAACTCAGAGAAGTATTGCCATGAATTGTGTTGGGATTTTAGAAGGCCATGCATGAGACTCACCCATGGAAACTGAGATCTAGGCCCAGGGTGTCTTTCCACAAAACAATGGGAACCTCAGCCAGGATATCACATGATTTTATTCTGAAAGATTGGCAGGTATAGTTGAGAGTCAAAACACACATGGACCTCACATTGTAGGCCTCAATTTGCCTGGCTTCATGTGACCTTTTGGCAACTCTTTGAGAAGCCTTGCCTGTGAGTGTTCTCCAGAGCTTTCATTGAAATGAGCTTTCTCAACACTTAATGGTTCCTGAATGATTTGAAACCCACAGTGCCTCCAACTTAATCTTTGAAAAATGGCTAGATAAATACCATGAAATTTTTGAAATTTCCATGACCAGGTGGCACTGGAGAATCTTTGGAAGTCCTGTGGTTGATCATGTGTATACCAGAGAATGCCTTGTTTTACTGGGTTTTATGAAAATGGTGTAGAACAGAGATGCCAGTAATTTGTATCCTGCTGATTAGTGGGCCTACAGCAGTGGTGGGCAGGTGTGTGATAAAACACCATGGTGGGGCCATGTGGATCGGCCATTGGCTTCCAAATGGATTATGACTGACATAGTGCAGAAATCAGACACTTATATGTAAAGGCATTTTTTATATGGAGAGGTTTCAGGGCAATGTTCAGAATCAGTTTACTATGGTTATTGGGGCAAGCTGTGTGGGATAGAAGCCTGGTTGGTGCATTCTCCTGCAGACCCTGACCCACCACACGTGACAGAATTCCCTTCAGCACTGTATCCTAGTAGAACTCCTTGTATTTGGTGAAGCAAATACCAAATTCCCAGTGCAGCAGCAAGAAACACCACGAAAAGTGGAGGATGACCAAATGTCTTCACAGTCCACACGAGGAGACACTTAGCCTCCAGTGGCCACAGTTTACATACAAAGAGAGAATTCAGCACTGCTGCCTCATGGTCATTGGAATATAAGAAACCATGTCTTCCAGGTCACATAGATGCAGACCCATTTTGATGGTCTCACTACAAAGGAAGTTAAAGCTCATGACAACAACATATATTTCAAGTGCCCAACCTCAGAGGCAGTTTTCCAAGAAGTCTTAGGCCAGCAGAGCTCCATGTTTGTGGAGTGTTTACACTGTTCTTTACTTTTGGAAACTCCTCTACCACCACCAAGGTTGTGAACTCCCGAGCATATTTCATTCCAGATATGTATTCACAGATTTTCACACTTTTCTACTCTAATTGTGTCTTACTTGGGCCAAGGTAATATCAAGGCATTGTTCTGAATGTGAGTGGGAAGATTTTTGTGTAGCACATATTTACATATACATTCGATTCATTTTTCAATTTTCTATTTGAAATACTGAAGCCCTGAAACTAACACATACCCTACTATACTCTGACTAATAATTCTAATATGATGGTGAAAAATAACCCAAACAGAATAGAAATACAAGCAGTTCAGAGGAGGCATGGTGTATTGTTACAATTGCCTTTTGCATTATATAGTGTAGGTGTTATAAATCTAGTCATTTTTTTGTTGAAATAGTTCTACATGTGTTTTTAAAATTAACAAATATGTGAATTCCTGTCTCCCTTTCTCTGTAGCCAATTCAGCACATGTATTTTTATATGCACATATAGAATTCTACCTGGTACCACACGTACATACTTGTGAGGTAACTGAATTGGCAGATGCAAATTGTGAGAAAGGATAACTCCTCCTAAATGCTGTTGGAACTGAAAATTCAACCTATGGGTGAGCTTCCTAGTTGAATAACATTATACATTAATCCATGTTCAGTAAAATGAATATTTTTCGATCTGTGGATTATATATATTTCATGATGAATTTCGATTGGCATATATATTGCTACTTTTTTTCTTTTATTGGTTGCTCAAAACATTAAAAATCTCTTGACATATAATATTTCATACATTAGATTCAAGTGGCTTATGAACTCCCATTTTTAGCCCAAATAGAGATTACAGAATCACATCGATTACACATCCACATTTTTACATAATGCCCTATTAGCTACTGTTGTATTCTGCTACCTTTCCTATACTCTACTATCTCCCCTCCCCTTCCTTCCGATCTTCTCTTTTTTCCCCATCTACTGTAATTTATTTCACTCCATGTTTATTTTCCCATTCCACTCACAACAATATGTAATTTTGTGTAACAATGAGGGTCTCCCTCCATTACCATGCAATTTCCCTTTTCTCTCACTTACCCTCCCACCTCATGTCTCTGTTTAAAGTTAATCTTTTCTTCCTGCTATTGCTCCCTGCTCTGTTCTTAGTTGCTCTCATTATATCAAAGAAGACATTTGGTATTTATTTTTTAGGGATTGGCTATCTTCACTAAGCATAATCTGCTCCAGTGCCATCCATTTTTCTGCAAATTTTATGATTTTGTCATTTGTTAGTGCTGCGTAATACTCCATAGTGTATAAATGCCACATTTTTTTTTTATCGATTCATCTATTGAAGGGCATCTGGGTTGGATCCACAGTGTATCAATTGTGAATTGTACTGCTATGAAAATCCATGTGGTAGTATCCCTGTATTACTCTCTTTTAAGGTCTTCAGGGAATAGTCAGAGAAGGGCAATAGCTGAGTCAAATTGTGGTTCCATTCACAGCTTTCCCAGGAATCTCCATACTGCTTTCCAAATTGGCCACACCAGTTTACAGTCCCACCAGCAATGTACAAGAGTATCTTTTACCCCACATCCTTGCCAGCACTTGTTGTTGTTTGACTTCATATTGGCTACCAATTTACTGGAGTGAGATGGTATCTTAGGGTGATTTTGATTTGAATTTCTCTGACTGCTAGAAATGGTGAGCATTTTATTATGTACTTGATGAATGATTGTATGTCCTCCTCTGAGAAGTGTCTGTTCAAGTCCTTGACCCATTTGTTTATTGGGTTATTTGTTATCTTATTGTCTAATTTTTTGAGTTCTTTGTATATTATGGATATTAGGCCTCTATCTGAAGTGTGAGGAGTAAAAATTTGTTCCCATGATGTATGCTCCTTATTTACCTCTCTTATTCTTTCTCTTGCTAATAAAAAACTTTTCAGTTTAAGTAGTCCCATTTGTTGATTCTTGTTATTAACTCTTGTGCTATGGATGTCATATAAAGGAATTTGGAGCCCGACCCCATAATATGTAGATCAGAGCCAACTTTTTCTTCTATCAGACACAGAGTCTTTGATTTGATATCTAGCACCTTGATCCACTATGAGTTAACTTTTGTGCATGGCGAGAGAAAGGAATTCAGTTTCATTTTGTTGCACATGGATTTCCATTTTTCCCAACACCATTTGTTGAAGATACTATATTTCCTCCATTGCATGCTTTTAGCTCCTTTATCAAATATAAAATAGTTGTAGCTTTTTGGATTAATCTCTGTGTCCTCCATTCTGTACCATTGGTCCACCCGCCTGTTTTGGTACCAGTACCATGCTGGTTTTTTTATAATTAATTTTATTGTAGGTTGTTCAAAACATTTCATAGTTCTTGATATATCATATTTCACACTTTGATTCAAGTGGGATATGAGCTCCCATTTTTACCCCATATACAGATTGCAGAATCACATCAATTGCACCACCATTGATTTACATATTGCCATTCTGGTGACTGTTGTATTTGGTTGCCTTTCCTATCCTCTACTATCCCCCCTCCCCCCTCCCCTCCCCTGTTCTCTCTCTACCTCCTCTACTGTAATTCATTTCTCCCCCTTATATTTTTCCTCCTTTCCCCTCACTTCCTCTTGTATGTAATTTTGTATACCCCTGAGGGTCTCCTTCCATTTACATGCAATTTTCCTTCTCTCTCCCTTTCCCTCCCACCTCTCATCCCTGTTTAATGTTAATCTTCTTCTCATGCTCTTCGTCCCTACTCTGTTCTTAGTTACTCTCCTTATATCAAAGAAGATATTTGGCATTTGTTTTTTAAGGGATTGGCTAGCTACACTTAGCATATCCTGCTATAATGCCATCCATTTCCCTCCAAATTCTATGATTTTGTCATTTCTTAATGCAGAGTAATATTCCATTGTGTATAAATGCCACATTTTTTTATCCATTCTTTTATTGAATGACATCTATGTTGGTTCCACAGTCTTGCTATTGTGAATTGTGCTGCTATGAACATGGATGTAGCAGTGGCCCTATAGTGTGCTCTTTTTAGGTCTTTAGGGAATAGACCGAGAAGGGGAATAGCTGGATCAAATGGTGGTTCCATCCCGAGCTTTCCAAGAAATCTCCATACTGCTTTCCAAATTGGCCGCACCAATTTGCAGTCCCACCAGTAATGTACAAGAGTACACTTTTCCCGACATCCTCGCCAGCACTTGTTGTTGTTTGACTTCCTAATGGCTGCCAATCTTACTGGAGTGAGATGGTATCTTAGGGTGGTTTTTATTTGCATTTCTCTGACTGCTAGAGATGGTGAGCATTTTTTCATATACTTCTTGATTGATTGTATGTCCTCCTCTGAGAAATTTCTGTTCAGGTCCTTGGCCCATTTGTTGATTGGGTTATTTGTTATCTCATTGTCTAATTTTTTTAGTTCTTTGTATATTCTGGATATTAGGGCTCTCTCTGAAGTGTGAGGAGTAAAGATTTGTTCCCAGGACGTAGGCTACCTATTTACCTCTCTTATTGTTTCTTTTGCTCAGAAAATAACTTTTTAGTTTGAGTAAGTCCCATTTGTTGGTTCTAGTTATTAACTGTTGTGCTATGGGTGTCCTATTTAGGAATTTGGATCCCGACCCCACAGTATGTAGATCATAGCCAACTTTTTCTTCTATCAGACGCCATGTCTCTGATTTCATATCAAGTTCCTTGATCCACTTTGAGTTAACTTTTGTGCATGGTGAGAGAAAGGGATTCAGTTTCATTTTGTTGCATATGGATTTCCAGTTTTCCCAACACCATTTGTTGAAGATGCTAGCCTTCTTCCATTGCATGCTTTTAGCCCCTTTATCGAATATAAGATAGTTGTAGTTTTTTGGATTGGTTTCTGTGTCCTCTATTCTGTACCATTGGTCCACCCGCCTGTTTTGGTACCAGTACCATTCTGTTTTTGTTTCTATTGCTCTGTAGTATAGTTTGAAGTCTGGTATAGCTATACCGACGGATTCACACTTCCTGCTTAGCAATGTTTTTGCTATTCTGGGTCTTTTATTTTTCCATATGAATTTCATGATTGCTTTCTCTATTTCTACAAGAAATGCCATTGGGATTTTGATTGGCATTGCATTAAACCTATTGAGAACTTTTGTTAATATCGCCATTTTGATGATGTTAATTCTACCTATCCATGAACAGGGTATATTTTTCCATCTTTTAAGATCTTCTTCAATTCTCTCTTTAGGGTTCTGTAGTATTCATTGTATAAGTCTTACACCTCTTTTGTTAGGTTGATTCCCAAGTACTTTATTTTTTCTGAGGATATTGTGAATGGGGTGGTTGTCCTCATATATATTTTAGAGGATTTGTCGCTGATATACAGGAATGCCTTTGATTTATGCGTGTTGATTTTATATCCTGCCACTTTGCTGAATTCATTTATTAGCTCTAATAGTTTCTTTGTAGACCCTTTTGGGTCTGCTAGGTATAGAATCATGTCATCTGCAAATAGTGATAATTTGAGTTCTTCTTTTCCTATTTTTATGCCTTTTATTTCTTTTGTCTGTCTAATTGCACTGGCCAGTGATTCGAGAACTATGTTGAACAGAAGTGGTGAGACAGGGCATGCCTGTCTTGTACCAGATTTTAGAGGGAATGCCTTCAGTTTTTCTCCATTCAGAATGATGCTAGGCTGAGGCTTAGCATAGATTTCTTTTACAATATTGAGGTATGTTCCTGTTATCCCTAGTTTTTCTAGAGTTTTGAACATAAAGGGATGCTGTACTTTGTCGAATGCTTTTTCCGCATCTATCGAGATGATCATATGGTTCTTATATTTAAGCCTATTGATGTGGTGAATAACATTTATTGATTTTCGTATATTGAACCAACCTTGCATCCCAGAGATAAATCCTACCTGATCATGGTGCACAATTGTTTTGATATGTTTTTGTATCCGGTTCGCGAGAAGTTTATTGAGCATTTTTGCATCTAGGTTCATTAGAGATATTGGTCTGTAGTTTTCTTTCTTGGGAGTGTCTTTGTCTGGTTTAGGAATCAGGGTGATGTTGGACTCATAGAATGAATTTGGAAGTTCTCCCTGTTTTTCATTTTCCTGAAATAGCTTGAAAAGTATTGGTATTAGTTCCTCTTTAAAGGTTTTGTAAAACTCTGCTGTATACCCATCCGGTCCTGGGCTTTTCTTAGTTGGTAGTCTTTTGATGGTTTCTTTATTTCCTCAGTTGATATTCGTCTGTTTAGGTTGTCAATATCCTCCTAACTCAATCTGGGCAAATCATATGACTTAAGAAATTTATCGATGCCTTCACTATCTTCTAATTTATTGGAGTATAAGGATTCAAAATAATTTCTGATAATCTTCTGAATTTCTGAAGTGTCTGTTGTGATATTGCCTTTTTCATCCCATATGCGAGTAATTTGAGTTCTCTCTCTTCTTCTCTTCATTAGCGTGGCTAAGGGTCTGTCAATTTTATTTATTTTTTCAAAGAACCAACTTTTAGTTTTGTCAATTTTTTCAATTGTTTCTTTTGTTTCAATTTCATTAATTTTTGCTCTGATTTTAATTATTTCTTGTCTTCTACTTTTTTGCTGTTGTTTTGCTCTTCTTTTTCTAGGACATTGAGTTGAAGTATTAGATCATTTATTTGTTGGTTTTTTTTCTTTTTTTAAGGAATGAACTCCAAGCAATAAATTTTCCTCTTAGAACTGCTTTCAATGTGTCCCATAGATTCCGATATGTTGTGTCTGTGTTTTCATTTATCTCTAAGAATTTTTTAATATCCTCCTTGATGTCTTCTATAACCCATTTATCATTCAGTAACCTATTTTTCATTCTCCAATTGATGCATGATTTTTCCTTACTTCTTTTATCGTTGATTTTCAATTTCATTTCATTATGTTCAGATAAGATGCATGGTATTATCTCTACTCCTTTATATTGTCTAAGAGTTGCCCTGTGACATAATATATGATCTATTTTTGAGAAGGATCCAAGTGCTGCTGAGAAAAAAGTGTAACTGCTTGATCTTGGGTGGTATATTCTATATATGTCAATTAAGTCTAGGTTATTAATTATGTTATTGAGTTCTATAGATTCCTTATTCAACTTTTCTTTGTAAGATCTATCCAGTGGTGAGAGAGGTGTGTTGAAGTCTCCCATAATTATTGTATGGTGGTCTATTAGACTCTTGAACTTGAGAAGAGTTTGTTTGATGAACATAGCTGCACCATTGTTTGGGGCATATATATTTATGATTGTGATGTCTTGTTGGTGTATGGTTCCCTTGAGCTGTATGTAGTGTCCCTCTTCATCCCTTTTGATTAACTTTGGCTTGAAATCTATTTTATTTGATATGAGTATGGACACTCGTGCTTGTTTCCGAAGTCCATAAGAGTGATATAATTTTTCCCAACCTTTCACCTTCAGTCTATGTATGTCTTTTCCTATCAAATGCATCTCCTGAAGGCAGCATATTGTTGGGTCTTGTTTTGTGATCCATTCTACTAGCCTGTGTCTCTTAATTCGTGAGTTTAAGCCATTAACATTTAGGGTTATTATTGAGATATGGGTTGTTCTTCCAGTCATATTGGTTTATTTATGTTACTAAACATGGTTTGTTTTCCTCTTTGATTATTCTCCCTCTTTACTGTACTCCCTCCCGCTGTTGGTTTTCATTGTTATTTTCCATTTCCTCTTCCTGCAATGTTTTGCCGAGGATGTTTTGAAGAGATGGTTTTCTAGCTGCAAATTCTTTTCACTTTTGTTTATCATGGAAGGTTTTAATTTCATCTTCCATACTGAAGCTTAATTTTGCTGGATACACAATTCTTGGCTGGAACCCATTTTCTTTCAGTGTTTCAAATATGTTATTCCAGGATCTTCTAGCTTTCAGAGTCTGTGTTGAAAGATCAGCTGTTATCCTGATTGGTTTACCCCTAAATGTAATCTGCTTCCTTTCTCTTGTAGCTTTTAAAATTCTCTCCTTATTCTGTATGTTGGGCATCTTCATTATAATGTGTCTAGGTGTGGATCTCTTATGATTTTGCACATTCGGCGTCCCGTAGGCTTCTAGGATATGGGATTCTGTCTCATTCTTCAAGTCTGGGAAGTTTTCTCGTATTATTTCATTGAATAGATTGCTCATTCCTTTTGTTTGGAACTCTATACCTTCCTGTATCCCAATGACTCTTAAGTTTGGTCTCTTTATGTTATCCCATATTTCTTGAATGTTCTGCTCATGGTTTCTTAACAGCTTTGCTGAGCTGTCTATGTTCTTCTCCAGTTGAAATACTTTGTCTTCATTTTCTGATGTTCTATCTTCTAAGTGTTCTACTCTGCTGGTAGTATTCTCAATTGAGTTTTTAATTTGGTTTATTGTTTCCTGCATTTCCAGGATTTCTGTTTGTTTGTTTTTTATAACCTTGATCTCCCTGTATAATTGATCTTTTGCTTCTTGTATTTGTTTATGTAATTCATTTTCGAAGTGGTCGAAGTGGTCTTTCATTGTCTGATTATGCTGTCTAATGTCTTCCTTGAGACTTCAGATAATCTGAAGCATGTATATCCTGAATTCTTTATCTGACATTCCATCTGCTGCAGATATTACCTCTTCTAAAGTTGAGTTGACCTGCATTGCTTGTGGTCCTTTCTTTCCTTGTCTTTTCATACTGATCGCGTTTCTTTCTGCTTGGTGAAACTGTTGTATTATTGATTTTCCCCCTATATATTTATATTGCTCTTGTATAGTTGCAAAGTCTCCCTCGCAGGCTTTGGCGGTGGTTCTGCCCCTCCTCCAATTGGGGCAATGTGCCTACTACGCCGGCAGGCTGCTGTGCCTCTACTTTCGGTGGGCCTGTTCTTTCGGTGGTCACAGGTTCGCCTACCTTGCAGGCGTGAGCAGCGGCTCTGCACCTCCGCTAGCCGCTAGGCCTGTTCTGTCTGTCGTTTGCAGGTCTGTCTACCTAACAGGTGCTGGTGGCGGCTCTGCCCCTCCCCCAACTGGGGTGATGTGTCAGACGGCCACTGGGCCTGTTTTGTCAGTGGTCACGGTATCGCCTCCTTGCAGGTGGGTGGGGCAGCTGTGCCCCTCTGCAGGTTTCTGGGCCTGACCTGCCGGTGGGTCGCAGGTCATTCATTTTTTAGTTCTAGTAGTTTTTGTACACCTTTTTGTGTCTTCTATGTATAGAATAATGTCACCCGAAAATAGTGATAATTTGCGTTCTTATTTTCCTATTTTTATGCCTTTTATTTCTTTAGTATGTCTAATTGCCCTGGCCAGTGTTTCGAGAACTATATGGAATAGAAGTGGTGAGAGAGGGCATCCCTGTCTTGTTCCAGATTTTAGAAGAAATGCCTTCAATTTTTCTCCATTCATAATGATGCTAGCCTGAGGCTTAGCATAGATAGCTTTTACAATGTCGAGGTAACTTCCTGTTATCCCTATTTTTTCTAATGTTTTGAACATAAAGGGATGCTGTACTTTGTCAAATGCTTTTTTTGCTTCTATCGAGATGATCATATGGTTCTTATCTTTAAGTCTATTGATGTGGTGAATAACATTTATTGATTTCCGTATATTGAACCATCCTTGCATCCCAGCTATGAATCCTACTTGATCATGGTGCATAATTTTTTTGATGTGCCTTTGTATTCGATTCACCAGAGTTTTATTGAGGATTTTTGCATGTAGGTTCATCAGATATATTGGTCTGTAGTTTTCTTTCTTTGAGGTGTCTTTTTCTGATTTCGGAATCAGCGTGATGTTGGCCTCATAGAATGAATTTGGAAGAGCTCCCTCTTTTTCTCTATGCTGAAATAACTTGAAAAGTATTGGTATTAAATCTTCTTTAAATGTTTTGTAAAACTCCGCTGTATAGCCATCCGTTCCTGGGCTTTTCTTGGTTTGTAGTCTTTTGATTGCTTCTTCTGTTTCATCCATTGACATTGGTCTGTTTAAATTGTGTGTATCCTTCTGACTCAGTCTGGGAATATCATATGACTTAAGAAATTTATCGATGTCTTCACTATATTCTATTTTATTGGAATATAGGTTTTCTAAATCATTTCTAATTGTCTTCTGTATTTCGGAAGCATCTGTTGTAATATTGCCTTTTTCATCCCATATGTTAGTAATTTGAGTTCTCTCTCTTCTTCTCTTCATTAGCATGCCTAAGGGTCTGTCGAACATATTTATTTTTTCGAAGAACCACCTTTTAGTTTTGTTAATTTTTTCAATAGTTTCTTTTGTTTCAATTTCGTTGATTTCTGCTCTGATTTTAATTATTTCTTGCTTTCTGCTACATTTTTTGTTGTTTTGCTCTTCCTTTTCTAGGGCTTTGAGTTGAATTGTGAGCTCATTTATTTGTTCGTTTTTACATTTTTCAGGAATGACCTCCAGAAGATGAATTTCCCTCTTAAAACTGCTTTCATTGTGTCCCATAGATTCTGATATATTGCGTCTGTATTTTCATGTATCTCTAAGAATTTTTTGATTTCCTCCTTTATATCTTCTGTAACCCACTGATCATTCAGTAACCTATTGTTCATTTTCCATGTGATGTAGGATTTTTCCTTCCTTTTTTTATCATTGGTTTCCAGTTTCATTCCATTATGATCAGAAAAAATTCATGGTATTATCTCAACCCCTGTATATTTACTGAGGGTTGCCCTATGACATAATATATGGTCTATTTTTGAGAAGGATCCAGGTGCTACTGAGAAAAAAGTATATCCACTTGATGATGATTGATATATTCGATATATGTCAGTTAAGTCTAGGTTATTGATTGTGATATTGAGTTCTATAGTTTCTTTATTCACTTTTGTTTGGAGGATCTGTCCAATGGTGAGAGAGGTGTGTTGAAGTCACCCATAATTTTTGTGTTGTGGTCTATTTCATTCTGGAACTTGAGGTGAATTTGTTTTTTGAACATTGCAGCACCATTATTTGGTGCATAAATATTGATAATTTTTATGTCTTCTTGATGAATGGTTCCTTTTAACAGTATATAATGTCCTTTCTTATCCCTTTTGATTAAATTATTCTTGAAGTCGATTTTATTCGATATGAGCATGGCCACCCCTGCTTGCTTATGGGGAGCGTTGCATGGTATATTTTTTCCAAAACTTGCACCTTCAGCCTGTGTATGTCTTTTCCATTCAGATGTGTCTCCTGGAGGCAACATATTGTTGGATTCATTTTTAATCCAAGTTACCAGCCTATGTCGCGTTATTGGAGAGTTTAAGCCATTAACATTTAGAGTCACTATTGATATATGGTTTGTACTGCTGCTCATGATTGATGATTCATCTTTTTTTTTAAATTTAGTTTGTTTCTCCATGATTAGCTTTTCCCCCACCCTCAGTCATTACTGAGGCACTTCCCACTGATGGTTTTGGTTGTTGATTTTCATTTCTTCTTCGTGTATTGTTTTGCTCAAGATGCTTTGCAATGCTGGTTTTCTGGCTACAAATTCTTTTACCTTTTGTTTATCATAAAATATTTTTATTTCATCGTCATACCTGCAGCTTAATTTTGCTGGATACAGAATTCTTGCTTGGCATTCATTGTCTTTCAGTGTTTGAAATACGTTGTTCCAGGATCTTCTCGCTTTCAGCGACTGTGATGAAAACTCCATTCTCAACCTTATTGGTTTACCCCTTAATGTAATCTGCCTCCTTTCTCTTAGAGCTTTTAATATTTTCTCTTTGTTTTGTATATTGGATATCTTCATAACAATGTGTCTTGGTGTTGGTCTACTGTGATTTTGTGTGCTCCGTGTCCTGTAAGCATGTCCAATTTGTATATCCATTTACTTTGTATTTCTGGAAATATTTCTGTAATTATTTCATTCAATAGATTACTAATTCCCTTGGTTTGAATCTGTGTACCTCTACAGATGACTCATTAATTTTTTTTTTATGTTATCCCATATCTCTTGGATGTTTTACTCATGATTTTTTACCAGCCTTTCTGTGTTGGCTAGATTCATTTCAAGATGATATATTTTGTCTTCATTATCTGACATTCTGTCTTCTACTTGCTCCACAGTGTTAGTGATACTCTCAATTGACTTTTTAATTTGGTTTATCGTTTCCTTCATTTCTAGAATTATTGTTTGATTTTTTTATAATCTCTATCTCCTTATAAAGATGCATAACTTCTTCTTTTATCTGTTTATGTAATTCATTTTCAATGTGTTCTTTCACTGTTTGGATTTGCTGTCTCGTATCCTCTTTAAGTTTCAATTCCATCTGTCTAAGGTATTCCTTGAGTTCTTTATATGACCATTTTTCTGATGACTATAGGTCCTCCTGAATATTTTGGCTGTCCTTCGTTGTTTGAACTTATTTTCTTCCTTGATTTTTTGTGCTGCTCATGTTACTTCTTGCTCTGTTTGACTGTTGAGTTACTGCTTACTCTTATAAATTTATTTGATGCTTGGAAGAAAAGATATTAGAAGGAAAGGGAAGAAGTCACTAAAGAGAATGAGATTAGGCAGGTAGAATTCGAGGAAGGGGAAATCAGAAAATTGAAAATGAATGATAAGACAAAAGAAAAAATAGAAAAGAAAGAAAGAAAGAAAAAAACTTAAAAATAATGATCATTTAAAAGATGTAAATTAAAGTTTAAAATAATAATAATAATAAAATAAAAATATTTAAAAAATGAAAACATATTAAAAAGTTAAAGTACAACAACAAAAAATATGAATTTACATAAAGAATCTAAACCCCACACTCGGTAGGCCTCAAGTTGGAGAAGTAGAGCAGTATTAATGCCAGGCCTATTTTTTCACTTCTGTTTCACAGGAAGGCAGTCCAGGCAACCCTGATGTTAGGCAAATGAGGGGCAAGGGAGCTTATTTTGGACACGGACGTGGGCTGTGTACCTCATGGAAACCTCCAGCCGGAGGTTATGATGAGTGTCTACATGGAAGAAGGTGAGGGCCATGTTGGGGTGTTTTGGTTTTAACTGTGAACATTTGTATGGCGGTAGGAAGAGATGACTGGGTACACCTGGGCTTGAACTCTTGTGTGATTCAACATAGAGACTGAGTTCTGGAATTGACCTCAGAGAAGTATTGCCATGGATTGTGTTGGGCTTTTAGAAGGCCATGCATGAGAGTCGCCCTTGGAAAGTGAGATCTACGCCCAAGTTGGCTTTCCACAGAGCAAAGGGAATCTCAGCCAGGATATCACATGATTTTATTCTGAAAGACTTGGCAGCCATAGTTGAGAGTGAAAACACACATGGACCTCACAATGTAGACCTCAATGGGCCTGGCTTCATGTGACCTTTTGGCCACCCTTTGGGAAGCCTTGCCTCTGAGAGTTCTCCAGAGCTTTCATTGAAATGAGCTTACTCAACATTTAATGGTTAATGAATGAATTGAAACCCACAGGGCCTACAACTTCTTCCTTGAATAATGGCTAGATGAATACCATGAAATTTTTGAAATTCCCAAGACTAGGTGTCACAGGAGAACCTTTGGATGTCCTCTAGCTGATCATGAGAATACAAGACATTGCCTTTATTGACTGGGTTTCATGAAAATGGTGTATAACAGAGATGCAAGTAAGTTGGAACCTGCTGAGTAGTGTTCCTAGAGCCGTGGTGGGCAGGTGTGTGATAAAATATCTCTGGTGTGGCCATGTTTATCTGCCATTGGTGTCCAAATAACTTGTGACTGACATTTTGCAGCCAGTAGACCCTTATATGTAAAAGAATCTTGTTATATGGAGAGGTTTCAGGGCAATGTTCAGAATCAGGTTGCTATGGTCAATGTTGCAAGCTATGTGGGATAGAAGCCTGGTTGGTGCATTCTCCAACAGAACCCAACCCACCACAACTGAAAGAACTCCCTACAGCACTGTGTCCCAGTTGAACTCTTTTTATTTCATGAAGCAAATACCACACTCCTAGTTCAACAGCAAAAAACACCACAAAGAGTGGAGGATGACCAAATGGCTTCACAGTCCAGATGAGGAGACACTTGCCCTCAGTGGCCACAGTTTACCTACAAAGAGAAAATTCAGCACTGCTGCCTCATGTTCATCGGAAAATAAGAAACCATGTCATCCATGTCACATAGATGCAGACCCAGTTTTGATGGTCTCACTACAAAGGAAGCTAATGCTCCTGACAACAAAATATATTTCAAGTGCTCACCCTCAGAGGTAGTTTCTCCAGATGTTAGGCCAGCAGAGCTTCATGTTTGTGGAGTGTTTACCCTGTCCCTTACTTTTGGAAACTCCTCTACCACCTCCAAATTTGTGAACTCCTGAGCATTTTCTATAACAGGTATGTATTCACAGATTTTCTAACTCTTCTCCTCTAATTGTGTCTTACATGGGGCGAAGGTAATGCCAAGGCATTTTTCTGAATGAGAGTGGGAAGATTTTTGTGTAGCACATATTTGCATACACATTGGATACATTTTCCAATTTTCCATTCGAAATACTGAATCCCTGACACTAACAAATTCCCTTCTAGACTTTTACTTCTAATCTTAATATGATGGAGAAAAATAACCCAAACAAAATAGAAATACAAGAGGTTCACAGGAGGCATGGTGTATAGTTGGACTTGCCTTTCCTATGATAAATGGTAGGTGCTATAAATCTAGCAAATTTTAATTGAAACAGTTCTTTATGTGTTTTAAAAGTTAACAAATATGTGAATAACTGTCTCCCTTTCTCTGTAGTCTATTCAGCACATGTATTTTTTTATGCACATATTGAATTCTACCTGGTATCACACATACATTTTGTGAGGTGGCTGACTTGCCAGATACAAACTGTAAGAAAAGATCACTCCTACTAAACGCTGTTGGAACTGAAAATTCAACATATGGGTCAGCTTTCTAGTTGAACAACATAAATTGATGTTCAGGAAAATGAGTATTTTTGGATCTGTGGATGATATATATTTCATGGTGAATTTCAATTGGCATACATAATGCTACTTTTTAATGTCTCTCTCTGTGTGTGTATCTATCTATCTATCTATCTATCTATCTATATATATATATATATATGTATTCACTCTCCAGATTTTTCAAAATATGAAATGTATTTGTCTTATTTTACACTCCCTAAATTCATTCATATTTATGTATGTGGATTTATAATCAACTTTTCACAAGTTTATTCTCAGAAATATTCATCCACCTGAAATACATATTCGTTTCCAGTACTGAAAACTAACTTCAGGGGATCATATGATGGCAGCGAAAGGAGTGCATCAACCCCATATACAGCATCACTGTGCAAGAGAATGACGAATTTCCAGCAAAATTTGGGTGCTCCAAAACCTAGTGGAAGTATTTCCATCTCATGAGGATTAGCCACGGGGCTCAAACGTGAGTGATTTGTCCACATGGAGCGTCATGCTGCTTATTCAGCAAATCGCCCTGCGGCTAGAGTCTGTGGCGCATGCTGGCAAACAATGAGATAGCAACACAAATATTCAGTGGTGCGGATTCTGTGGGCTCCTGCCAGCTGTACAATCACTGTGCTCATTGCTGAATTCTGGGTTTGAGACCGGGGAAGGACGCGGTCCAATTTGGTTTTCCACACCAGTCAGACCACAGAGGAAGCCAGGGGCCACCATCTTGGAGAGCTGACGTCACCATTCCTGTTTTCAACTCATAGCAGCTCATTCAGCTATAGAACAGGTAATCTTAGGCTGCCATTCGCCTGTGTCTCGGAGACAAATTACTCAGGCCTGTTCCTATCAGAACATACACCAAGTCCAGCGCGGCCGAATTCTGGCTCCTGGAACTGATCAGGCCCAGGGCTAAAGAACCCGCGGAAACTCCTTCTCGGTCTAGGTCTTGCTGAATACTGTGGAGGTAAATACCTACCTAGCCTTCATAGGCAGTGGCAACAGGATTGAGACGGGGCTTGTGAGGGCTGGTCAGGACTCACCCATTGCTTTGGCCATCCGGCAAAGGGAATGAAATGCTGCCATTCACATGGGATACCAACATGTTAGAGATCTGATGTCATCACAAAGTGGTGGAGGAGATAACTTCATCGATACCAGCGGTGACAGAAACAGTTGGTCTCCTGGTAAAAAAAGTGAGTCACAAACACCCGAGTCTCTCTCACTTTGTCTTCAAGCCAGAGGGGCAGAGCAGAGCCGCCGCCCATGCCCGGCACAGGCCCAGCGACCTGCAGGCGTGGTAGTCATGTCATCCCAATTGGAGTAGTGACAGAGCAGAGCTGCCGCCCGTGCCCGGAACAGGCCCATCAACCAGCAGGCGTGGTAGTCACGTCACCCCAATTGGAGTAGGGGCAGAGCAGAGCCACCGCCTATGCCCAGAACAGGCCCAATGACGCTCTGGTGTGGTAGACACGGCACCCCTATTGGAGTAGTGGCAAAGCAGAGCCTTCTCCCGCGCCCAGTACAAGCCCAGCGGCCCACCAGCGTGGTTGTTAGGTCACCCCAATAGGAATAGGGGCAGAGCAGAGCCACTGCCCAAAACAAAACAGTTTCAACAAGCAGAGAGAAACGCGAGCAGTATGAAAAGACAAGGAAAGAAAGGACCACAAGCAATGCAGGTCAACACAACTTTAGAAGAGGTAATAGCTGCATCAGATGGAATGTCAGATAAAGAATTCAGGATACTCATGCTTTAGATGATCTGGAGTCTCAAGGAAGACATTAGACAAGAAAATCAGATAATTAAAGATCACTTCGACAATGAATTACATAAACAAATCCAATAAGCAAAAGATCAAATATATAGGGAGATAGAGGTTGTAAAAACAAACAAACAGAAATCCTAGAATTGCAGGAAGGAATAATCCAACTGAAAAACTCAATTGAGAATACTACCAGGAGAGTAGAACACTTAGAACATAGAACATCAGACAATGAAGACAAAGTATTTCAACTTGAAAAGAACATAGACCACTCAGCAAGACTGTTAAGAAACCACGAGCAGAATATCCAAGAAATATGGGATAACATAAAGAGGCCAAACTTAACAGTCATTGGGATACAGGAAGGTATAGAGGTCCAAACCAAAGGAATGAGCAACCTATTCAATGAAATAATACGAGAAAACTTCCCAGACTTGATAAATAAAACAGAATCCCAAGTCCTAGAAGCCTACAGAACGCCGAATGTGCAAAATCATAAGAGAGCCACAACTAGACACATTATAATGAAGATGCCCAACAAACAGAAAAAAGAGAGAATTTTAAAAGCTACAAGAGAAAGGAAGCAGATTACGTTTAAGGGTAAACCAATCAGGATAACAGCTGATCTTTCAACACAGACTCTGAAAGCTAGAAGATCCTGGAATAACATATTTCAAACACTGAAAGAAAATGGGTTCCAACCAAGAATTGTGTATCTAGCGAAATTAAGCTTCAGTATGGAAGATGAAATTAAAACCTTCCTCGATAAACAAAAGTGAAAAGAATTTGCAGCTAGAAAACCATCTCTTCAAAACATCCTCGGCAAAACATTGCAGGAAGAGGAAATGGAAAATAACAATGAAAACCAACAGTGGGAGGTAGGATATTAAAGGGGGGAAAATAATCAAAGAGGAAGACAAACCATGTTTAGTAACATAAATAAACAAATATGGCTGGAAGAACAACCCATATCTCAATAATAACCCTAAATGTTAATGGCTTAAACTCACCAATGAAGACACACTGGCTAGTAGAATTGAACAAAAAACAAGACCCAACAATATGCTGCCTACAGGAGATGCATTTGATAGGAAAATGCATACATAGACTGACGGTGAAAGTTTGGGAAAAATCATATCACTCATATGGACTTCGGAAACAAGCAGGAGAGTCCATACTCATATCAAATAAAATAGATTTTGAGCCAAAGTTAATCAAAAGGGATAAAGAGCGACACTACATACTGCTCAAGGGAACCATACACCAACAAGAGACAGCAATCATTAATATATATGTTCCAAACAATGGTGCAGCTATGTTCATCAAACAAACTCTTCTCAAGTTCAAGAGTCTAATACACCACAATACAGTAATCATGGGAGACATGAACACACCTCTCTCACCACTGGACAGATCTTCCAAACAAGGAATAAGGAATAAGGAAACTATAGAACTCAATAACACAATTAATAACCTAGACTTATTTGAGATATGTAGAATATAACACCCTACATCAAACAGTTACCTTTTTTCTCAGCAGCACATGTATCCTTCTAAAAAATGATCATATATTATGTCACAGGGCAACTCTTAGACAATATAAAGGAGTACAGATAATACCATGCATATTATCTGATCATAATGGAATGAAACTAAAAATCAATGATAAAAGAAGGAAGGAAAAATCATGCATCACTTGGAGAATGAACAATAGATTACTGAGTGATCAATGGGTTATAGAAGACATCAAGGAGGAAATTTAAAAATTCTTAGAGATAAATGAAAACACAGACACAACATATCAGAATCTATGGGACACATTGAAAGCAGTTCTAACAGGAAAATTCATTGCTTGGAGTTCATTCCTTAAAAAAAGAAACAACCAACAAATAAATGATCTCATACTTCATCTCAAAATCCTAGAAAAAGAAGACGAAAGAAACAGCAAAAGAAGTAGAAGGCAAGAAATAATTAAAATCAAAGCTGAAATTAATGAAATTGAAACAAAAGAAACAATTGAAAAAACTTGACAAAAGTAGAAGTTGGTTCTTTGAAAAAATAAATAAAATTGACAGACCCTTAGCCATGCTATGAAAGAGAAGAAGAGAGAACTCAAGTTACTAGCATAAGGGATTAAAAAAGAAAATATCACAACAGATATTTCTGAAATACAGAAGATAATCAGAAATTATTTTTAATCCTTATACTCCAAACAAATAGAAGACAGTGAAGGCATCGATAAATTTCTTAAGTCATATGATCTGCCCATATTGAGTCAGGAGGATATAGACAACATAAACAGACCAATATCAATTGAGGAAATAGAAGAAACCATCAATCCACTACCAACTTAGAAAAGCCCACGACCGTATGGGTATACAGCAGAGTTTAACAAAACCTTTAAAGAGGAACAAATACCAATATTTTTCAAGGTGTTTCAGGAAATTGAAAAAGAGGAAGATCTTCCAAATTCATTCTACGAGGCCAAGATCACCCTGATTCTTACACCAGACAAAGACACTTCAAAGAAAGAAAACTACAGACCAATATCTCTAATGAACCTACATGAAAAAATCCTCAATAAAATTCTGGCGAATTGCATACAAAAACATATCAAAAAAATTGTGAATCCTGATCAAGTAGGATTCATCCGTGTGATGCAAGGCTGGTTCAATATACGGAAATCAATAAATGTTATTCACCACATCAATAGACTTAAAAATAAGAACCATATGATCATCTCGGTAGATGCAAAAAAAGCATTCAATAAAGTACAGCATTCTGTTATGTTCAACACTCTAGAAAAACTAGTGATAAGAGGAACATACCTCAATATTGTAAAAGCAATCTATGCTAAGCCTCAGGCTAGCATCATTCTGAATGGAGAAAAATTGAAGGTATTCTCTCTAAAATCTGGAACAAGACAGGGATGCCCTCTCTCACCACTTCTGTTCAACATTGTTCTCGAAACACTAGCCAGAGCATTTAGACAGACGAAAGAAATAAAAGGCGTAAAAATTGGAAAAGAAGAACTTAAATTATCAGATCACATGATTCTATGTCTAGCAGTCCCAAAAGGGTCTACAAAGAAACTAATAGAGCTAATAAATGAATTCAGCAAAGTGGCAGGATATAAAATCAACATGCATAAATCAAAGGCATTCCTGCATATCAGCGACAAATCCTCTGAAATAGAAATGAGGACAACCACTCCATACACAATATCCTAAAAAAAAAATAATAATTAGGAATCAACCTAACAAAAGATGTGAAAGTCTTATACAATGAAAACTACAGAACCCTAAAGAGAGAAATAGAAGAAGATCTTAGAAGATGTAAAAATATATCCTGTTCATGGATAGGCAGAACTAATATCATCAAAATGGTGATATTACCAAAAGTTCTCAATAGGTTTAATGCAATGCCAATCAAAATCCAAACGGAATTTTTTTTAGAAATAGAGAAAGCAATCATGAAATTCATATGGAAAAATAAAAGACACAGAATAACAAAAACAACACTAAGCAGGAAGTGTGAATCAGGCGGCATAGCGATACCAGACTTCAAACTATACTACAGAAAAATAGTAACAAAAAATACCATGGTACTGGTACCAAAACAGGCGGGTGGACCAATGGTTCAGAATAGAGGACACAGAAACCAAGCCAGGAAACTACAACTATCTTATATTTGATGGAGGGGCTAAAAGCATGCAATGAAGGAAAATAGCATCTGCAAAAAATGGTGCTGGGAAAACTTGGAATCCATATGTAACAAAATGAAACTGAATCCCTTTCTCTCGCCATGCACAAAAGTTAACTTAAAATGGATCAAGGAGCTTGATATCAAATCAGAGACATGGCGTCTGATAGAAGAAAAAGTTGGCTACAATTTACATACTGTGGGGTCGGGCTCCAAATTCCTGAATAGGACACCCATAGCACAAGAGTTAATAACTAGAATCAACAAATGGGACTTACTCAAACTAAAAAGTTTTTTATCAGCAAAAGGAACAATAAGAGAGGTAAATAGGGAGCCTAAATCCTGGGAACAAATCTTTACTCCTCACACTTCAGATAGAGCCCTAAAATTCAGAGTATACAAAGAACTCAAAAAAATAGACAATAAGATAACAAATAACCCAATAAACAAATGGGCCAAGAACCAGAACAGACACTTCTCAGAGAAGTACATACAATCAAAAAACAAGTACATGAAAAAATGCTCACCATCCCCAGCAGTCAGAGAAATGCAAATCAAAATCACCCTAAGATACCATCTCATTCCAGTAAGATTGGCAGCCATTATGAAGTCAAACAACAACAAGTGCTGGTGAGGATGTGGAGAAACAGGTACACTTGTACATTATTGGAGGCACTGCTAATTGGTAGAGCCAATTTGGAAAGCATTATGGAGATTTCTTGGAAAGCTGTGAATGGAACTACCATTTGACCCAGCTATTCCTCTTCTCGGTCTATTCCCTAAAGACCCTAAAAGAGCATGCTACAGGGACACTGCTACATTGATGTTCATAGTAGCACAATTCACAATAGCAAGACTGTGGAACCAACCTAGATGCTGTTCAATAGAAGAATGGATAAAAAAATGAGGCACTTATACACAATGGAGTATTACTCTGCTTTAAAAAATGACAAAATCATAGAATTTGCAGGAAAATAGATGGCATTAGAGCAGATTATGCAAAGTGAAGCTAGCCAATCCCTAAAAAACAAATGCCAAATGCCTTCTTTGATAAAAGGAGAGTAACTACGAACAGAGTAGGGATGAAGAGCATGAGAAGAAGATTAATATTAAATAGGGATGAGAGGTGGGAGAGAAAGGGAGAGAGAAGGGAAATTGCATGGAAATGGAAGTAGACCCTCAGGGTTATACAAAATTACATAAAAGAGGATGTGAGGGGAAAGGGAAAAATAATACAAAAGGGAGAAATTTATTACAGTAGAGGGGGTAGAGAGACGAGAGGGGAAGAGAGCGGAGGGGAGGAGGGATAGTAGAGGATAGGAAAGGCAGCAGAATACAATAGACACTAGTATGGCAATGTGTCAATCAATTGATGTGTAACTGATGTGATTCTGCAATCTGTATACGGGGTAAAAATGGGAGTTCATAACCCACTTGAATCAAAGTGTGAAATATGATATATCAAGAAATAAATAATGTTTAGAACAACCATAAAAAATTAAAAAAAAAAGAAAACTAACTTCGGTGAATGAGGCACGCGAATCCTAATATTTCTACAATAACTGACCAAGTTTAACATCAATGCAAGTAGATTCCAATGGGACATGATGTGTATTTTTACGTTAATTTTTATTCAAAACTGGTACATTACAATTTCATCAGTTTATGCACTTCATAGGATATATATTTCATAAAAAATTTAGCAAATTTATAGGCATTTGTTTCACTTTCAATCACTTCCTGCTTCAAAACACATGTATTCCTCCATATTTCTTGACTGGTCTTTGCATGAGAATTCTTTCCGAACACATTATTTTCGATTTCCATAATCACTTTTGAAGCAAACTTCACACACTCTTCATGATAAATCAAAACACTAATATTACCATTAGATGTATAACTGGTTGGAATGAATGAATATATATCAATATAAGATTTATTGTATATTTTCAGATATCAATTCAATCCATTATTTAAAGTTGAAACCAGTTATATTATTTATTCACAGTATGGTGTATTAATGCTTAATCTCTATATTCATGGACACAGGGTACACCTCTTTGTACCCCCAATACAAATTTTACGTCTTCAGTATATTGCTCCCAGAAATGGTAGTAGAAATACTCATGTCACCTGATCTACATATAGATTTTATCACAGTAATATTCTGGACAAAAAATGTAAAGGTCACACTTATGTTTGTACCAAAGACTAAATGGAAAGCGATCATGGATTACTAAAAGCATCCTTGTCCAGGTTGCCTAATGCTCTCAAATGTCAATCCTATTGGTTACTACATATTTGTTTCTTCCTAAGATTATATATTCAAACTCAACCCTGGTGAAAATGTCTACTCCTATCACTCACTTAATACTTTGCCTGATTTCATAATGTCTCTATTGATATCTGCTTTTCTACATATTTTCCCAATTTCATCATAGTGACTGACTCTTCATATGTGCTGACATTTACATTCACTCTCTATCCGAAACCCTATAGCTAAAGAATTTTTAGTCCCAATCCTACACTCACTCTTCTTCCTAAACCTACCGACTATCTTCCTAATTCTACTGACTATCCCTTTGGATTGGATGTTCTCTTCTACATTCAAACATCCAAGGTACAAGGTCCTATGCCATTGTATATCAAATTGTCTGAGACATCTTTGCAGAATATAATTCAAAACTAAGTATCCCAATTAAGGGCCCAATGCCCTTCTGGGCTTCAAATCATACCTAGATTTCTGTTTTCATACTTATATTTCACCTCGATATTCTTGTAAATATCGCAGGTTCCCAATACCATTATTTATCACACAGAATGATTGCTAACCCAAATCGAACCTGTTATTAAGCCTAAACATACACTGTTTCCTCAATCTCATTTTACAGAAGAGCAGGGATAGAGTCGTTCTTACAATACAGGAAAGTAGGGGACATTCCACCTGTTGAGAACCTCAAAGGTCCATTCAGAAATGATACCTGGAGAAGATGTAGGCAGCTATGAAGGACCTGAGAGAGCAAAAGTCATCTTCCATGGCAAACAACCTGGTCAGGATGAAGGGATGTGTCTAAATCAGCCTCTCTCTTTTAATTGTAGAGAAGATGGACCAAACCAGGCCTGTGTAGAGAGCTGCTGCTGGGTGCCTATGGTTGACATACCATTCTACCTTGTGAAAGTGTCATAGGAAGTAGGGGCAGCCTCCATCTCATGGGACACTTGGAAGCAACTGTTAGGACAAAGTGGTTGCCAAGGCAGTGACCTCATTCAGTTCCAAAGAAAGTGATATACCTCATTTCCTTGGTGATGGAACTCTCTGAACTTTGTATCCAAGAATCCAGGCACCCCGAGGCAGCCCCAGTCCCAGTGGACTCACTTGTTTGGATTTACCAAGGACAGAGTCAGTCTTTCTTGGTACCTACCGATGTGAGGATGGCCAAATGCCAGGAGAGCTCTGAAGAGGGACCTTTCCAGAAGAAGCAGGTAGTGGCTCACCCCTTTTTCTTGACAACTTCACAGAGTTGGACAAGGAAACCAGATCTGAGAGAGGTCAGGCCATGTTCTGAGAACAGGTAGGAAAGTTGGTTTGTTTGGTTTGGAGTGGATTGTTTTTAGTAAGTTGTTTGACCAGGCGAGTGTTTCTATGTCTGTGTATCCCACTGTGTCCATTGTTGTAGACATTAGAAAAGAGAATGCATTAATGGATGCGTCCAGTCTACTATAAATCTTCCCATAATTCATCCTGCCCAATTTATGAATGGACTGCAGCTTGTCTTATCGAGAGGCAACACATTCTATCTTCCTAAGTTCCTGTTTTCTTCCTGAATTCTGGCCACTCTCCAGAATAGGCTCATGGTTTTGTGTCCAAGATATGCACCACTAAAAGCTCTGTGAAATGGCCATGTACTGGATAGCGGAAGAGAATGGCCAGCCTTTCAGAAAACTCAGATATTAGTGTGAACAGAAATGTCTCGGTGGAAAAACCCCACTTTGGGCCTTTTGCTTACCTATTGTTCTGTTGCACTGAATGTCAGGAAAGACTTGATCTCAGGCCACCCCTTTGTGAAGCCTGAAGAAAGAGTTTTCAAATGGAAATGAATGGGCATCACCTGTGGCTCTTTGCTTAATTGCTTTGGAAAGGAATGTGGCTGAATTAGCCTCTTGGCCTGTGTGTGGCTGTGTCTTACATTCTCAGCACCTGATGGATCTAAAGAATGATCCCATGTGTGCATCAAAAACCATAATGGCAAAAAGATCAGTCATTGTGGATGAAGTCTCTTGCCTTCCTCTGTTAGGTTCCTGACCTCTGTCAAGTGAGAAAATGGATTCTTTGGGTCAAAAGAGCTCCTCAAAGCCCTGCAGAGGTGCTTGGGGTTTCGCATGACTCCAAATCACAAAGAATATATACCTGAAAATTAGTAGGCCTCAAATTGGAGAAACAGAGCATTATTAATGACAGGCTTATTTGATCACTCCTGGTTCACAGGAAGGGTGTCCAGGCCACCCTGACTTTAGGCAAATGAGGGGCAAGTGAGCTTATTTTGGACACTTTCTTGGGCTTCGCCCCTCATGAAAATCTTCAGCCAGACATTATGATGAATGACAATATGTAAGAAGATGAGGGCCATGTGGGAGTCTTTTCGTTTTAATTTTGGTCATTTGTGTGGCGGTTGGAAGAAATGACTGGGTCCACCTGGGCTTGAACTCTGGTGTGATTCCCCTTAGAGACTGAGTTGTGGAACTGACCTTAGAGAAGTATTGCATTGAATTTTGTTGGGATTTTAGGAGGCCACGCATAAGAGTCACCCTTGGAACTGAGATCTAGGCCCAGGGTTGCTTTCCACAGATTTTTCAATTTCTGAAAGAAGTGACCTCACCTCACTTCCTTGGTGATGGAACTCTCTGATCTTGGGATCCAGGAATTCAGGCAAAAAAGCCAGAGCCAGTTCCAGTCTGAGTGGTCTCATTTGTTTGGATTTACCAAGGACAGAGTCAGTCTTTCTTGGTACCTACTCATGTGAGGATGGCCAAATGGCAGGAAATCTCTGAAGAGGGGCCTTTCCTGAGAAAACAGGTAGTGGCTCACAGCTGGCTCCTGACAATTAAATAGAGTTGGCCATGGAGTCCAAATCTGAGACAGGAGTGGCCATTTCGGGGGAACATAGTATGGTCCATAAGTCAGAGGACACTCAAGATAGTCAAAGACCTACTTGGCAGAAGGAGGTGCCTTTGTAGGTTTGGTTGTGGTTTTGTGGTTTTGTCTCATGTTCTGAAAATAGGCAGGGAAGTCGGTTTGTTTGGTTTGGAGTGAACTGTTTCTAGTAAGTCGTTTGGCAAGGCGAGTGTTTCTATGTCTGTGTATCCCACTGTTATCTATGGTTGTAGACATTAGAAAAGATATTGGATCAATGGATATGTCCTGTTTAGTAGAAAGCTTCCCAGAATTCATCCTGCACAATTTATGAATGGACTGCGGCTTGCCTTATCAATTGGCTACACCTGCTATCTTCCTAAGTTCCACTTTTCTTCCTGAATTCTGGCCACTCTCTAGAATAGGCTCATGGTTTTTTGTGCAAGATATATACCACCTCCAAGCTCTGTGACATGGCCATGTACTGGATAGCTGAAGGGAATGGCGAGCATCACAGAAAACTCAGAAATCACTATGACCATTAAAGACTCAGTGGAGAAACCCTGCTTTGGGCCTTTTGGTTACCTATTGTTCTGTTGCCCTAAATGTCAGGAAGGTCTTTGCCTTAGGCCACCCCTTTGTGAAGCCTGAAGAAAACAGTTTTCAAATGGAAATGAATGGGCATCACCTGTGGCTCTTTGCTTAATTGCTTTGAAAAAGATGTGTCTCATTCAGACCATTGGCCCTGTGTGAGGCTGTTGCTTAATTTCTCATCACCTGATGGATCTAAAGAAAGATTCCATGTGTACATCCAAAACCAAAGTGGCAAAAAGAGCAGTCATTGTGGATGAAGTCTCTCGTCTTCCTCTGTAAGGTTCGTGACCTCCATCAAGTGAGAATAGGGATCCTTTGTCTCAAATGAGTTCCTCAAAGCCCTGCAGATTCTATCCCATAGGTGCTTGGGTTTTATCATGACTCCAGTTCACATAAAGAATCTAAAACCCACAGTCAGTAGTCCTCAAATTGGAGAAGCGGAGCAGTATTAATGGCAGGCCTATTTGATCACATCTTGTTCACAGGAAGTGTGTACAGCCACCCTCAGTTTAGTCAAATTAAGGGGCACGGGAGCTTATTTTTGACACTGGCTTGGGCGGAGCCCCTTATGGAAACCTCCAGCCAGAAGTTATGATGAGTGTCTATATGGAAGAAAATGTGGGTCATGTGGGAGTGTTTTGGTTTTAATTGTGGTCATTTGGGTGGTGGTTGGAAGTGACGACTGGGTCCACCTGGGCTTGAACTCTGGTGTGATTCCCCTTAGATACTGAGTTGAGGTACTGACCTCAGAGAAGTATTGCCATGAATTGAGTTGGGATTTTAGGAGGCCACGCATGAGATTTGCCCTTGGAAACTGAGATCTAGGCCCAGGTTGGCTTTGCACAGAGCACTTGGAATCTCAGCCAGGGTATCACATAATTTTATTCTGAAAGACTTGGCAGCCATAGTTGAGAGTCAAAACACACATGGACCTCACATTGTAGACCTCAATGTGCCTAGCATCATGTGATCATTGGCCACTCTTTAGGAAGCCATGCTTACGAGAGTTCTCCAGAGCTTTCATTGAAATGAGCATCCTCACCATTTAATGGTTCCTGAATGAAGTGAAACCCACAGTGCCTTCAACTTCATCCTTGAAAAATGGCTAGATAAATACTGTGAAATTTTTTTAAATTTCCATGACCAGGTGGCACTGGAGAACCTTTGGATATCCTGTTGCTGACTATGAGTATACCAGACAGTGCCTGATGGACTGGGTTTCCAGAAAATGGTGTAGAGCAGAGATGCCAGTAATTTGGAGCCTGTTGAGTAGTGGGCATAGAGCTGCAGTCGGCAGGTGTGTGATAAATCATCTGTGGTGGAGCCATGTGGATCTTCCATTGGCTTCCAAATTGCTTGTGACTGACATGGTGCAGCGAGCAGACCCTTATATGTAAAGGCGTATTTTTATTTGTAGAGGTTTTAGGGCAATGTTCAGAATCACGTTGCTATGGTCAAGAGGCAAGCTATTTGGGATAGAACCTTGGTGGGTGCATTCTCCTGCAGACCCTGACCCACCACACGTGAGAAACTCCCTCCAACACTTTGTCCCAGGTGGACTCCTTGTATTTTGTGAAGCAAATACCAAACTACCAGTGCAGCAGCAAGAAACACCACAAAATGTGGAGGATGACCAAATGGCTTCCCAGTCCACACGGGGAGACACTTAGCCCCCAGTGACCACAGTTTACCTACAAAGATTGAATTCAGCACTGCTGACTCATGTTCATTGGAACATAAGAAACCATGTCCTCCAGGTCACATAGATGCAGACCCAGCTTTGATGCTCTCATTACAAAGGAATCTAAAGCTCCTGACAACAACATATATTTCAAGTGCCCAACCTCAGTGGCAGTTTCTGAAGAAGTCTTTAGGCCAGCAGAGCTCCATATTTGTGGAGTGTTTACCCTGTCCCTTACTTTAGTAAACTACTCTACCACCTCCAATGTTGTGAACTTTTGAGCATATTAAATTCCAGCTATGTATTCCCAGATTTTCTAACTCTTCTCCTCTAATGATGTATTACTTGGGGCGAGGGTAATGTCAAGGCATTGTTCTGGAAGAGAGTGAAATATTTCTCCATGTGTTTTTTTTTTCAATTATTTTATTTCATATTATTTTTTTATTTTTTTAATTGGGTGTTCAAAACATTACAAAGCTCTTGACATATTATATTTCATACATTAGATTCAAGTGGGTTATGAACTCCCATTTTTATCCCAAATACGGATTGCAGAATCATATGTGTTACACATCTGCATTTTTATAATGCCCTATTAGTAACTGTTGTATTCTGCTACATTTTCTATCCTCTATATCCCCACTCCCCTCCCATCTTCTCTCTCTACCCCATCTACTTTAATACATTTATATCTTTGTTAATTTTCCCATTCCCCTGACAACCTCTTATATGTAATTTTGTGTAACAATGAGGGTCTCCCTCCATTACCATGCAATTTCCTTTATCTCTCTCTTTCCGACCCCCACCTCATGTCTCTGTTTAATGTTGATCTTTTCTTCCTGCTCTTCCTCCCTGCTCTGTTATTAGTTGCTCTCATTATATCAAAGAAGACATTTTTATTTGTTTTTTAGGGTTTGGATAGCTTCACTAAGCATAATCTGCTCTAGTGCCATCCATTTCCCTGCAAATTCAATGATTTTGTCATTTTTTAATGATGCATAATACTCAATGGTGTATAAATGCCACATTTTTTTATCCATTCATCTACTGAAGGGCATCTGGGTTCGTTCCACAGTCTAGCAATTTTGAATGGTGCTGCTATGAATATCAATGTGGCAGTATCCCTGTAATATGCTCTTTTAAGGTCTTCAGGGAATAGTCTGAGAAGGGCAATAGCTGGGTCAAATGGTGGTTCCATTCCCAGCTTTCCCAGGATTCTCCATACTGCTTTTCAAATTTGCCACAACAGTTTGCAGTCCCACCAGCAATGTACAAGAGTACCCTATTCTCCACATCCTCGCCAGCACTTGTTGTTTTACTTCATAATGGCTGCCAATCTTACTAGAGTAGGATGGTTTCTTAGGGTGATTTTAATTTGCATTTCTCTGACTGCTAGAGATGGTGAGCATTTTTTCATTTACTTACTGATTGATTGTATGTCCTCCTCTGAGTAGTGTCGGTTAAGGTCCATGGCCCATTTTTTGATTGGGTTATTTATCATCTTATTGTCTAATTTTTTGAGTTCTTGGTATACTCTGGATATTAGGGCTCTATCTGAAGTGTAAGGAGTAAAAATTTGTTCCCATAATTTAGTCTCCCTATTTACCTCTCTCATTTTTTATCCTGCTGAGAAAAAACTTTTCAGTTTAAGTAAGTCCCATTTGATGATTCTTGTTATTAACTCTTCTGCTATGGGTGTCCTGTTAAGGAATTTGGAGCCCGGCCCCACATTATGTAGATCGGAGCCAACTTTTTCTTGTATCAGATGCAGAGTCTCTTATTTGATATCTAGCTCCTTGATCCACTTTGAGTTAACTTTTGTGCATGGCAAGAGGAGGGGATTCGGTTTCATTTTGTTGCATATGGATTTCCATTTTTTACAACACCATTTGTTGAAGATGCTATATTTCCTCCATTGCATGCTTTTAGCTCCTTTATCAAATATAGCATAGTTGTAGCTTTGTGAATTAGTCTTTGTGTCCTCTATTCTGTACCATTGGTCAACCTGCCAGTTTTGGTACCAGTGCCATGCTGTTTTTGTTAATATTGCTCTGTAGTATAGTTTTAAATCCGGTATCGCTATACCGCCTGATTCACACTTCCTGCTAGAATATCTTTTGCTATTCTGGGTCTTATATTTTTCCATATGAATTCCATGATTGCTTTATCTATTTCTACAAGAAATGCCATTGGGATTTTGATTGGCATTGCATTGAACCTATAGAAAACTTTTGGTAATTTCGCCATTTTGATGATGTTAGTTCTGCCTATCCAGGAACAGGGTATATTTTTCCATCTTCTAAGATCTTCTTCTACTTCTCTTTTTAGGGTTCTGTAGTTTTCATTGTATAAGTCTTTCACCTTTTTTGTTTGGTTGATTTTCAAGTATTTAATTTTTTTGAGGGTATTGTGAATGGAGTGTTTTTCCTCATTTCTGTTTCAGGAGGTTTGTCGCTGATATACAGAAATGCCTTTGATTTATGCGTTTTGATTGTATATCCTGCCACTTTGCTGAATTCATTTATTAGTTCTAGTAGTTCTTTTGTAGACCCTTTTGGGTCTTCTATGTATAGAATCATGTCACCAGGAAATAGTGATAATTTTCGTTCTTATTTTCCTATTTTTATGCCTTTGATTTCTTTCGTCTGTCTAATTGCTCTGGCCAGTGTTTTGAGAACTATATTCAATAGAAGTGGAGACAGAGGGCATCCCAGTCTTGTTCCAGATTTTAGAGGGAATGTCTTCAATTTTTCTCCATTCATAATGATGCTAGCCTGAGACTTAGCATAGATAGCTTTTACAATGTCGAGGTTAGTTCCTGTTATCCCTATTTTTCTAATGTTTTGAACATAAAGGGATGCTGTACTTTGTCAAATGCTTTTTCTGCATCTATCGAGATGATCATATGGTTCTTATCTTTAAGTCTATTGATGTGATGAATAACATTTATTGATTTTCGTATATTGAACCATCGTTGCATACCAGGGATGAATCCTACTTGATCCTGGTGAACAATTTTTTTGATGTGCCTTTGTATTCGATTAGGCAGATTTTTATTGAGGATTCTTGCATCTAGGTTAATCAGATATATTGGTCAGTAGTTCTCTTTCTTTGAGGTGTCTTTTTCTGGTTTTGGAATTAGGGTGATGTTGGCCTCATAAAATGAATTTGGCAGAGCTCCCTCTTTTTCTATTTCCTGAAATAACTTGAAAAGTATTGGTATTAATTCTTCTTTAAAGGTTTTGTAAAACTCCGCTGTATAGCCATCCGTTCCTGGGCTTTTCTTGGTTGGTAGTCTTTTGATTGCTTCTTCTATTTCATCCATTGATATTGGTCGGTTTAAATTGTGTGTATCCTCCTGACTCAGTTTGGGCAAATCATATGACTTAAGAAATTTATCGATGTCTTCACTATTTTCTATTTTATTGGAATAATGGTTTTCAAAATAATTTCTAATTGTCTTCTGTATTTCTGTAGCATCTGTTGTGATGTTGCCTTTTTCATCCCATATGTTAGTAATTTGAGTTCTTTCTCTTCTTTTCGTCTTTAGCATGGCTAAGGGTCTTTTGATCTTATTTATTTTTTCGAAGAACCAACTTTTAGTTTTGTTAATTTTTTCAATAGTTTCTTTTGTTTCAATTTCGCTGATTTCCACTCTGATTTTAATAATTTCTTGCCTTCTGCTAAATTTGCTGTTGTTTTGCTCTTCCTGTTCTAGGGCTTTGAGATGAAGTGTGAGCTCACTTATTTGTTGGTTTTTCCTTTTTTTTCAGGAATGACCTCCAGGCGATGAATTTCCCTCTCAAAACTGCTTTCATTGTGTCCCATAGATTCCGATATGTTGTGTCAATAATTACATTTATCTCTAAGAATTTTTTGATTTCCTCCTTTATGTCTTCTGTAACCCATTGATCATTCAGTAACATATTGTTTATTTTCCATGTGATGTAGAATTTTTCCTTCCTTCTTTTATCATTGATTTCCAGTTTCATTCCATTATGATCAGATAAAATGCATGTTATTATCTCCACACCTTTATATTTACTGAGGGTTGCCCTATGGCATCATATATGGTATTTTTTTGAGAAGGATCCATGTGCTGCTGAGAAAAAAGTATATCCACTTGATGATGGTTGATATATTCTATATATGTCAGTTACATGTTGGTTATTGATTGTGATATTGAGTTCTATACTTTCTTTATTCAACTTTTGTTTGGAGGATCTGTCCAATGGTGATAGATGTGTGTTGAAGTCACCCATAATTATTGTGTTGAGGTCTATTTCATTTTGGAGCTTAAGGAGAATTTGTTTCATGAACATCGTAGCACCATTATTTAGTGCATAAATATTGATAATTGTTATGTCTTGTTGGTGAATGGTTCCTTTTAACAGTATATAATGTCCTTCCTTATCCCTTTTGATTAACTTAGTCTTGAAGTCGATTTTATTTGATATGAGGATGTCCACCCCTGCTTGCTTATGAGGATAAGTGTGCATGGTGTATTTTTTCCCAACCTTTCACCTTCAGCCTGTGTGTCTTTGCATTTCAGATGTGTCTCCAGGAGGCAACATATTGTTGGATTTGTTTCTTTAATCCAAGTTACCAGCCTATGTCGCTTTATTGGAGAGTTGAAGCCATTTACATTCAGAGTTACTATTGATGTATGGTTTGTACTGCCAGCCATGTTTGATTATTTATCTTTTTCTAAATTTAGTTTGTTTCTCCATGATAAGCTTTCACCCTGCCTCTGTCATTACCAAGGTACTTCCCACTGATGGTTTTGGTTGTTGTTTTTCATTTCTTTCTTGTGTAGTGTTTTGCTCAAGACGCTTTGTAAAGCTTGTTTTCTGGCTTCAAATTCTTTTAGCTTTTGTTTATCATGAAAGATTCTTATTTTATTGTCGTACCTGATGGTTAATTATGCTGGATACATAATTCTTGGTTGGCATCCATTGTCTTTCAGTGTTTGAAATACGTTTTTCCAGGATCTTCTCGCTTTCAGCATCTGTGATCAAATATCCGTTGTTAACCTTATTGGTTTACCACTGAATGTATTCTGCCTCCATTCTCTTGTAGATTTATTATTTTCTCTTTGTTCTGTATATTGGATATCTTCATAACAATGTGTCTTGGCATTCGTCTACTGTGATTTTGTGTGCTCTTGTCCTGTATGCATCTACAATTTGTATATCCATTTCCTTTTTTATTTCTGGAAAGTTTTCTGTAATTATTTCATTCAGCAGTTTTCTCATTCCCTTGGTTTGAGTCTCTGTACCTTCCTCTATCCTGATGACTCGTAAGTGTGGTTTTATTTATGTTATCCCAAATCTCTTGGATGTTTTTCTTGTGATTTTTTTGCCAGCCTTTCTGAGTTGGCTGGACTCGTTTCAAGATGATATATTTTGTCTTCATTATCTGACGTTCTGGCTTCTACTTGCTCCACTCTGTTAGTGATACTCTCAATGGAGTTCTTAATTTGGTTTATCATTTCCTTCATTTCTAGAATTATTGTTTGATTTTTTTTATAATCTCTATCCACTGATAAAGATGCTTAACTTTTTCTTTTATATGTTTATGTAATTCATTTTCAACGTTTTCTTTTACTGTTTGGATTTTCTGTCTCGTATCTTCTTTAAGTTTCCATTCCATCTGTCTAAGGTATTCCTTGAGTTCTTTATATGACCACTTTTCTGATGAATCCTGGTCCTCCTGAATATTTAGGGTGTTCTTCGTTGTTTGTTCTCCTTTTCTTCCTTGCTTGTTTATGCTGCTCATGTTACTTCTTGTTCTGTTTGACTGCTGAGTTACTGTTTACTCTTATAAATTTATTTGATGCTTGGGAGGAAAGATTTTAGAAGGGAAGGGAAAAAGTCACTAAAGAGAATGAGAGTAGGCAGGTAGAATGCAAGGAATGGGAAATAAGAAAATTGAAAAGAAATGAAATACAATAGAAAAAATAGAAAATAAAGAATGAAAATGATTTTTTTTTAAAAATGATAATGATAATATAAAATTAAAATTAAAATTTTAAAAAATAATAATAACAAAATAGGGGAGGGGAGGGGGGATTGTAGAGGAAAGGAAAGGCAGCAGAATACAACAGTTACTAGTATGGTATTATGTAAAAATGTGGATGTGTAACCCATGTGATTCTGCAATCTCTACTTGGTTTAAAAAAGGGAGTTCATAACTCACTTGAAGCTAATGTATGCTAATGTATGAAATATGATATGTCAAGAGCTTTGTAGGGTTTTGAACAACCAATAAAAAAATAAAATAAAATAAAATTATTTTGCCATTTAAAAAAAAAAAAGAAAATAATTTTGAAGTTTATCTATGATCCAGGGGCAAGTCAAATGAAACAGTTTCCAGTTGTTAAGTCACCAAAAAATTTATTATTTCATGTGTTATTTATTTGCTTTGTAGTATGTTTAAATTTTATTTTTGGAAAGTTTTTAACCTTATTAAATTTGTTTATTTGTTGTGGGGGAAACAATTGTATATAGGTTAAGTATTGTTTATCAAAAATGCTTAGAACAAGAAGCATTTCAGATTTTGGATTTTTTTGGAATTATGGAATATTTATACACACATAATCTTGGGGATAAGACTCAAGTGTAAATATGAAATTCATTTATATTTCATACATGCCTTAGACCCATAGCCTGGAGGAAATTTCATACAACATTTTTAGTATACCTGCATTTTGACTGTAACCTGTCAAATGAAGCCAAGTAGGAAACTTTTCACTTGTCACATTCCAGTACTAAAACACGTTAGATTTGGCATTTTGGATTTGGGATTTGGGGATTAGGGGTGCCCAGTTTCCAGAGAGCAAATTCTATTTTTCTACTAAAGTAAACTCATTTATCATAGTAAGTTGTCCTAAGTTAATTATCTTTGTATCCACAAAATTCCTAAAACTTATTGTGGTGCCTATATTTCTCCTTAAAATCATATTTCAAACATTTAATCTTGCTTCATTGAATAAAAACAAATCATATTTTCATCTAATTTTTAGATTCTTTAATTAATTAACACAATTGCTGTCTTATTAAAGGTTCTTTCACTTAAAATACATATTTTACATTGATATTAATAATAGATGTTCTGGAATTATCAATAAAATTTTTATACAATAGCTTTTGCTCCCTGTATTTTCAAACACCACTTAACTTGTGTGTTTGTGTTGCAAACAACTTAGAGCTGATTTTGTATTTTTACTTCAAATGACATTTTCTACACACTTTCATTTATTTTTTATAATTTATTCTTTTTTACTAGTTTTTTTAGTTGTTGATGGATCCTTATTTAATTTTTAATTTATATGCAGTGCTGAGAATCCAACCAGTGCCTCACACATGCTAGACAAGTGCTCTACCACTGAGCCACAACTCTAGCCCACTCCAGTTTATTCTTAAAATTCACATTTTTTTTAGTTTATGTATAGGTATTTTTTTTATTGGCTCTACACAGCACTGGTATACTATCATATTTCTTTTTTTAATTGGTTCTTTTTATACATAACATTAAGATTATACATAACATTAAGATTCATTTTGGCATAATTATAAAAGCATGAAATATAATTTGCTCTAATTCAGTCCCCAGTACTTCCTCTTTTTCTCCTTTCCTCCCTCTTTCTGTTCCCTTCCCTCCACTCTACTGATCTTTCCGCTATTTACTTTTAGTTTGGGGGGATTGTGCAGGTGTGTGTTGTGTGTATACATAATGGTGAGATCCAATACGTTTTTTTCCCTTTCATTTGTTGTTTTATGGTAATACCGTGTGATTATTTTTATAGTGTTTAAGTTCTTTTATGAGGATTTTGAAAAATAAAAGCAATAAATTTGTGTTCTCAGATGGTCATCATGAACCGGAAAAAAAAAATAAAATAAAATAAAAAAATTTAAAACATTTTTTAAAAGTTAAAGAACAGCAACAAAAAAATGAAAATAAAAGAAAACAAAAACAAAAAAAAACAAAACAAAAACAAAAAAAAACAAATTAAAATAATAATAATAACAATAAATGCAGTCATAGATTGCAATAAACTTCTTTTCCAGTAGGTAGAGCTGTGCCCACTGGGCCAAGCTTCTCCTTTCAATAAGTGGGAACCAATCACTGTGCAGCAGCTCTTCCTCCCAGACTGGGTGGGTGTCCAATCCTGAGTGCCTAGGGCCTTCTTTTGTGTTTCCTCAAGCCAGGCCCCACTCACCTGTGACACTCACCACAATACTGGCTACATGCCAGGTCTGCTGCTCCTAGGAGCCCTGTTTTCATGAACGCCTGGGAACACTCTCCCTGTTTGTCTCCCTCAGACCCTAAGTTTGTAGAGCTTAGGCCTGAGAACCCCCAGCGAATTTGATTGCACTCCGGAAGCCATGCCCCCGGAAGCTGGAGCAAGAGACTTCAGTTTTCAGCAATGGTAGGAGCGGTGGCCTGGAGGTCTGCACCACGAGTCCCGTGCCACTCCTAATTCCCTCGGTCTGGCTATCGCGCTCAAGGGAGAGCTGGGAGGGGCTCTTAAGATTTCCCCACAAGTTCGCAAATTTACAGGAATTTGTTTCACTTTCAATCACTTCCTGCTTCAGGACACATGTATTCTTCCATGTTTCTTGACAGGTCTTTTCATGAGAGTTCTTTCAAGACACATTACTTTCAATTTCCATAATCACTTTTGAAGCAAAACTCACATAAACTTTATGATGAATTATAACTCTGATATTACCATTAGATGTATGACTGGTTGGAATTAATGATTGCATAACGATATAGGATTTCTTACATATTTTCAGATAAAAATTCAATCCATTATTTAAAGTGGAACGAGTTATATTATTTATTCACAGTATGGTCTATTCATGCATTATCTCTATATTCATAGACGCAGTGTACACTTCTTTATACCCCCAATACTAATTTATATGTCTTCAAAATATTGCTCCCTGAAATGTTGGAAGAAATACTCATGTCACCTGATCTACTTATACATTTAATCACAGAAATATTCGGAACACAAAATGCAAAGCTCACACTTATGTTTGTACCAAAGCCTAAAAGGAAAGTAAACATGGATTACTAAAAACATCCATATCCAGCTTGCCTAATGCTCTCAAATATCAATCCTATTGGTGACTACATATTTGTTTCTTCTTAAGATTATATATTCAAACTCAACCCTACTGAAAATGTCTAATCCTATCCCTCACTTTATACATTGCCTGATTTCATTATGGCTCTATTTCTATCTGTTTTCTACATATTTTCCCCAGTTCATCATTGTGACTGACTCTTCACATGTGCTGACATTTACATTCACACTCTAATCGATAACCTATTGCTAATAAACGTTTGTTCCTAATCCTATACTCATTCTTTTTCTAAACCTACCGACTATCTTCCTAATCCTACCGACTATCCTTTTTTGACTGGATATTCTCTTCTACATTCAATCAAGCAAGGTACAAGGTCTTATGCCATTGTATATTGATCTATCTGAGACCTCTGTGCAGAATGTAATTTTATTCTAAGTATCACAATCAAGGGTCCAATGCCCTTCTGGGCTTCAAATGTTACCTAGATTTCTAGTTTCACACTTATATTTCACATATATATTCTAGTAAATATCGCAGTTTCAAATACCATTATTCATTCTGCAGGATGATTCCTAAACCAAATCCAACATGTTATTGACCCTAAACATACACTGTTCCCTCAATCTAACTTTACAGAAGAGCAGGGACAGAGTTGGTCTTACAATACAGGAATGTAGGGGATCTTCCACCTGCTGAGAACCTCAAAGGTCCATGCAGACATGATCCCTGGAAAAGAGGTAGGCAGCTATGAAGGACCTGAGAGAGCAAAAGTCATCTTCCATGGCAAACAACCTTGTCAGGATGAAGGGGTGTGTCTGAATCAGCCACTTTCTTCTTAATGTAGAGAAGATGGACCAAACAAGGTCTGTGTGGAGAGCTGTTCCCGTGTGTCTATGGTTGATATACCATTCTAACTTGTGACAGTGTCACAGGAAGTAGGGGCAGCCTCCATCTCATGGGACCCTTGGAAGCAGCTATTAGGACAAAGTGTTTGCCAAGGCATTGACCTCATTCAGTTCCTGAAGGAAGTGACCTACCTTACTTCTTTGGTGATGGAACTCTCTGAACTTGGGATCCAGGAAGCCAGGCATCCAGAGCCAGTCCCAGTCCCAGTACCAGTGGGCTCACTTGTTTTGTTTTACCAATGACAGATTCTGTCTTTCTTGGTACCTACTGATGTGAGGATGGCCAAATATCAGGAGAGCTCTGAAGACGGGCCTTTCCTTAGTAAGTAGGTAGTGACTCACCGCTGGCTCCTAACAACTACACAGAGTTGGCCAAGGAGACCAGATCTGCCACAGTACAGGCCATTTCGGGTGAACATAGTAGGGCCCGCTAGTCAGAGAACACTCTGGATATTCAGAGACTTACTTGGGGGAAGGAGGTGCTTTGTGTTTGTGGGTGTGAGTTTGTGGTTTTGTCTCATTTTCTTGGAATAGGTAGGAAAGCTGGTATGTCTGGTTTGCAGTGGACTGTTTCTAGATAGTCTTTTGACAAGGCAAGTGTTTCTATGTCTGTGTATAACACTGTGTCCGTGGTTGTAGACATTAGAAAAGAGAATGCATCAATGAATGTGTCCTGTCTAGTAGAAAGCTTCCCAGCATTCATCCTGCCCAATTTATGACTGCACTGCAGGTTGCCTTATCGATGGGCAACACCTACTATCTTCCTAAGTTTCAGATTTCTTCCTGAATTCTGACCAATCTGCAGAATAGTCTCATGGTTTTGTGTCCAAGATAGGTACCACCCCAAGCTCTGTCACATGGCCATGTACTGAATAGCTGAAGGTAATGGCGAGCTTCTTAGAAAACTCAGATATCAGTGTGACCAGGTAAGTCTCAGTGGAGAAACCATGCTTTGTGCCTTTTGCTTACCTATTTTTCTGTTTCACTGAATGACAGGAAGGTCTTTGCCTCAGGCCACCCCTTTGATAAGCATGAAAAAAACAGTTTTCATATGGAAATGATTGGGCATCACCCGTGGCTCTTTGCTTAATTGCTTTGAATGGGATGTGTCTGAATCAGCCTCTTGGCCCTGTGTGAGGCTGTGGCTTATATTCTCAGCACCTGATGGATATAAAGAAAGATCCCATGTGTGCATCCAAAACTAAAATGGCAAAATTCAGTCATTGTGGATGATGTCTCTCTCCTTCCTCTATTAGGTTGCAGACAATCATCAAGTGAGTATAGGGATCCTTTGGGTCAAATGAGTTTTTCAAAGCCATGCAGAGGTGCTTGGGTTTTCTCATGATTCCACTTCACATAAAGAATCTAAACCCCACAGTCAGTAGGCCTCAAATTGGAGAAGCAGAGTAGTTGTAATGGCAGGCCTATTTGATCACTCCTGGTTCACAGGAATGGTGTCCAGGCCACCCTGACTTTAGGCAAATGAGGGCCAAGGGAGCTTATTTTGGACACTCTCTTGCGCTGCACCCCTCATGGAAATCTCCAGCCAGAGGTTATAATGAGGGTCTATGTGGAAGAAGATGAGGGCCATGTGGGAATGTTTTGGTTTTAATTTTGGAAATTTGTGTGGCAGTTGGAAGGGATGACTGGGTCCCCCTCGGCTTGTACTCTGGTGTAATACTCCTTAGAGACTGAGTTGTAGAACTGACCTCAGAGAAGTATTGCCATGAATTGTGTGGGGATATTAGGAGGCCACGCATGAGAGTCGCCCTTGGAAACTGAGATCTAGGCCAAGGGTGGCTTTCCACAGAACACTGAGAATCTCAGCCAGGATATCACATGATTTTATTCTGAAAAACTTGGCAGCCATAGTTGAGAGTCAAAACACACATGGACCTCACATTGTAGACCTCAATGGGCCTGGCTTCATGTGACCTTTTGGCCACTATTTGGGATGCCTTGCCTGTGATTGTTCTCCAGAGCTTTCATTGAAATGAGCTTCCTTAACATTTAATGGTTCCTGAATGAATTGAAACCCACAGTGACTACAACTTCTTCCTTGAATAATGGCTAGATAAATACCATGAAATTTTTGAAATTTCAATGACCAGTTGGCACTGGAAAACCTTTGGATGTCCTGATGCTGATCATGAGTATACCAGACAGTGCCTTGATTGACAGGGTTTCATAAAAATGGTGTAGAACAGAGATGCCAGTTAGTTGGTGCCTGCTGATTAGTGGGCCTAGAGCAGTGGTGAGCAGATGTGTGACAAAACATCTGTGGTGAGGCCACGTGGAACTGCCTTTGGCGTCCAAATGGCTTGTGACTGATATGGTTTCAGCCAACAGACCCAATAGGTAAAGGCATCTTGTTATATGGAGAGGTTTCAGGGAAATGTTCAGAATCAGGTTGCTATGGTCAAGGGGGAAAGCTATGTGGGATAGAAGCCTGGTTATTGCATTCTCCTGCAAACCCTCACCCACCACACGTGACAGAACTCCCTCCAACAATGTGTCCCAATTGACCTCCTGTATTTCGTGAAGCAAATACCAAACTCCCAGTGCAGCAGCAAGAAACACCACTAAAAGTGGAGGATGAACAAATGTCTTCCCAGTTAGCACAGGGAGAAACTTAGCCCCAGTGTCCACAGTTTAGCTACAAAAAAAGAATTCAGCACTGCTGCCACATGTTCAATGAAAAATAAGAAACCATGTCTTACAGGACACATATATGCCGAACCAGCTTTGATGGTCTCTCTATAAAAGAACTAAATCTCCTGAAAACAACATGTATTTCAAGTGCCCAACCTCAGAGGCAGTTTCTCAAGAATTTTTAGGCCAGCAGAGCTCCATGTTTGAGGAGTGTTTACCTTTTGCCTTACTATTTTGAACTCTGCTACCACCTCCAAGGTTGTGAACTCCTGAGCAAATTCCATTCCAGATATGTATTCACAGATTTTCTAACTTTTCTCCTCTAACTGTATCTTACTTTGGTAAAAGATAATGTCAAGGCATTGTTCTGGATGAGACTGGGAAGATTTTGGGGTAGCACATATTTGCATAGACATTGGATTCATTTTTCAATTTCCCTTTAAAACACTGAATCTCTAACCCTAACCAATTCCAAACTAGACTCTGACTACTAATCCTAATATGATGGAGAAAAATAACAAAAAACAGAAAAGAAGTACAAGCAGTTCAGAGGAGGCAAGGTGTATACTTGGACTTGCCTTTTGCATAATATAGGGTAGGAGTTATAAATCTTGCAAATTTTTTTTGAAATAGTTCTCCATGTGTTTTTAAAGTTAACAAATATGTGAATTCCTTTCTCCCTTTCTCTGTAGCCTATTAAGCACATGTATTTTTATATGCACATATAGAATTCTACCTGGTACCACACGTACATTCTTGTGAGGTGGTTGACTTGGCAGATACAAATTGTGAGAAGAGATCACTCCTCGTAAATGCTATTGGAACTGAAATTTCAAACTATGGGTGAACTTTCTAGTTGAACAACATTATACATAAATCCATGTTCAGTATAATGAATATTTTTGGATCTGTGGATGATATATATTTCATGATGGATTTTGATTGGCATATATATTGTTAGTTTTTAATGTCTCTCTCTCTGTCTCCCTCTCTCTCTCTCTCTCTCTCTCTATATATATATATATATATATATATATATATATATATATATATACTCTCCAGATATTTCAAAATATGTAATATATGTGACTTATTATACACGCCCTAAATTCATTCATATTCATTTATGTGGATTTATAATCAACTTTTCACAAGATTATTTTCCAAACTATTCATCCACCTGAAATTCATATTTGTTTCCTAGTACTGACAACTAACTTCAGTGAATGGTGTATACAAATCCTAATATTTCTACAGTAACTGACCCAGTTTAACATCAATGCAAGTAGATTCCTATGGGACATGATATGTATTTTGACGTTCATATTTATTCAACAGTGGGACATTATTATTTCTTCAGTTTATGCACATCATAATATATATATTTCATCCAAAAGTTCAAAAATATATAGGAATTTGTTTCACTTTCAATCACTTCCTGCTTCTGAAAACATGTATTCCTCCATGTTTCTTTACTGCTCTTTTCATGAGACTTCTTTCCAAACACATTATTTTCGATTTCCATAATCAATTTTGAAGCAAAACTCACACACTCTTCATGAAAATCCTAATACTAATATTATCATTGATGTATAACTGGTTGTAATGAATGTCTGTATATCAATATTTGATTTCCTGTATTTTTTCAGATATCAATTCAATCCATTATTTATAGTGGAATGAGTATAGGTTTTATTCAGAGTATGTTCCATTCATGCATTATCTGTATATTCATAGAAACAGGGTACACCTGTTTGTACCCCCAATACTAATTTATATGTCTTCAAAATATTGCTCCCAGAAATGGTGGAAGATATACTCATGTCACCTGATCTACATATATATTTTATTACAGTAATATTATGGACACAAAATGCAAAGGTCACACTTATGATTGTACCAAAGCCTAAATGGAAAGTGAGCATGGATTAGTAATAACATCCATGTCCAGGTTGCCTAATGCTCTCAAATGTCAATCCAATTGGTGACTACATATTTGTTTCTTGCTAAGATTATATATTCAACCTCAACCCTGTTGAAAATGTCTAATCCTATAACTCACATTATACTTTGCCTTATTTTCTTTTGTCTCAATTGATATTTACTTTCCTACATATTTTCCCCAGTTCATCATTGTGAATGACTCTTCACATGTGCTGACATTTACATTCACTCTCTACCCGAAACCCAATTGCTAAAAAAGTTTTTGTCCAAATCCTATACTCACTCTTCTTTCTAAACCTACTGACTATCTTCCTAATCCTATCGACTATCCCTTTTTGACTGCATGTTCTCTTCGACATTCAATCATCCAAGGTAAAGGTCCTATGCCATTGTATAGCGATTAATCAGAGACATCTGTGCAGAACATAATTCAAAGCTAAGTATCCTACCCAAGGGCCCAATACACTTCTGGGCTTCAAAACTTACATAGATTTGGGTTTTCAAACTTATATTTCACCTATATATTCTTTTAAATTTCGCAGGTTCCCAATAACATTATTCATCCCGCAGAATGATTCCCAACTGAATTCGAACCTGTTATTAACCCTAACCATACGCTGTTCCCTCAATCTACCTTTACAGAGGAGCAGGGATAGAGTTGGTCTTACAATACAGGAATGTAGGGGATCTTCCACCTGCTGAGAACCTCAAAGGTCAATGCAGAAATGATCCTTGGAGAAGTTGTAGGCAGCTATGTAGTACCAAAGAGAGCAAAAGTCTTCTGACATGGTAAAGAACCTGGACAGGATGAAAGGATGTGTCTGAATCAGCCTCTCTCTTCTTAATGTAGAGAAGATGGACCAAAGCAGGCCTGTATGGAGAGAAGTTCCCCGGTGCATAAGGTTGATATACCATTCTAACTTGTGACAGTGTCACAGAAAGTAGGAACAGCCTCCATCTCATGAGACCCTTGGCAGCAACTGTTAGGACAAAGTGGTTGCCAAGGCAGTGACCTCATTCATTTCATGAAGAAAGTGACTTCACCTAACTTACTTGGTGATGGAACTCTCTGAACTTGGGATTCAGGAAGCCAGGCACCCAGAGCCAGTCCCAGTAACAGTCCTAGTGGGATCACATGTTTGGTTTTACCAAGGGCAGAGAGAGTCTTTTTTGGTACCTACTGATGTGAGAATGGCCAAATGCCAGGACAGCTCTGAAGAGGGTCCTTTCCTAAGAAAACAGGTAGTTGGTCATCGCTGGCTCCTGACAACTTCACAGATTTGGCCAAGGAGAAAAGATCTGAGACAGGGCAGGCCAGTTTAGGGTAACAATATGGTCCACAGTCAGAGGACACTCCGGATTGTCACAGACATATTGGGGGAAGGAAGTGCCTTTGTGGGTGTGGGTGTGAGTTTGTGGTTTTGTCTCATGTTCTGAGAATAGGCAGGAAAGGCGATTTGTTTGGTTTGGAGTGGACTGCTTCTAAAAACTCGTTTGACAAGGTGAGTGTTTCTATATCTGTGTATCTCACTGTGTCCGTGGTTGTAGACATAAGAAAAGAGAATGCATCAATGGATATGTCCTGTCTAGAAGAAAGTTTTCCATCATTCATCCTACCCAATTTATGACTGGACTGCAGGTTGCTTTATGGATGGGCAACCCCTACTATCTTCCTAAGTTCCTGTTTTCTTCCTAAATTTTGGCCACTACCCAGAATAGGCTCATGGTTTTGTGTCCAAGATATGTAACACCTCCAAGCTCTGTGACATGGCCATGTACTGGATAGCTGAATGGAATGGCGAGCATCTCAGGAAACTCAGATATCAGTGTGACCAGGAAAGTCTCAGTGGAGAAACACTGTTTTGGGCCTTCTGCTTACCTATTTTTCTGTTGCCCTGAATGTCAGGAAGGTCCTTACCTCAGGCCACTCCTTTTTGAAGCCTGAAGTAAACAGTTTTTAAATGCAAATGAATGGGCATCACCTGTGGTGCTTTGCTTAATTGCTTTCGAAAGGGATGTGTCTGAATCAGCTGCTTGCCTCTGGGTCAGGCTATGGATTAGATTCTCAGCACCTGATGGATATAAAGAAAGTTCCCATGTGTGTATTGAAAACGAAAATGGTAAAAATATCAGTCATTGTGGATGAAGTTTCTTGCCTTCCTCTGTTAGGTTCCTAACCTCCATCAAGTGAGAATAGGATCCTCTGGGTCAAATGAGTTCTTTGAACTCCTGCAGAAGTGCTTGGGTTCTCCCATGATGCCAAATCACATAAAGAATCTATACCTGACAGTCAGTTGGCCTCAAATTGGAGAAGCAGAGCAGTATTAAAGGCAGGCCAATTTGATCACTCCTGGTTCACAGGAAGGGTGTCAAGGCCACCCTCATTTTAGGCAAATGACGGGCAAGGGTGCACATTTTGGACATTGCCTTGGGCTGCGCTCCTCATGGAAACCTCCAGCAAGAGTTTATGATGAGTGTCTATATGGAAGAAGATGAGGGTCATGTGGGAATGTTTTGGTTTCAATTGTGGTCATTTGTGTGGCGGTTGGAAGATATGACTGGGTCCACATGGGCTTGAACTCTGGTGTGATTCTCCTTCGAGACTGAGTTCTGGAACTGACCTCAGAGAAGTATTGCCATTAATTGTGTTGGGATTGTAGGAGGCCACGCATGAGAGTCACCCTTGAAACCTGAGATTGGGCCCTGGGTGGCTTTCCACAGAGCACTGAGAATCTCAACCAGGATATCACATGATTTTATTCTGAAAGACTTGGCAGCCATAGTTAAGAGTCAAAACACACATGGACCTCACATTTTAGACCTCAATGGGCCTGTCTGCATATGACATTTTGACCACTCTTTGGAAAGCCTTGCCTGTGAGAGTTCTCCAGAGCTTTCATTGAAATGAGCTTCCTCACCATTTAATGGTTCTTGGATGAATGGAAACCCCAAAGTGCCTCCAACTTCATTCTTGAACAATGGATAGATAAATACAATGAAATTTTTGAAATTCCCAATGACCAGGTGGCACTGGAGAACCATTGGATGTCCTATTGCTGCTCATGAGTGTACCAGACAGTGCCTTGATTGACTGGAGTTCTTGAAAATGGTGTGGAACACAGATGCCAGTAAGTTGGAGCCTGCTGAGTAGTGGGCCTAGAGCAGTGGTGTGCAGTTGTCTGATAATATATTTGTGGTGTGGCCATGTGGGTGTGTCATTGGCTTCCAAATGGCTTGTGACTGACTTGGTGCAGCCAGCAGAAAATTATATGAAAAGGCATCTGGTTATATGGACAGGTTTCAGGGCAATGTTCAGAATCAGGTTGCTATGGTCAAGGGAGCAAGAAATGTGAGATAGAAGCCTGGTTGGTGCATTCTCCTGAAGACCCTGACCCACCACACCTTACAGGACTCCCACCAGCACTGTGACCCATTTGAAATCCTTGTATGTTGTGAAGCAAATACAAAACACCCAGTGCAGCAGCAAGAAACACCACGTAAATTGGAGAATGACCAAATGGCTTCAAAGTCCACACAGGGAGACACTTAGCCCCCAGTGGCCACAGTTTATCTACAAAGAGAGAATTCATCACTGCTTCCTCATGTTCATTAGAAAATAAGAAACCATATCCTCCAGGTCACATAGATGCAGACCCAGCTTTGATGGTCTCCGTACACAGGGAGCTAAAGCTCCTGACAACAACATATTCTTCAAGTGTCCAACCTCAGAGGCAGTTTCTCAAGAAGTCTTAATGCCAGCATAGCTCCATGTTTGTGGAGTGTTTACACTGTCCCTTACTTTTGGAAACTCCTCTACCACCTCCAAGGTTGTGAACTCCTGAACATTTTCCATTCCAGGTATGTATTCACAGATTTTCTAACTCTTCTTCTCTAATTGTGTCTTACTAGGGGTGAAGATATTGTCAAGGCATTGTTCTGGATGATAGTGGGAATTTTTTGTAGCACATATTTGCATACACATTGGATTTATTTTTCTATTTTCCATTTGAAATACTGAATAACTGACACTAACCCATACTCTAATAGACTCTTACTACTAATCCTAATATGATGGAGTAAAATAACCCAAACAGAATAGAAATGCAAGCATTTCAGAGGAGGCATGGTGTATAGTTAGACTTGGCTTTTGCATGATAAAGTGTAGGTGTTATAATTCAAGTTAATTTTTAATTGAAATAGTTCCATGGGTACTTAAAGTAAACAAATATGTGAATTCCTGTCTCCCTTTCTCTGTAGCCTATTCAGCACATGTATTTTTATATGCACATATAGAATTCTACCTGGTACCACAGGTACACTCTTGTGAGGTGGCTGACTTGGCAGATAGAAATTGTGAGAATAGATCACTCCGCCTAAACGCTGTTGAAACTGAAATTTCAAACTGTGGGTGAGCTTACTAGTTGAACAACATTATACATAAATCCATGTTCAGTAAAATGAATATTTTTGGATCTGTGGATGATATATATTTCATGGTGAATTTCGATTGGCATATGTATTGCTAATTTTTAATGTCTGTGTGTGTGTGTGTGTGTGTGTGTGTGTGTGTGTATATATATATATATATATACACACACACACACTAAATTTTTTTAAAATATAAAATATATGTGTCTTATTATACACTCCCTAAATTCATTCATATTCATGTATGTGGATTTAGAGTTAACATTTCACAAGATTATTCACGGAAATATTCATCCACCTGAAATACATATTTTTTTCCTAGAAATGAAAAATAACTTCAGTGAATGGTGGATACAAATCCTAATATTTCTACAATAATTGATCCAGTTTGTCATCAATGCAAGTAGATTCCTATGGGACATGATGTGTATTTTGATGTTCATTCTTATTCACCACTGGTATGTTACAATTTCTTCAGTTTATGGACATTATTGGATATATATTTCATCCATACGTTAGCAAAATTATAGGCATTTGTTTCACTTTCAATCATTTTCTGCTTTAGAACACATGTAATCCTCCATGTTTCTTGACTGGTTTTTTCATGAGACTTCATTCCAAACATATTATTTTCGATTTCCATAATCAAATTTGAAGCAAAACTCACACACCCTTCATGATAAACTATAACCCTAATATTACTATTAGATGTATAACTGGTTGGAATGAATGATTGTATATCAATATAAGATTTCTTATATATTTTCAGATATCAAATCAATCCATTATTTAAAGTGGAACCAGTTATATTATTTATTCACACCATTGTCTATTCATGCATTGTCTCTATATTCATAGACACAGAGTACACCTCTTTGTAAACCCAATACTAATTTATAGGTCTTCAAAATTTTGCTCCCAGTAATGGTGGAAGAAATACTCATGTCATCTGATCTACATATACATTTTATCACAGTAATATTCTGGACACAAAAAGAAATGGTCACACTTATGTTCGCACCAAAGCCTAAATGTAAAGTGAACATGGATTACTAAAACCATCCATATCAAGTTTGGCTAATGCTCTCAAAATTCAATCCTATTTGTGACAACATATTTGTTTCTTGCTAAGATTATATATTCAAACTCAACCCTGTTGAAAATATCTAATCCTATCTCTCACTTTATACTTTTCCTGATTTCATAATGTCTCTATTTATATCAGCTTTCCTACATACTTTCCGCAGTTCATCATTGTGACTGACTCTTCAATTGTGCTGACACTTACATTCACACTCTAATCCAAACCCTATTGCTAAGGAACTTTTGTTCCAAATCCTATACTCACTCTTCTTCTTAAACCTACTTACTATCTTCCTAATCCTACCCATTATCCCTTTTTGACTGGATGTTCTCTTATACATTCAATAATCCAAGGTACAGGGTCTAATGCCATTGTATATCGATCTATCTCAGACATCTGTGCAGAACATAATTCAACGCTAAGTATCACAATCAAGGGCCCATCCCCATTCTGCGCTTCAAATCTTACTTAGATTTCTGTTTTCATACATATATTTCACCTATATATATTTATAAATGTCGCAGGTTCCCAGTACCATTATTCATCCAGCAGAATGATTCCTAATTCAAATTGAACATATTATTAACCCTAACCATACACTGTTCCCTCAATCTAACTTTACAGAAGAGCAGGGACAGAGTTGGTCTTACAATACAGGAATGTAGGGGATCTTCCACCTCCTGAGAACCTCAAGGTCCATGCAGAAATGATCCCTGGAGAAGATGTAGACAACTATGAAGGACCTGAGAGAGCAAAAGTCAGCTTCCATGGAAAACAACCTGGTCAGGATGAAGGGTTGTTTATGAATCAGCCTCTCTCTTCTTAATGTAGAGAAGATGGACCAAACCAGGTTGGTGTGGAGAGCTGTTCCTAGGTGCCTATGGTTGATATACCATTCTACCTTGTGAAAGTGTCACAGAAAGTAGGGGCAGCCTCCATCTCATGGTAGTCTTGGAAGCAACTGTTAGGACAAAGTGGTTACCAAGGCAGTGATCTGATTCAGTTCCTTAAGGAAATGACCTCACCTCACTTCTTTGTTGATGGAACTCTCTGAACTTGGTATCCAAGAAGCCAGGCACCAAGAGGCAGTCCCAGTCCCAGTGGTCTCACTTGTTTGGACTTACCAAGGACAGAGTCAGTCATTCTTGCTACCTACTGATGTGAGGACGGCCAAAACCAGGAAAGCTCTGAAGAGGGGCTTTTCCTGATAAAGTAGGTAGTGGCTCACTGCTGGCTCCTGACAACTTCACAGAGTTGGCCAAGGAGACCAGATCTGAAACAGGACAGGCCATTTCATTGGAACATAGTATGGCCCACCAGTCAGAGGACACTCCGGATAGTCACAGACCTACTTGGGGGAAGGAGGTGTCTTTGTGGGTGTGGGTGTGGGTTTGTGGTTTTGTCTCATATTCTGAGAATAGGTAGGAATGGCGGTTTGTTTGGTTTGGAGGGAACTGTTTCTAGTAAGTCATTTGACAAGGCGAGTGTTTCTATGTCTGTTTATACCACTGTGTCCCTGGTTGTAGACATTAGAAAAGAAAATGCATCAATTGGTGAGTCCTGTCTAGTAGAAAGCTTCTCAGCTTTCATCCTGCCCAATTCATGAATGGACTGCGGCTTGACTTATCGATGAGAAACACCTGCTAACTTCTTAAGTTCCTGTTTTCTTCCTGAATTGTGTGCAATCTCCAGAATAGGCTCATAGTTTTGTGTCAAATATATGTACCACCTCAAATCTCTGTGACATGGCCATGTACTGGATAGCTGAAGGGAATAGCGAGCATCTCAGAAAGCTCAGATATCAGTGAGACCAGGAATGCCTCATTTGAAAAACCCTGCTTTGGACATTTTGCTTACCGATTCTTCTGTTGCCCTGAAAGTCAGGAAGGTCTTTGCATCAGGTGTGTCATGTGGGAGTGTTTTGGTTTTAATTGTGGTCATTTTTGTGGCCGTTGGAAGACATGGCTATGTCCACCTGGGCTTGAACCCTTATGTGATTCCCCTTAGAGACTGAGTTCTGGAACTGACCTCAAAGAAGTATTGCCATGTATTGTGTTGGGATTTTGGAGGCCACGCAAGAGAGTCGCCCTTGGAAACTGAGATCTAGGCCCAGGGAGGCTTTCCGAAGAGCACTGGAAATCTCAGGAAGGACATCACATGATTTTATTCTTAAAGACTTGGCAGCCATCGTTGCAAGTCAAAACACACATGGACCTCACATTGTAGACCTCAAATGCCTGGCTTAATGTGACCTTTTAGCCTGTCTTTGGGAAGACTTGCCTGTTAGAATTCTCCAGAGCTTTCATTGAAATGAGCTTCTTCTCCATTTAATGGTTCCTGAATAAATTGAAACCCACAGTGCCTTCAACTTCATCCATGAAAAATGCCTAGATAAATATCATTAAAGTTTGGAAATTCCCATCACCTGGTGGCACTGGAGAACCTTTAGGTGTCCTATTGCTGATCATGAATGTACCAGACAGTGCCTTGATTGACTGGGTTTTATGAAAATGGTGTAGAACAGAGATGCCAGTAACTTGGAGCCTGATGAGTAGTCGGCCTAGAGCCGTGGTGTGCAGGTGTGTGTTAAAACATCTGTGGTGGGCTGATGTGGATATGCCATTGGCTTTCAAATGCCTTGTGACTGATATGGTGCAGCCCCCATACCCTTGTATGTAAAGGCATCTTGTTATATGGACAGGTTGAAGGGCAATGTTTAGAATCAGATTGCTGTGGTCAAGGGGGCAAGCTATGTGGGATATAAGCCAGGTTGGTGCATTCTCCTGCAGACCCTTACCCACCACACATGACAGAACTCCCTCCATCACTGTGTCCCAGTTGAACTTCTCGTATTTTGTGAAGCAAATACCAAACTCCCAGTGCAGCTGCAAGAAACACCACGAAAAGTGGAGGATGACCAAATGGCTTCACAGTCCACACTGCAAGACACTTAGCCCCCAGTGGCAACAGTTTACCTATAAAGAGAGAATTCAGCCCTACTGCTTCAGGTTCATAGGAAAAAAAGAAACCATGTCCTCCAGGTCATATAGATGCAGACCCAGCTTTGATGGTCTCACTACAAAGGAAGCTAAAGCTCCTGTCATCAACATATATTTCAGGTGCCCAATCTCAGAGGCAGTTTCTCAAGAAGTTTTTAGGCCAGCAGAGCTCCATGTTTTTGGAGTTTTTACCCTGTCCTTTACTTTTGGAAACTCCTCTACAACCTCGAAGGTTGTGAACTCCTGAGCATTTTCCATTACCGATATGTATTCACAGATTTCTAACTCTTCTCCTCTAATTATGTCTTACTTGGAGTGAAGAAAATGTCAAGGCATTGTTCTGAATGAGAGTGGGAAGATTTTTGGGTAGCACATATTTGCCTACACATTGGATTCATTTTCCAATTTTCCATTCGAAATACTGAATCCCTGACTGTCAGGGGTAGAAGGAATTCTTCTTCAAAGAACAGCCTGACACTTACAAGAAACAGCCCCCAGGAGACATCCTGTCTGGAAGACATCCTGTAGCCATATATGTCCCTGAGACATCCTGTGGCCATCTTTCTTCTAGAAACATCCTGAAGTTATCTCACCTTGTGAAGACATCCAGGAACTGCTGATAAGAGAGCTTTCCCATATCCAGCATATTAATACCCGTGTGTGAACAATAAAATTTTGCAGCTTGATCAGAACTCCTGTGTTGCTCTCATCTCTCATGCCTCTTGTCCCTTCATTCCTCCCCATCTAGGTTCGCTGACCACGTTGATGTGTCCTGCCAGCCGGGACATCTGGCGCCCACCGACTGGGGCTCAAGCCTTTGACTGAGGGGGAATCCCTTCCTCCTGGAAGACTTGGTCAAGAGGAGCTCACGATCGCCTCAGCAGACACCACCCGGAGACATATCCAGGAGGAAGGTGGGGATGATGCACGGTGAGTGACGCACCATGTGACAAGCAGTATCGTCACATGATTTGTTTATTTCAGGCCTCAAGGAGTCCTTCAAGACATGAGGGGCACATGTTAAGAAAAAGGACTTAAAATTTTTCTTTTCATACATAGGAGAATTGTGTCCATAGTTTCCTCTTGAAGGGACCATTGATGGCAAAAATGGCTTAGAGTAGGAGACTGTTTAAAAGATTATTATGAATCATTTGGCCCAGAAAAAATGCCAGTTCCCACCTTTTCTTACTGGAACTTAATTAATGAAATTCTTAAAAGTTTTCGCTTTGACAATGGTACCTTACAACTTGTCAGGATTGGGGAAGAGATTATGCAAAAGACCTCTCGTCCCCCATCTGCATGCCCATCATTAGTATAGACATAGAACCTTCTCAGTCTTCCCAGGACCCTGAGAACCTTCCTGGTCCCCCTCAAAATACGACCCTAATTAATAAGGCTCCAATGATTAAAAACCACCTTTATCCAGTTTTAAATCCCAGAGACACACTGACCCCTGGGAAGGACGCTATCTTGGAGAAGGAAGCAGCTCTCTACCATTCAGAACACCCGCGACCTCTCAGGACCCTGCCACAGCCTATAGGATTTACCAAGCGAAGGTGAAAGCACCTATGTAAAACATCTTGCCTTTGAAAATGCCAACCCAGGATGTCAGAATGTTCTTCAACCACATAAGGATAAAGGGAAACTTTCTGAAGTTATTAGACTCTGTGCAGACGTGGGTGCAGCCCATGCCATGGGTCTGGCTTTAGGGACCGCCTTTACCAAGGCCTTTCACAATCCTGGCTCACGTACTTTCTTTACTTGTAAACAACCTGGCCATTTTGCATGTGAGTGTCCCACAGGCAAACAAAGCCTAGGAATAGCGTCTCCTCAAACTGGGGCTTAACCGCCCCCAGCTACCCTTTTCCATAGAAGTGGTAAAGGTCATCACTGGGCCAGTGAGTGTAGATCTAAGACAAATGCCCTCAGACAGCCTATTTCTTCCTACTTCTCGGGAAACTCCCTGTGGGGCCAGCCCCCGGCCACAACATCCCCCACGACAAACACAGGAGCAATTAAGTTTGTTCCCTCCTAAACTCCCAACCTACCACAAAATCCTTCTCCACAATTGCCTCCCTCCAACTAGCCACCCCAGGCAGCACAAAATTGGACCTCTGTGCTGCCACAAATACAATATTAGACCCAATGCAAGGGCCCCAGATAATACCCAATGAAATTATGGGTCCCCCTCCATCTCATACATGTGCCCTTAATCTTGGAAGAGCCTCCACTACCATACAAGGTGTTCAGGTCTTCGTTGGCATTAATGATAATGATTTCACTGGAGAAATAAAAATACTGGCCACTGCTATTAATGGAGTTGCCACCATCCCAGCAGGAACAAGACTTGCACAATTAATTCTCCTTCCCTTGGATTCAGGAGGCATTTCCAAAAACCAAACCTACCTCGGGGGACTGCCTTCTTGGGCTTCTCTGATGTGTATTGGGTTCAGCCCATTTCTCACAATAGACCCACCCTTACCTTACTTACTGAAGGAAAGGAATTCCAAGGAGTTCTAGATATTGGAGCTCATGCCACAATTATTTCTCAAAAATACAAGCCATCAGGTTAGCCCGTCACTCCATCCTTGACTGACCTTAAAGGGATAGGAAAATAAAAAAATCCTCTGGTCAGCTCTAGGTCTATTAGCTGCACTGATAAAGATGGTAATAAGTCAACTGTCACTCCTTTCGTTGATTCTGACCTCCCTGTTAACGTATAGGGAGGAGATATTTTGAGTTATTGGAAGTTATTCTCGCCAGTCCCAATTCCATGGTGACTCATCAAATGCTTCCTATGAATTTTGTTCCTGGTACAGGCCTGGGGATACTGAAACAAGGACTGGTGGAGCCTATACAACCCATACAAAAACAAATACATGTGGACTTGTGTATTCAGATTTTTAGTGTCAGTCCCTGACCCTCCTGTACCCCATGCAGATAAAATTATTTGGGAGACTCAGACCCCTGTGTTGGTGGATCAGTGGCCCCTTACCCAAGAAAAATTGGAGGCTGCCTCCACGTTAGTGCAGGAACAGCTTGCAGCCGGCCATGTAAAGCCCTCAACCTCATCATGGATTACTCCTATTTTTATTATCAAGAAAAAATCAGGCAAGTGGTGCCTTTTACAATATTTGTGTGCCATTAATAAAGTTATGCACCCGATGGGAGCACTACAGCCAGGCATTCCCACACCAGTGGCGATTCCAAAAAACTATTGTAAAATGGTTATTGACTTAAAAGATTGCTTTTTTACCATTCCTTTACATCCTGAGGATAGACCCTATTTTGCCTTTAATCTCCCTCACATTAATTTTCAGGGCCCTATGCAGAGATTTCAATGGAAGGTTCTTCCCCAAGGTATGGCCAACAGCTCTAGTCTTTGCCAAAAACACGTTGCTCAAGCAGTAGACCCTGTGAGCGAGCGATGAGCACAAAATTATATTTATATTATATGGATGATTTGTTAATTGCTGCACCTAATACCCATGACCTTAATAATTGTTACTTGGACTTTTACAAAACCTCACTACCTTGGGACTACAGATAGCTCCAGATAAGTTTCAAACACAGGACCCTTATACCTATTTGGGCCTTAAACTTCAAGATAATCAGATCCAAATTCCTAAAATACAACTATGTGTGGACCATCTTCACACACTTAATGATTTTCAAATATTACTGGGGGATATTCAATTGCTAGGAACATATTTAAAATTACCCACTTGTGTACTTTTGCCCCTTAATGATATTTTGATAGGTGATTCCCACCCCTCCTCCCCTCAAAAGCTTACTCTAGAGGCATGACATGCATTAAACCAAGCCACAGAAGCCATTGCCCAAAAGTTTGTTACACAAATTTCTTATAACCTTCCACTGGTTCTGGTTATTTTCCACACTCCTCATACACCCACAGGAATATTTTGGCAGCGAGATCCACATTTTAAAAATAAAGGCTGCCCCTTGCTTTTGGTCCTTGTATCCACCACATCCTCCAAGGTTATTACTGTTTATCTTGCTCAGGTAGCTTCTCTTATTTTTAAAGGTCGTTTGCTTTCTCGACAACATTTTGGCAAAGACCCTGATAATATTTTAATTCCATATACTAAGGACCAAACCCTTACTACAATTTTTGCTAGAGACATGGATCAATGGGGTATTGCCCTATCAGGCTTTTTGGGAACAATTCATAACCACATCCCCAATGACCCCGTTTTAAATTTTGTCCAGTTACATTCATTTATTTTTCCCAAAATTACTCAAAAGGCTCCCATTCCTCAAGAACTTACTGTCTTTACAGATGGTTCCAGTAATGGCCGTGCAGTCTTTGTTGTCAATAACAAGCCTACCACCTTTGATACTGTCTATCAGTCAGCTCAGTTTGTGGAATTGTTCACCATAACACAAGTTTTCATAAAGTTTTTTTGATAATCTTGTTAATATTTATACAGACAGTGCCTACATTGCTCTTTCTGTGCCCCTGCTGGAGATTTCACCCACCATTATGGCTTCTTCCAATTCCCCCTTTCTGTTTCACCAGCTTCAGCAGCTAATTCAGGCCAGAAAACATGCATTTTCCTTAGGACACATCATGACACACTCTGAGCTTCTGAGCCCTCTAACACAAGGTAATGCCCAAGCTGATGCAGCAACACGTTCCATCTTTCCAATTTTTGTTGGCTCCATTCAAAAGGCCATGGAGTTACAAAATCTTCACCATCTAAATTCCCAGAGCCATCGATTACTTTGGAAAATTACCAGGCAACATGCATGAGAAATAGTAAAAGCATGCCCTGGTTGCACTGTCTCCCTCCCCATTCAACACTTGGGAGTTAACCCCCGAGGATTACAGCCCAATCAGGTTTAGCAAATGGATGTTATTCATTTTCCTGAATTTTGAAAAACCAAATATATATACGTTTCTATAGATACCTTCAGCGGCTTTAGTTTTGCATCACCACATTCTGGAGAGGCTACCAAAGATGTCCTTTCTCATCTTGTTTCAGCCTTTTTCGTAATGGGTAAACCAATACATATTAAAACAGATAAATGTCCTGCATATACCAGTGCCAAGTTTAAACAGTTTTGTGCTACCTTGCAATTTTGTCATACTACTGAAATTCCATACAACTCTCAGGGCCAAGGCATGTGGAACTTGCCCAGCTTAGCTTAAAGACTTGGCTATCCCGTCTTAAGGCTTCCTCCCTTGTATTTATCACTCCCAGGGATCGCCTTAACCATGCATTATTTGCCCTTATTTTTCTTACCTTAGACAATGAAGGCCATTTGGCCACAGACAGACACTGGCATCCTTCGTCCAATTCTGTTCGCTTGCCTGTTATGTGGTGCAATCCCATTACAAATAAATGAAAACGCCCAGATCCTATCCTCATCAGGGGATGAGGCTCAGCTTGTGTTTTGGACCAAGAGCAAGCATCCCCAAGATGGTTACCAGAATGCCTGGTTAAACAGGTAAATTACTTACCTCAACCCAGGGATGGAGGCCCTCCCCGTGAGGACAAATTTTCCTCCATTTCAGATACAGCCAACAATCTGTGCGAGGATCCTGCTTAAGGCACTTCTGCTGAACAGGTTTGAACACGGAGGCCTTGGACCTCCAATTTCCAACATCATGGAGTACCTTTTTGCCCCCCCCCGTGAATGCAAAGGAGGATTTTGGACTGAGGCTCCCACTAGTTGGACCCAGACTGCTGACTGCATGACTAAGGTGACTTACCTCCGTGCCAAGGTTGACCATAATCTCGGAGGAGTTCATCAGCCTAAATGGGTATGTGTTAACAAGCCAAAGATTATTCCCCCTAGTACAAGTAAAGCTCTCCAAAATTGTTCTGCAACTTGTACGCATACCCAGGCGATGCATGTCTCTTGTAATGCGTCGGCTTCACTTTGTGTTAATAAACAGGGAGAACAATTTTTTGAAGCCTCCCTAACTAAAACTCATGCAGCAGGGGGACCACTATTCATTATACCCCCATTCTCTTTGACCATGGAGGAGATGGCAAATACACCAAGCTACAGTCAGCTGGGTGCCAAGGCACTGTCGGAAAACCTTCCTACTGGCCCATTAAGGCCCCTACAGGGGTCTCTGATGGTGGAGGACCCACTTATTCTGTCAAGCATCCTCAGATAATCAAACTTTTGAAACCCCAAATCCCTGAGCTCACATATCATCCCTTAATGTAGCCTAAATCCCAGTTCCCAGGTTTAGATACCAATACATTAGATATTTTGCAAACTACATTCTCCTAGCTTAATAATTCGAACCCCACCCTTGCTGGTGATTGCTGGCTCTGCATGACAGCAGGGGCAATCATGCCTATGGCAGTTCCTATTAATTCTATCATGGACAATGATAATACATGCCAACCCGGATTTCCCTTTAAAGTACAGCCTATAGGCACTTTTACATTATTTCTTTTAGGCGCGATGCAGAATAATACCTATGATATTGATGTTCGACTTACTTCCTTTGGAAATTGCTCAACAGTATAAAATTATTCCTCACCCACCCCATCTCTTTGTCCCTCCAATGGCACAGTTTTTATGTGTGGAGGAAACTCGGCCTTCCCACGCTTCCAGCGAATTGGACCATTGGTTGTGTTCTTGCTTTATTACTCCCTGATATAACTATTGTCCCAGGAGATGAACCTCTACCAATTTCTAGCCTAGACACTTTAGTCAAAAGACATAGGTGGGCAATACAGGCTTTACCACTCATTGCCAGCCTTGGAATAACAGCTGCTGTGGGCACAGGTACAGTGGCTTAGGCACGGCTATTCACTCTTACCATCGCCTGTCTCAACAACTTATAAATTATGTACAAACTTTATCAGGAACCTTTAAAGATTTGCAGGACCAAATAAATTCCCTGGCAGAAGTGTTCCTTCAAAACAGACGAGGCTTAGATTTGCTGACAGCTAACCAGGGAGGTATTTGCTTAGCCTTAGGGGAACGATGCTGCTTTTATGCCAATAAATCAGGCATAGTACGCATTAAAATTAAGCAGCTTCAAGAAGATCCAGAAAAGAGACAAAGGGAACTATTTGAAAATCCCCTCTGGATTGGGCATAATGGATTTCTACCCTACCTTCTTCCCCTATTAGTCCCTTTGTTGGGTTTACTTTTAATGGTGTCCATAGGCCCCTGCATTATAAAGAGGCTTGTACAATTTATTAAAGAACAGATTAATATTTTGGTTTCTAAGCCCATACAGGTCCACTATCATGGTCTGGAGATGGAAGACAGCACTGCCAACATTTAAAAGAATGTTCAACCCTTCTCACAGGCTTATTAAGTTTACATCCCCACAGATCTCTCTTTCTTACAGAAAACTATAAGTAACAGCTCTGAGCAACCATCTTCTACCCTTGCAATAAGGGTTCGTTCTCCATGGGCCCCTCCGCTTGGGGGAGGACACACCCTTGGAATGAGCACGTTAGGCCATAATAACGGAGGGTCCAGGAAGGACTGCAGGAGGATGGATCCACGGATCCCCAAACACAAGACCTCTGAATGACACGCTCTGGTGCATGGCGGTTGGCATGCTATCCCCTCAAAGACGTCTCCTCCAAAAACATGCCAAAGCCAACACGAAATCTCCTAGGAAAGATGCTCGCTCAAATCAGGAGATATTCTAAGGCATCCTAGAGAAACAGAGCCACTATCACCCCCTAAATCCATGGCCTTTAAGGTATGGTCGAATATTTTATATAACAAAAGGGGAGATGTCAGGGGCTAGAAGGAAGTTCTCCTTCAAAAAATAGACTGACACAAGAAACAGCCCCCTGGGACACAACCTGCCTGGGAGACATCCCACAGCCATCTATCTCCTTTTGACATCCGGCTACCATCTGTCTACCTGAAACATCCTGAGGTTATCTCACCCTGTGAAGACATCCAGCAACTGCCGATAAGAGAGATTTCCCATCCGCAGCATATAAATACCCTCTGAGAATAATAAAAGTTTGCAGCATGATCAGAACTCCTGTCTTGCTGTCATCTCTCGTGTCTCTTGTCCCTTCATTCCTCCCCAACTAGGATCGACACCCAAGTTGATGTGTCCTGCCAGCCGGGCCATCTGACACTAACCCATACCCTCCTAGACTCTGATGACAAATCCTAATATGATGGAGAAAAATAACCCAAACAGAATAGAAATACAAGCAGTTCAGAGGAGGCATCGTGTATAGTTGCACTTGCCTTTTGCATGATATAGGGTAGGTGTTATAAATCTAGTTAATTTTTAATTGAAATAGTTCTCCATGTGTTTTTAAAGTTAACAAATTGTGAATTCCTGTCTCCCTTTCTCTGTAGCCGATTCAGCACATGTATTTTTATATGCACATATAGAATCCTACCTGGTATAAGATGTACATTCTTGTGAGGTGGCTGACTTGGAAGATACAAATTGTGAGAAGAGATCACTCCTCCTAAACGCTGTTGGAACAGAAAATTCAACCTATGGGTGAGCCTCCTAGTAGAACAACATTATACATAAATCCATGTTCAGTAAATTAAATATTTTTGCATCTGTGGATGATATATACTTCATGATGAATTTCGATTGGCATATATATTGCTACATTTTATTGTCTGGGTGTGTGTGTTGTGTGTGTGTGTGTGGGGTATATATATATATATATATATATATATATATATATATATATATATATATACACTCTTCAAATATTTCAAAATATGAAATATATGTGTCTTACATATACTACCTAAATTCATTCATGTTCATGTATGTGGATTTATAATCAACTTTTCACAATATTATTCTCAGAAATATTCATCCACCTGAATTACATATTTGTTTTCTAGTACTGAAAACTAACTTCAGTGAGTGGTGCATACAATCCTAATATTTCTACAGTAACTGACCCAGTTTAACATCAATGCAACTAGATTCCTCTTGGACATGATGTCTATGTTGAAGTTCATTTTATTCAACACTGGTACATTACTATTTGTTCAGTTTATACACATCATAGGATATATATTTCATCAACAACTTCAATAATTTATAGGAGTTTGATTCACTTTCAATCATTTCCTGATTCAGAACACATGTATTCCTCCAGGTTACTTGATTGTTTTTTCATGAGACTTCTTTCCAAACGCTTTTTTTTTCGATTTCCATAATCATTTTGAAGAAAAACTGACACACTCTTCATGATAAACCATAACCCTAATATTACCATTAGATGTATTTCTGGTTTGAATGAATGATTGCATATAAATATACGATTTTCTGTTTATTTTCAGATATCAATTCAATCGAATATTTAAAGTTGGAACAAGTTATAATATTTAATCACAGTATCGTCTATTCATAAATTATCTCTATGTTCATAGACACAGAGTAAATCTATTTGTAACCCCAATACTAATTTTTTCATCTTCAAAATGTTGCTCCCAGAAATGGTGGAAGAAATACTCATGTCACCTAATCTACATATACATTTTATCACAGTAATATTCTGGACACAAAAAGAAGAGGTCACACTTATGATTGTATCAAAGCCTAAATGAAAAGTGAGCATAGATTACTGAAAACATTCATGTCCAGTGTGCCTAATGCTCTCAAATGTCAATCCTATTGGTGACTACATATTTGTTTCTTCTTAAGACTATATTTTGAACCTCAACCCTGCTGCAAATGTCTAATCCTATCACTCAATTTATACTTTGCCTGATTTCCTAATGTCTCTATTGATGTCTGCTTACCTAAATATTTTCCCCAGTTCACCATTGTGACTGACCCTTCACGTGTGCTGACATTTACATTCACTCTCTACCCGATACACTATTGCTAAAGAACTTTTGGTCCAAATTCTGTACTCAGTCTTCTTCTGAAACTTATCGAATATCTTCCTAATCCTACCGACTATCCCTGTTCTAGTGGATGTTCACTTCTACATTCAATCATCCAAGGTACAAGGTCCTATGCCATTGATTATCGATTTATCTGAAACACCTGTGCAGAACGTATATCAAAGCTAAGTATCCCAATCAATAGCGCAATGCCCTTCTGGGCTTCAAATCTTACCTAGATTTTTGTTTTCATACTTATATTTCACCTATATATTCTTATAAATATCACAGGTTCCCAATACCATTATTCATCAATTAGAATAATTCCTAACCCAAATCAAACCTGTTATTAACCCTAACCATACACTGTTTCCTCAATCTAACTTTACAGAAGAGCAGGGACCAAGTTGGTCTTACAATACAGGAATGTAGAGAATCTTCCACCTGTTGTAAAACTCAAAGGTCCATGAAGAAGTGATCCCTGGAGAAGATGTAGGCAGCCATGAAGACCTGAGAGAGCAAACGTCATCTTCCATTGCAAACAACCTGGTCAGGATGAAGGGTTGTGTCTGAATCAGCCTCTCTGTTCATAATGTAGAGAAGATGGACACAAACAGTCCTGTTTGGAGACCTGTTCCTGGGTGCCTATGGTTCATATACCATTCTAACTTGTGAAAGTGTCACAGGAAGTAGGAGAAGCCTCGATCTCATGGGACCCTTGGAAGCAACTGTTAGGACAAAGTGGTTGCCAAAGCAGTGACCTCATTCAGTTCCTGAAGGAAGTGACCTCACCTCACTTCCTTGGTCATGGAACTCTCGGTACTTGGGATCCAGGAAGCAAGGTACCAAGAGCCTGTCCCAGTCCCAGTCCCAGTGGGCTCACTTGTTTGGATTTACCAAGGACAGAGTCAGTCTTTCATGGTACCTACAGATATGAGGATGGCCAACTGCCAGGAAAACTCAGAAGAGGGGCCTTTCCTGAGAAAGCAGATATTGGCTCAACGCTGGCTCCTGACAAGTTCACAGAGTTGGTGTTTTCCGGGGAACATAAGTTGGCCCACCAGTCAGAAGACACTCTGGATAGTCACAGACATACTTTGTAGAAGGTGGTGCCTCTGTGGTTGTCGGTGTGGGTTTGTGGTTTTGTCTCATGTTCTGAGAATAGGTAGGAAAGGCGGTTTGTTTGGTTTGGAGTGAACTGTTTATAGTAAGTCGTTTGGCAAGCAAGTGTTTCTATGTCTGTGTATCCCACTATGTGCATGGTTTTAGATATTAGAAAACTGAATGCATCAATTGTTGTCTCCTGTCTAGCAGAAAGCTTCCCAGCATTCATCCTGCCGAATTTATGAATGGATTTCAGCTTGCCTGATCGATGGGCAACATGTGGTATCTTCCAAAATTCCTGCATTCTTCATGAATTCTGGCTACTCTCCAGAATAGGCTCATGGTTTTGTGTCCAAGATATGTAGCAGTTCCAAGCCCTGTGACATGGCCATGTACTGGATAGCTAAAGGGAATGTCGAGCATCTCAGAAAACTCAGATATAAGTGTGACCATGATAGTCTCAGTGGAGAAACCCTGCTTTGGGCCTTTTGCTTACCTATTGTTCTGTTGCCCTGAATGTCAGGAAGGTCTTTGCCTCAAGACATCCGTTTGTGAAGCCTGAAGAAAACAGGTTGAAATGGAAATGAATGGACATCACCTGTGGATCTTTGCTTAATTCCTTTGAAAATGGAAGTGTCTGAATCAGCCTCTTGGCCCTGTGTGAGGCCGTGGCTTAGATTCTCAACCCCTGAAGAATCTAAAGAAACATCACATGTGTGCATCCAAAACAAAAATGGCCAAAAGTGCAGTTATTGGGGATGAAGTCTCTCCCCATTCTCTGTGAGGTTCCTGACCTCCATCAAGTTAGAATAGGGATCCTTTGGGCCAAATCATTTCTTCAAAGCCCTAAATTGCTTGAGTTTTCCCGTGACTACAATTCACATAAAGAATCCAAACTGCACAGTCAATAGGCCTCAAATTGGAGAAGCAGAGAAGTATTAACAGAAGGCCTATTTGAACACTCCTGGTTCACAGAAATGGTGTCCAGGCCACCCTGAATTTAGGCAAATTAGGGGCAAGAGAGATTATTTAGGAGACTGTCTTGGGCTTCGCCCCTCGTGGAAACTTCCAGCGATAGGTTATGATGAGTGTCTATATAAAAGAACATGAGGGCCATGTGGGATTGTTTTGGTTTTAATTGTGGTTGTTAGTGTGGTGATTGGAAGAGATGACTGGGTCCACCTTGACATGAACTCTGGTGTTTTTCCCCTTAGAGACTGAGTTCTGGAACTGACCTCAGAAAAGTATTGCCATTAATTGTGTTGGGATTTTAGGAGGCCATGCATGAGAGTCGCCCTTGGAAACTGAGATCAAGGCCCAGGGTGGCTTTCAACAGAGCACTGGGAATCAGAGCCAAGATATCACATAATTTTCTTCTGAAAGACTTGGCAGCCGTAGTTGAGAGTCAAAAGTCACATAGACCTCACATTGTAGAACTCAATGGGCCTGGCTTCATTTGACCTTTTGGCCATTCTTTGGGAAGCATTGCCTGTGAGATTTCTCCAGAGCTTTCATTGAAATGAGCTTCGTCAACATTAATGGTTCTGGAATGAACTGAAACTCACAGTGCCTCCACCTTCATTGTTGAAATATGGCTAGAAAAATACCATGAAATTTTTGAAATTTCCATGACCAGCTGGCACAGCAGAACCTTTGGATTTCCTGTTGCTGATCATGAGTATAACAGACACTGCCTTGATTGACTGGTTTTAATGAAAATTGTGTAAAACAGAGATGCCAATAAGTTGGAGCCTGATGATTAGTGGGCCTAGAGCAGTGGTAGGCAGGTGTGTGATAAAACATCTGTGGTGGGGCCATGTGGATCTGCCATTGGCTTCCAAATGGCTTGTGACTGACATGATGCAGCCAGCAGTCCCTTCTAAGTAAAGGCATCTTGTTATTTGGAGAGGTTTCAGGGCAATGTTCAGAATCGATTTGCTATGGTCAATGGGGCAAGCTATGTGATATAGAAGCATGGTTGGTGCATTCTCCTGCAGAAATTGAAATACCACACGTGACAGAACTCCCTCCTGCACTGTGTCCCAGTTGAACTCCGTGTATTTCATGAAGCAAATACCAAACTCCCATTGTAGCAGCAAGAAACACCATGAAAATTGGAGGATGAACAAATGGCTTCACAGTCCACACAGGGAGACACTTAGAACCCAGTGGCCACAGTTTACCTACAAAGATCAAATTCAGGACTGCTGCCTCATGTTCATTGGAAAATAAGAAACTATGTTTTACAGGTCACATAGGTGCAGACCCAGCTTTGATGATCTCACTACAAAGGAAGCTAAAGCTCCTGATAACAACATGTGTTTCAAGTGCCCAAACTCAGAGGCAATTTCTCAAGAAGTCTTTAGGCCAGCAGAGCTCCATGTTTGTGGAGTGTTCACCCTGTCCCTTACTTTTGGAAACTCCTCTACCACCTCCAAGGTAGTGAACTCCTTAGCATATTCCATTCCAGATAAGTATTCACTGATTTTCTAACTCTTCTCCTCTAATTATGTCTTACTTGGGGCGAAGATAATGTCAAGCCATTGTTCTGGAGGAGTGGGAAGATTTTGTGTAGCACATATTTGCATACACATTGGATTCATTTTCCAATTTTCCATTCGAAATACTGAATCCCTGACTCTAACCCCTACCCTACTAGACTCTGACTACTAATCGTAATATGATAGAGAATAAAAACTCAAACAGAATAGAAATACAAGCAGTTCAGAGGAGGCATGGTGTATAGTTGGAATTGCCTTTTGCATTATATAGGTTAGAAGTTATAAATCTAGTCAAATTTTTGTTGAAATAGTTCTCCGTGTGTTTTGAAAGTTAACAAATATGTAAATTCCTGTCTCCCTTTCTCTGTAGCCTATTCAGCACATGTAATTTTATATGCACATATAGAATCGTACCTGGTATCACACGTACATTTTTGTGAGGTGACTGACTTGGCAAATACAAATTTTGAGAAGAGATCACTCCTCCTAAATGCTGTTGGAACTGAAAATTCAACCTATGGGTAAGCCTCCTAGTTGAACAACATTATACATAAATCCATGTTAAGTATATGAATATTTTTGGGTCTGTGGATGATATGTATTTCATGATGAATTTCAATTGACATATATATATTGTTGGTTTTTAATGTCTGTGTGTGTGTGTGTGTGTATATGTATATATATATATATATATATATATATATATATATACTCTCCGGATTTTTCAAAATATGAAATATTTGTGTCTTATTATGCACTCCCTAAATTCATTCATATTCATGTATGTGGATTTACAATCCACTTTTTAAAAAATTATTCTCAGAAATATTCATCCACCTGAAATACATATTTTTTCCTAGTACTGAAACAGTTTTCAGTAAATGGTGCATCCATATCCTAATATTTCGGCATTGCAAGATGACTGTGAAGACAGTGTATCACACCCAGTGTACCCTGCCACTGCGCAGGTGAATAACGAGTTAGAACGATGAAAAACTATCTTGTTAGGATCTTACAGGAAAATGGGTGTTTACTGAAATCTAGAAGAATGATTTCCACCACCGAGGTCCGGTAATTGAGTCTCAAACACAAGCCACTTGTGCAACCGGAGATCCATTCTGATTGATCCGCGTGACCTGCCCCGTGTCTACAAATGGTGAGGCACCACCGAGAAGCGACCAGCAAGCAGGGAGAAACGTTGCTGCAGATTCTGTGGAATCCTGCTGGCTGAGCATCCACTGAGCCCCCAGCTGAATTTGGGATTTCAGACGGGAAAGTTAGCAGTACATTTCTATCCCCCAAAGTGGAAACTCCACAAAGGAAACCAGCAGCCACCATCTTGGAGAGCTGAAGTAACCACCACCACTCCCAGACAGATTGCAACAATAAAACAGGTGTGTGTTTCTCAGCTCATCTCACATACAGAGGAAAATTCGCATAAAATCTCTCCTAGGCTTTTGGGGGAGGGATAATCAGAGCAAGTCTGCATAAAGACTGCGGGAAAACTAGAGGCACCTGACCTTCATCTCCCCTTCCCATCAGCGGCAAAAATGAAACTTGTCTAGCCAGTGCGGGGCGAGGGGCAAGCGGAAAATATTAAAACAATAGAGTTCCAGGGTTCACAATAGACACCCTCCCCACCCAACAAACGGCAGACCCGGAGAACAGTTTGAGCTGCCGAGAAGCATCACTCAGGAGAAATCTGGTCTAGCAGGAGAAATCAGGACTAGCAGGATAAACCAGGGGACTAGAGGCCAGGCCCTCCTGACTGGGTGGCTGGAGAACGCCAGACCCCTGCCAGTGTGACTGGGCAACTGGAGACCAGCTTCCTGCCGGCGCCAGCCCACCTGCTGACGGCATGTCTTGACGGCTGGAGAACGCTCGCCTGCCGACGACCGAACGCGCAACTGTGTGGCTAGAGATCACCCACCCGCCAGCGACAGCCCATCCGCTGCCCGCGCTACTGGGTGGCTGGAGACTGCCGGCATTCCAGCGACCGGGAGCTGAAACCAACAAGAGACAATCCAGTCCACCCCCCCAATTCGGACACTCCGGCAAGGAGCCTGGGGCCCACCACAGCAGAGAGGTGACATCACTGGAGCTCGGCTGTCAGAATTCCTTAACAGCGAAATCCACTTAAGCAGGCATAGTCTAGCAACACAAAGGAGAGAAAACAGAGATATATAAACCCATAACAAATCTATAGAAGAGAGCAGAAACACAGCAATCAAATAGAGCCAGAAAATAACGTGAACATCATGAAAAAACAAGGGGAAAAAAAGGTGTAGAAACAATGAAGGACAACTTAATACTACAGGAGAACCTAGAAGCATCAGAAACAGGGATAGGGAAAAAACTTAAGTCATACCTAACTCAGATGGAAAGGAATAATAGAGAAGACATGAGGCAGCAAGTCCAAGAAATAAAAGTATATTTTGAAAATGAATTAAACAACCAAATTCAAATGGCAAAGAACAAGGTTTACCAGGAGATAGAGATCTTTTAAAAAATCATACAGTAATTCTAGAAATGCAGGAAACTATAAACCAAATTAAAAACTCAAACAAGAATATTTCAAATAGACTAGATCAAGTAGAAGTCAGAACATCAGATAATGAAGACAAAGTTTGTCAACTTGAAAAGAATATAGTCAACACAGAAAACATGCTTAAATCCCATGAGCAACTATTCACGAGATATGGGATGTCATAAAAAAAACCAAAATTGGGAGTCATCGGGATAGAAGAAGGCATAGAGATTCAAACCAAATGAATGGACAACATATTAAATGAAATAATTCTAGAAAACATCCCAGAGATGAAAGATGGAATGGATTGCTATATCCTGGAAGCCTACAGGACCTCAAACATTCAAAACCATAATAGACAAACTCCAAGACATATAATTATGAAGACAGCCAACATACAGAACAAGGAGAGAATATTAAAAGCTACGAGAGAAAGTAGGCAGATAACATTCAGGGGTAAACCAATTAGGTTAACAATTGATTTTTCATCACAGACTTTGAAAGCGAGAAGATCTTTGAACAATGTATTTCAAACACTGAAAAATAATGGATTCCAACCAAGAATACTGTATCCAACAAAATTAAGCTTCAGATTTGACAATGAAATTAAGTCTTTCTTGATAAACAAAAGCTAAAAGAATTCGCAGACAGAACACCAGCACTGCAAAGCATTTTGAGCAAAATACTACAAGAAGAGGAATTGAAAAATAGTGCCCAAAACTAACAGCGGGAGGTATCTCAGTAAAGGGGTAAGAAAATAACCAAAAAGTAAAAACTACCCAAATTAAAATAAATAAATAAATAAACATGACTGGAAGTATAAATCATATTTCAATTGTAACCTTAAATGTTAAAAATCTAAACTCACCAATCAAGAGACATAGGCTTGTAACCTGGATCAAAAAAATAAATCCAACAATATGCTGCCTTCAGGAGACTCTTTTGATAGGTAAAGACATACACAGGCTGAAAGTGAAAGGTTGGGAAAAATCATACCACTCACATGGCCCTCGGAAGCAAGCAGGAGTGGCCATACTCATATCATATAAAATCAACTTCAAACCTACGTTAATCAAAAGGGATAAAGTAGGACACTATATATTGTTAAAAGGAACCATCCACCAACAAGACATAACAATTATCAATTGGTATGCACCAAACAATTGAGCTGCAACGCTCATAAAACAAACTCGCCTCAAGTTCAAGAGTCAAATAGACTACAACACAATAATTATGGGTGACTTCAACACACCGCTCTCGCCATTAGACAGATCCTCTATAAAAAACTGAATAAAGAAACTATAGAATTCAACAGCACAATCAATAACCTTGACTTAACCGACATATATAGAATATATCAACCATCATCAAGTGGATACACTTTATTCTCAGCAGCACATGGATCCTACTCCAAGTTAGACCATATATTATGCCACTGGGCAACTCTTAGTAAATATAAAGGCGTGGAGATAATACCATGCACCATATCTGATCATAATGGAATGAAACTGGAAATCAATGAGAATAGAAGGAAGGAAAAATCCTACATCACATGTAAAATGAACAATATTCTACTGAATGATCAATGGGTTACAGAAGACATAAAGGAGGAGATAAAAAAATTCTTAGAATCAAATGACAATACAGACACAACATACTGGAATCTATGGGACACAAAGAAGGCAGTTTTAAGAGGGAAATTCATTTCTTGGAGTTCTTTCCTCAAAAAAAGAATAAAACAACAAATAAATAAACTCACAGTACACATCAAAAACCTAGAAAAGGAAGAGCAAAACAACAGCAAATGTAGTAGAAGACAAGAAATAATTAAAATTAGAGCAGAAATCAACGAAACTGAAACAAAAAAAAAAAACATTGAAAAAATTGATAAAACTAAAAGTTGATTCTTTGAAAAAATAAATAAGATTTACAGGCCCTTAGCCATGCTAAGGATGAGAAGAAGAGAGGGAACTCAAATTACTAACATACGGAATGAAAAAGGCAATATCACAACAGACAGTACACAAATACAGAAGATAATTAGAAAGTATTTTGAAATCCTATATTCCAATAAAATAGAAGATAGTTATAATATCGATAAATTTCTTATGTCATACGATCTGCCCATATTCAGTCAAGAAGACACACACAATTTTAACAGACCAAAAACAAAGAAAGGAATGGAAGAAGCCATCAAAAGACTACCAATCAAAAAAAGCCCTGTACCTGATGGGTATACAGCGGAGTTCAACAAAACCTTCGAAGAAGAATTAATACCAATACTATTCAAGCTATATCAAGAAATGGAATAATAAGGAGCTCTTCCAAATTCATTCTCGGAGTCCAAAATCACCCTGATCCCAAAACCAGACAAAGACACTTCAAAAAAGAAAACTACAGACCAATATCTCTAATGAAGTTGGATGCAAAAATTCTCAATAAAATCCGTGTGAATTGAATACAAAAACATATCAAAATAGTTGTGCACCATGATCAAGTAGGATTCATCCCTGGAATGCAAGGCTGGTTCAATATACGGAAATCAATAAATGCTATTCACCACATCAATAGACTTAAGGACAAGAACCATATGATCATCTCGATAGATGTAGTAAAACATTCAACAAAGTTCAGCATCCCTTTATGTTCGAAACACTAGAAAAACTAGGGATAACAGGAACTTACCTCAACATTGTAAAAGCTATATATGCTAAACCTCAGGCTAGGATCATCCTAAATGGAGAAAACTGAAGGCATTCCCTCTGAAATCTGGAACAAGACAGGGATGCCCTCTATCACCACTTCTATTCAATTTAGTTCTTGAAATACTAGCCAGAGCAATTAGACAGACAAAAGAAATTAAAGGCATGAAAATAGGAAAAGAAGAACTTGAATTATCGCTATTTGTGGATGACATGGTAATATATTTAACAGACCCAAAAGGGTCTACAAAGAAACTGCTAGAGTTAATAAATGAAGGATATAAAACCAACACGCATAAATCAAAGGCATTCCTGTATATCAGCAACAAAACTTCTGAAATGGAAATGAGGAAAACCACTCCATTCAAAATATCCTCAAAGAAAATAAGATACTTGGAAATCAACCTAACAAAAGAGGTGAAAACCACAGAACCCTAAAGAGAGAGATAGAAAAAGATCTTAGAAGATGGAAAAATGTACCCTGTTCATGGATAGGCAGAACTAAATTCATCAAAATGGCGAAATTACCCAAAGTTCTCTACAGGTTTAAAGCAATGCCAATCAAAATCCCAACGGCATTTCTTGTAGAAATGATAAAGCAATCATGAAATTCATATGGAAAAACAAAAGACACAGAATAGCAAAAGGAATTCTAAGCAGGAAGTGTGAATCGGGAGGTATAGCGATACTAGAGTTCAAACTTTACTACAAAGCAAGAGTAACAAAAACAGTGTGGTATTGGTACCAAAACAGGCAGGTGGACCAATTGTATAGAATAGAGGACAGAGAAACCAATCCACAAAATTACAACTTTCTTATATTTGATAAAGTGGCTATAAACATGCAATGGATGAAGGATAGCATCTTCAACAAATGGTGCAGGGAAAATTAGAAATCCATGTGCAACAAAATGAAACTGAATCCCGTTCTCTCACCATGCACAAAAGTTAACTCAAAATAGATCAAGGAGCTAGATATCAAATCAGAGACACTGCGTCTCATAGAAGAAAAAGTTGGCTATGATCTATATACTGTGGGGTCGGGCTCCAAATTCTTTAATAAGACATCAATAGCCCAAGAGTTAATAACAAGAATAAACAAATGGGACTTACTTAAACTAAAAAGTTTTTTCTCAAGAAGAGAAACAATAAGAGAGGTAAATAGAGAGCCTACATCCTGGGAACAAATTTTTACCCCTCACACTTCAGATAGAGCCCTAATATCCAAAATATACAAAGAACTCAAAATATTAAACAATAAGATAACAAATAACCCAATCAACAAATGGGCCAAGGACCTAAACAGACACTTCACAGAGGAGGACATACAATCAATCAACAAGTACATGATAAAATGCTCACCATCTCTAGCAGTCTGAGAAATGCAAATCAAAACCACCCTAAGATACCATCTGACTCCCGTAAGATCAGCAGCCATTATGAAGTTAAACAACAATAAGTGTTGGCGAGGATTTGGGGAAAAGGATACACTTGTACACTGCTGGTGGGACCGCAAATTGGTGAGGCCAATTTTGAAAGAAGTATGGATATTCCTGGAAAAGCTGGAAATGGATCCACCATTTGACCCAGCTATCACCCTTCTTGGAATGTTCCCTGAGGATCTTAAAAGAGCGTACTATAGGGATACTGCCACATCAATGATCATAGCAGCACAATTCACAATAGCTAGACTGTGGAACCAACTTAGATGCCCTTCAATAGATTAATAGATAAAAAAAATGTTGCATCTATACACAATGGAGTATTACACAGCACAAAAAATGACAAAATCATAGAATTTGCAGGGAAATGGATGGCATTAGAGCATATTATGCTAAGCGAAGCTAACCAATCCTTAAAAAACAAATGCCAAATGTCTTCTCTGTTATAAAGAGAGCAAATAAGAACAGAACAGGGAGGAAGAGCATGAGGAAAAGATTAACATTAAACAAAGACGAATGGGGGGAGAGAAAGGGAGAGAGAAGGGAAAGCTTATGAAAATTGTAGGAAACTCTCAATGTTACACAAAATTGAATATAAGATGTTGTGAGGGGAAGTGAGGGGGAAACAATGGAGAGAATTGAACAATAGCAGATGAGGTAGAGAGGGAAGATGGGAGGGGAGGAGAGGGTGGATAGTAGGGGATAGGAAAGGTAGCAGAATACAACAGTCACTAATATGCCATTATGTAAAAATGTGAATGTGTAACCGATGTGATTCTACAATTCGTATTTGGGGAAAAAATGGGAGTTCATAACCCAATTGAGTCAAATGTATGAAAGATGATATATCTTGAGCTTTGTAATGTTTTGAACAACCAATAAAAATAAATAAATAAATAAAGGTTTAAAATTTAGTGGGAAGAAATCAGCTAAAAATGGGTTCAGATGTATTCATTTTGCTATACAGAAACTTTGTTTTGTGAATATCACAAATTTATTTTACCAGAAAATGCACATAAATTGAGATTAAAGGATAATTCACCTAACTTCATGAAAAATTCATAGCATTTTCTACACTTTTCATATTTCATTTTTTTCGTGAATATTTTGTCATGGACAAGGTCTAGTCTTAGGCTCTTCTTCCAGAATACTACCTCATCTGACAAGTTCGTACAATGTGTTGGATTGTTCTTTTCATCTTTTATTTAATAGTTTCTAGCTGATAATGTGTATTTTTTCTTATCTTTATTTGGACATACAAACCTAACTATATCTTTGCATTTTATGTTTTACTGGGGAAGAGACTCATCAAAAGCTCTTTGTTATATGTATCAACAATCAAACATCTAGAGCATACAATTATTCTTAATTTTGCATGAAAATAAATTTGTACCATTTTTCTTATAAAGATGTAGTATTATTAATAATGTCCCCACTGTAATAAGTAACTACTTACAAGAAGAATTAAACAATTGACTTTATATCAATTATGAACATGAAAAGTACTAAAATAAGTATTTGCAATTAATACACAATTGATAGAAATTGAAATCACAAGAAAGCCATTTAAAATGTCAGTGCATATGGTCATTAAATAATAGGTTGTTCAAATAAAATTTCTCTAATTCATAAGAGTTAATATGCCACATTACAGCTTAATGTGATATAAAACTTTAAATTATCAGTATTGATAAATAAGAATGATACCTGTTTACTTAAATATGTTTATTTGATTTTCACTGTAAGATGTTAATTATGGAAGAATTGAGAATTAAGAAAGACTTGGTCTATATTATTCCTAACAGGAAAATCAAAGTACTTTTGAATATATATATATATATATATATATATATATATATATATATATATATATATATATATATATATATATATATATAATATATGTAATGCATATGCATGAATATAGATACATATGTATAATAAATGTATTGTAATATATCTATCAGGTGATTATAATTTTTAAATTTTCTCAAGAAAAAGAATGAATATAAAAAACAGTCTTAAATTTAAATTTCATAGCATACTACTGTTTGTAATGACATGAGAGAAAAATAGATATGGAGGGGGAGGGGAAACCAAAAAGGAAGGGAGAGAAGGGGGAAAATGAGGAAGAAAGTGAGTAAAGAAGAGGGACATGAGTGTATGATGTTAAGATAGAAGTGGAGGGGCTGGGTTTGTGGCTCAGAGGTAACATGCTTTTCTAGCATGTGTGAGGCACATGGTTCTATTCTCAGCACCACATACAAATAAACAAAATGAAGGTCAATCAACAACTGAAAAAATAAAAAAAGAAAAAAGAAGAAATATTACAAAAATTCCAAGCTTTGATGAATGTTAAATAAAAAAAATATGTTACATAGCCTTATGTAATTTCTAGACTATCCAAAATAGTCACTAAATGTTAGATTATTAGTGCTATAACTAAAAATCCATTGATCTTTCCTCTACATTCTGTGGCATGCTAGTGCTAAAATAAATTGTATTATTAATTCCCCCCCAAATCCTAATATTTCTACAGTAACTGACCCAGTTGAACATCAATGCAAGTAGACTCTATGAGACATGATGTGTATTTTGACGTTCATTTTTATTCAACACTGGTACATTACTATCTTCAGTTTATGCACATCATAGCATATATGTTTCATCAAAATTTCTCAAATTTATAGGCATTTGTTTCACTTTCAATCACTTCCTGCTTGAGAACACATGTATTCCTCCAAGTTTCATAACTGCTCTTTTCATGAGACTTCTTCCCAAAAACATTATTTTCGATTTCCATTATCACATTTGAAGCAAAACGCACAAACCCGTCACAATAAAACATAACACTAATATTACCATTAGATGTATAACTGGTTGGAATGAATGGTTGTATATCGATATAAGATTTCTTACTTAGTTTCAGATATCAATTCAATCCATTATTTAAAGTGGAACCAGTTATATTATTTATTCACAGTACAGTCTATTCACGAATTATCTCTATATTCATAGACACAGGTACACCTCTTTGTACCCCCAATACTAATTTATACGTCCTCAAAATATAGCTCCCAGAAATGGTGGAAGAAATACCCATGTCACCTGATCTCCATATACATTTTATCACAGTAATATTCTGGACACAAAAAGCAAAGGTCACACTTATGATTGTACAAAACCTAAATGGAAAGTGAACATGGATTACTAAAAACATCCATGTCCAGGTTGCCTAATGCTCTCAAATGAAAATCCTATTGGTGACTACATATTTGTTTCTTCCAAAGATTATAAATTCAAAATCAAACATGTTGAAAATGTCTAATCCTGTCACTCACTTTATACTTTGCCTGATTTTGTAATGTCTCTATTGATATCTGCTTTCCTACATATTTTCCCCAGTTAATCATTGTGACTTCCTCATCACATGTGCTGATATTTACATTCACTCTCTTAGCGATACCCTACTTCTAAAGAACTTTTGTTCCAAATCCTACACTCATTCTTCTTCCTAAACCTACCGACAATCTTCCTAATCCTACCGACTATCACTTTTTGACTGGATGTTCTCTTCTACATTCAATCATCCAAGGTGAAAGGTCCTATGCCATTGTATATCGATTTATCTGAAACATCTGTGCAGAATGTAATTCAACGCTAAGTATCCCAATCAAGGGACAAATGAAGTTCTGGGCTTCAAATCTTACTTAGATTTCAGTTTTCGTACATATATTTCACCTCTATATTCTTATAAATATCACAGGTTCCCAATACCATTATTCATCCAGCAGAATGGTTCCTAACCCATATCGAACATGTTAATAACACTAATCATACACTGTTCCCTCAATCTAACTTTACTGAGGAGCAGCGACAGTGTTGGTCTTACAATACAGGAATGTATGGGATCTTCCACCTGCTGAGAACATCAAAGGTACATGCAGAAATGACCTCTGGAGAAGATGTAGGCAGCTATGAAGGACCTGAGAGAGCAAAAGACATCTCCATGGCAAAGAACCTGGTAGGATGAAGGAATGTGTCTGAATCAGCCTCACTCTTCTTAATGTAGAGTAGACCAAACCAGGCCTGTGTGGAAAGCTCTTCCCAGGTGCGTATGGTTGATATACCATTCTAACATATGAAAGTGTCACAGGAAGTAGGGGCAGCCTCCATCTCATGGGACCCTTGGAAGCAACTGTTAGGACAAAGTGGTTGCCAAGGCAGTTACCTCATTCAGTTCCTGAAAGAAGTGACCACACCTCACTTCCTTGATGATGAAAGTCTCTGAACTTGGGATCCAGGAAGCCAGGCACCCAGAGCCATTACCAATCCCAGTCCCAGTGGTCTCACTTGTTTGAATTTACCAAAGACAGAGTCAGTCTTTCTTCTTACCTGTTAAGGTCTGTAAACAAGTCAGATTGGCACCTGTTATTTTGCCAGAGAAATGTTAGAGTCTGTAAAAAAGTCTGGATGGCGCCTGGCAAAATGCCAGAGGGAGTGGTTTGTGAAGTAACAAAAGCCAGCCATTAAGTGTGGAGATTCCTTATTGTTTGACTGCTGTATCTATTTCATGCTAATTATATAGGCTGTGTAAAATGTATAAATACCGCTCTTATTCAACAATAATTGGCTTCCACTCCTGCTGCATCAGTCTACCCAAGTTGTTCGTCACCCCCCCCGGTTATTTTGCCCAGCCAGCCGGGCTGCGGCACTTACCTACTGATGTGAGGATGGCCAAATGCCAGGGAAGCTCTGAAGACAATTCTTTCCTGATAAAGCAGGTATTGGCTCACCGCTGACTCCTGACTACTTCACAGAGTTAGCAAAGGAAAGCAGATTTGAGACAGGACAAGCAATTTTGGGGAACATAGTATGGCCCACCAGTCAGAGGACACTCTGGATAGTCACAGACCAACTTGGAGGAAAGAGTTGCCTTTGTGGGTGTGGTTGTGGGTTTGTGTATTCCACTGTGTCTGTGGTTATAGACATTAGAAAAGAGAATGCATCAATGGAATTGTTCTGTCTAGTAGAAAGCTTCTCAGCATTCATCCTGCCAAATTTATAAATGGACTACGGCTTTCCTTATGAATGGGCAACACCTGCTATCTTCCTAAGTTTCTGTTTTCTTCCTGAATTCTGGCCACTCTCAAGAATAGGCTCATGGTTTTGTGTAAAAGATATGTACCACCTCCAAACTCTATAACATGGCCTTGTACTGGATAGCTGAAGGGAATGGAGAGGAACTCAGAAAACTCAGATATCAGTGTGACCAGTAAAGTGTCAGTGGAGAAACACTGATTTGGGCCTTTTGTTTACCTATTGTTCCGTTGCCCTGAATGTCTGGAAGGTCTTTGCCTCAGTCCACCCCTTTGTGAAACCTGAAGAAAACAGTTGTCTAATGGAAAATAATGAGCATCACCTGTGGCTCTTTGCTTAATTGCCGTGGAAAGGGATGTGTCTGAATCAGCCTCTTGGCCCTGTGTGAGGCTGTGACTTAGATTCTCACCACCTGATGAATCTAAGGAAAGATCTCATGTGTGCATCCAAAACCAAAATGGAAAAAGAGCAGTCTTGTGGATGAAGTCTCTCGCCTTCCTCTGAAGGTTCCTGACTTCCATCAAGTGAGAATAGGTATCTTTGGTTCAAAAAGTTTTTCAAAGCCCTGCAGAGGCAAGCCCATAGGTGCTTGGATTTTCTCATAACTCCAATTCACATAAAGAATCTAAACCCCACAGACATAAGGCTCAAATTGGAGAAGCAGAGCAGTATTAATGGCAGGCCTAATTGACCACTCCTTGTTCACAGATAGGTTGTCAAGCCACCCTGACATTAGACAAATGAGGGTAGGGAGCATATTTTGGATACTGTCTTCAGCTGCACCCCTCATGGAAACTTCCAGCCAGAGGTTATGATGAGTGTCTATGTGGAAGTAGTTGAGAGCCATGTGGGAGTGTTTTGGTTTTAATTGTGGTCATTTGTTTGGCTGATGGAAGAGATGACTGGGTCCACCTTGGCTTGAACTCTGGTGTGAGTCTTCTTAGAGACTGAGTTCTGGAAATGACTGCAGAGATGTATTGCCATGAATTGTGTTGGGATTTTTGGAGGCCACACATGGTAGTGGCCTTTGGAAACTGAGATCTAGGCCGGGGGGGCTTCCCACAGAGCACTGGGAATCTGAGCCAGAATATCACATGATTTTATTCTGAAAGACTTGACAGCCATAGTTGAGAGTAAAAACACACATGGACCTCACATTGTAGACCTCAATGGGCCTGGCTTCATTTGATCTTTTGGCCACTCTTTGGGAAGTCTTGCCTGTGAGAGTTCTCCAGATCTTTTATTGAAATGGGCTTTCTCACCTTTTAATGTTTCCAGAATGAATTAAATCCCACAGTGCCTCCAACCTCATCCTTGAAAAATGGCTAGATAAACATCATAAAAATTTGAAATTCCCATCACCAGGTGACACTGGATACACTTTGGATTTCCTGTTGCTCATCATGAGTGTACCAGACAGTGCCTTGATTGACTGGGTTTCATGAAAATGGTGTAGAACAATGATGCAAATAAGTTAAAGTCTGCTGAGTAGTGGGCCTAGAGCAGTGTTTTGCAGGTCTGTGATAAAACTTCTGTGGTGGGGTCATGTGGATCTGCCAAAAGGCTTGTAACTGACATGGTGCAGCCAGCAGACCCTTGTATGTAAAGGCATCTTGTTGAATGGAGAGGTTTCAGGGCAATGTTCAGAATCAGGTTGCTATGGTCAAGGGGGCAAGCTATGTGGGATAGAAGCCTGGTTGGTGCATTCTCCTGCAGACCCTGACGCACAACATGTGACAGATCTTCCTCCAGCACTGTGACCCAGTTGAATTCCTTGTATTTCCTGAAGCCAATTCCAAACTCCCAGTGCAGCAGCAAGGACACCATGAAAAGTGGAGGATGACCAAATGGCTTCACAGTCCACACGGGGCCACACTTAGCCTTCAGTGCCAAGAGTTTACTTACAAAGAGAGAATTTAGCCTTGCTGCCTCACGTTCTTTGGAAAATAAGAAACCATGTTCTGCAGGTCACATAGATGGAGACCCAGCTTTGGTGGTCTCACTAGAAAGGAAGCCATAGGTCCTGACTACAACATATACTTCAAGTGGCCAACCTCAGAGGCAGGTTCTCCAGAAGTCTTTAGGCTGGCAGATCTCCATATTTGTGCAGTATTTACCCTGTCCCTTACTTTTGGAAACTCCTCTACCACCTCCAATATTGTGAACTCGTAACCATGTTCCATTCCTGATATGTATTCACAGATTTTCTAAATCTTCTTCTTTTATTTTGTCTTACTTGGGGCAAAGATAGTGTCAAGGTATTGTTGTGAATGAGAGTAGGAAGATTTTGTGTAGCACATATTTGCATACACATTTGATTCATTTTCCTATTTTACATTCAAAATACTGAATCCCTGACACTAACCCATACCCTACTAGACTCTGACTACTAACCCTAATATGGTGGAGAGAAATAATGCAAACAGAAGTGAAATACAAACAGTTCAGAGGAGGCATGGTGTATAGTTGGATTTGCCTTTTGCATGATAAATTGTAGGTGTTATAAATCTAGTCAATTTTTAATTAAAATAGTTCACCATGGGTTTTTGTAGTTAACAAATACGTGAATTCCTGTCTCCCTTTCTCTGTAGCCTATTCAGCACATGTATTTTTATATGCCCTTTCTCTGTAGCCTATTCAGCACATGTATTTTTATATGCACATATAGAATCCTACCTGGCATCACACGTACATTTTTGTGACTTGGCTGACTTGGAGATACAAATTGTGAGAAAAGATCACTCCTCCTAAAAGCAGTTGGAACTGAAAATTCAACCTATGTGTGAGCTTCCTAGGAGAACAACATTGTACATAAATCCATGCTCAGTAAAATAAATTATTTTGCATCTGTGGATGTTATATATTTCATGATGAATATTGATTGGCTTATATATTGGTACTTTTTAATATCTCTGTGTGTGTTTTGGGTGTGTGTTTATATATATATGTATATATATATATATACACTCTCAAGATTTTTCAAAATATGAAATATATGTGTCTTATATACACTACCGAAATTCATTCATGTTCATGTATGTGGATTTATAATAAAAATTTCACAAGATTATTCTCAGAAGTATTCATTTACCTGAACTACATATTTGTTTTCTAGTACTTAAAACTAACTTCAGTGAATGTGCATACAAATACTAATATTTCTACAGTAATTGACCCAGTTTAACATCAATGCAATTAGATTCCTATGGGACATGGTGTGTATTTTGATGTTCATTTTTATTCAACATTGGTTCGTTAATATTTCTTCAGTTCATGCACATCATAGGATATATATTTCATCCACAAATTCACAAATTTATAGGCATTTGTTTCTCTTTCAATCACTTACTGCTTCAGAACACATGTATTCCTCCAGGTTTCTTGACTGGTCTTTTAATGAGACTTCTTTCCAAACACATTATTTTCGATTTCCATAATCACTTTTGAAGCAAATCTCACACAATCTTTATAATAAAACATAACGCAATTATACAATTAGATGTGTAACTGGTTGGAATGAATGATTGTATATCAATATAAGTTTTTGTGTATATTTTCACATATCAATTCAATCCATTATTTAAAGTGGAAACAGTTATATTATTTATTCACAGTATTGTCAATTCATGCATTAATTCTATATTCATAGACACAGAGTACAAATCTTTGTACCGCCAATAATAATTTATACATCTTCAAAATATTGCTCTCAGAAATGGTATAAGAAATACTTATGTCACCCAATCTACATATACATTTTATCACAGTAATATTCGGGACCCAAAATGCAAAGGTCAAACATATGATTGTACCAAAGCCTAAATTGAAAGTGAGCATGGATTACTAAAAACATCCATGTACATGTTGCCTAATGTTCTCAAATGTCAATCCTATTTGTGACAACATATTTTTTTCTTCCTTAGATTATATATTCAAACTCAACCCTGTTGAAAATATCTAATCCTATCACTCACTTTATACTTTTCCTGATTTCTTAATGTCTCTATTGATATCTGCTTACCGACATATTTTCCCCAGTTCATCATTGTGACTGACTCTTCACATGTGCTCACATTTAAATTCACTCTCTATCCGAAACCCTATTGCTGGAGAACTTTTGTCCAAAACCTATACTCACTCTTCTTTCTGAAACTGAATATCTTTCTAATAATTTCAACTATCCCTTTTTGACTAGAAGTTCTCTTCAACATTCCATCATCCAACGTACAAGGTCCTATGCCATTATACTGAATTTATCTGAGACATCTCTGCAGAAAATAATTCAAATCTAAGTATCCCAATCAAGGGCCCAATGCCCTTCTGGGCTTCAAATCTTACCTACATTTCTGTTTTCATACTAATATTTCACCTATATTTTCTTGTAAATATTGCAGCTTCCCAATCATTCCTGCAGAATGATTCCTAACTCATATCGAACATGTTATTAATCCTAACCATACACTGTTCCCTCAATCTAACTTTACAGAAGATTAGAGACAGAGTTGGTCTTTCAATATAGGAATGTAGCAGATCTTCCACATGCTAAGATCCTCAAAGGTCCATACAGAAATGATCCCTGGAGAAGATGTATGCAGCTATGAAGGACCTGAGAGAGAAAAAGTCATCTCCATGTAATGGCTCACCGCTGGCTCCTAATAACCTCACAGAGTTGGCCAAGGAGACCAGATCTGAGACAGGACAGGCCATTTCTGGGAACATAGTATGGCCCACCAGTAAGAGGACACTCCGGATAGTCACAGACCTACTTGGGGGAAGGAGGTGCCTTTGTGGGTTGGGTGTGAGTTTGTGGTCTTGTCTCATTTTCTGAGAATAGGTAGGAAAGGCAGTATGTTCATTTTGGAGTGGATGGTTTCTAGAAAGTCGTTTGACAAGGAGTGTGTTTCTATGTCTGGGTATCCCACTGTGTTCGTGGATGAAGACATTAGAAAGAGCATGCATCAATGGATGTGTTCTGTCTAGTAGAAAGCTTCCCAGCATTCATCCTTCCCAATTTATAGATGGACTTGGCTTGCCTTCTGGATGGGCAACACCTACTGTCTTCCTAAGTTCCTGTTTTCTGCCTGAATTCTGGCCACTAACCATAATAGGCTCATGGTTATGTGTCCAAGATATGTACCACCTCCAAGCTCTGGGACATGGCCATGTACAGGATAGCTGAAGGGAATTGGAGCATCTCAGAAAACTCAGATATCAATGTCACCAGTAAAGTCTCTGTGGAGAAACCCTGCTTTGGGCCTTTTGCATACCTATTCTTCTGTTGCACTGAATAACAAGAAGGTCTTTGATTAGGCCACGCCTTTGTGAAGCCTGAAGAAAACAGTTTTCAAATGGAAATGAATGGGCATCACCTGGGGCTCTTTGCTTAATTGTTTGGAAAGGGATGTGTCTGAATTGGCCACTTGGTCCTGTGTGAGGCTGTGGCTTAGATACTCAGCACCTAATGGACCTAAAGAAAGATCCCATGTGTGCACCCAAATCCAAAATGTCCAAAAAACATTTATTGTGGACTACGTCTCTCGCCTTCCTCTGTAAGGTTCCTGATCTCCATCAAGTGAGAATAGGGATCCTTTGCATCAAATGAGTACTTCAAAGCCTTGCAGAGTCTAGCCCACTGGTGCTTGTGATTACTCATGACTCCAGTTCACATAAAGAATCTAAATCCCACAGTCAGTAAGCCTCAAATTGGAATTGTGGAGCAGTATTAAAGGCAGGGCTCTATGATCATTCCGTGTTCAAAGGAAGGGTGTCCAGGCAACCCTGACTTGTGACAAATGAGGTGCGAGGGTGCTTATTTTGAACACTGTGTTGGTCTGTGCCCCTCATGAAAACCTCAAGCCAGAGGTTATTATTAGTGTCTATATGGAAGAAGATGAGTGCCATGTGGGAGTCTTTTGTTTTTAATTGTGGTCATTTGTGTGGCGGTTGGAAGAGATGTCTGGTTCCACCTGGGCTTGAACTCTGGTGTGATTCCCCTTAGAGACTGAGTTGTGGAACTGTCCTCAGAGAAGTATTGCCATGAATTGTGTTGAGATTTTAGGAGGCCACACATGAGATTCGCCCTTGGAAACTGAGATCTAGGCCCAGGGTGGCTTTCCACAGAGCATAAGTAATCTCAGCCAGGATATCACACGATTTTATTGTTAAAGACTTGGCAGCCATAGTTGAGAGTCATAACACACATGGAGCTCACATTGTAGACCTCAATGAGCCTGGCTTCATCTGACCTTTTGGCCACACTTTGGGAAGCTTTGCCTGTGATAGTTCTTCATTTCTTTCGTTCAAATGAGTTTCCTCGCCATTTAATGGTTCCTGAATGATTGGAAACCCACAGTGCCTCCAACTTCATCCTTAAAAAACAGCTAGAAAAATACCACCAAATTTTTGAAATTCCCTTGACCAAGTGGCACTGGAGAAACTTTGGATTCCTGTTGCTGATTATGAGTATACCAGACAGTGCCTTGATTGACTTGGTTTCACGAAAATGCTGTAGAACAGAGATGCCAGTAATTTGGAGCCTGCTGAGTAGTTGGCCTAGAGCAGTGGTGGGGAGGTGTCTGAAATAACATCTGTGGTGAGGCCATGTTTATCTGCCATTGGCTTCCAAATGGCTTGTGACTGACATTTTGCATCCAGCAGACCCTTGTATGTAAAGGCATCTTGTTATATGGAGAGGTTTCAGGACAATATTCAGAATCAGGTTGCTATGGTCAATGGGGCAAGCTCTGTGGGAAAGAAGCTTGCTTGGTGCATTCTCCTGCAGACCCTGACCCACCACATGTGACAGAATTCCCTCCAGCACTTTGTCCCAGTGGAACTCCTTGTATTTCAAGAAACAGATACCAAACTCCCAGTGCAGCAGCAAGAAACACCACAAAAAGTGGAGGATGAAAAAATGGCTTTACAGTAAAGACGAGGAGACACTTAGCGTGCAGTGGCTACAGTTTACCTACAAAGAAAAAATTCAGCACTGCTGCCTCATGTTCATTGGGAAATAAGAAACAATGTCCTCCAGGTCACATAGATGCAGACCCAGTTATGATGGTCTAACTAGAACGGAAGCTAAATCTCCTGACAGCAACATATATTTCAAGTGCCCAAACTCAGAGGCAGTTTCTCAAAAGTCTTTAGGCCAGCAGAGCTCCATGTTTGTGGAGTGTTTACCCTGTCCCTTACTTTTGGAAACTCCTATACCACCTCCAAGTATATGAACTCCTGAGCATATTCCGTTCCAGATATGTATTCACAGATTTTTGTAAATCATGTCCTCTAATTGTGTCTTACTTTAAGCGAAGATGATGTCAAGGCATTGTTCTGGATGAGAGTGGGAACATTTTTTGTATCACATATTTGCATAAATATTGAATTTATTTTCCTATTTTCAATTCGAAATACTGAATCCCTGACACTAACCCAAAACCTACTAGACTCTGACTACTAATCCTAATATGATGGAGTAAAATAACCCACACAGAATAGAAATACAACCAGTTCAGAGGAGGCATGGTGTATAGTTGTACTTTCCTTTTGCATGATAAAGGGTTGGTGTTATAAATCTTGTCAATTTGTAGTTAAAATAGTTCTCTATGTGTTTTTAAAGTTAACAAATATGTGAATTCCTGTCTCCCTTTCTCTGTAGCCGATTCAGCACATGCATTTTTATATGCACATATAGAATACTACATGGTATCACACGTACATATTTGTGAGGTAACTGACTTTGCAAATACAAATTGTTAGAAGAAAACACTTCTTCTAAATGCTGTTGGAACTGAAAATTCAACCTATGGGTGAGCTTCCTAGTTGAACAACATAAATCCATATTTAGTAAAATCAATATTTTTGGATCTGTGGATGATATATATTTCATGGTGAATTTCGATTGCCATACATAATGCTACTTTGTAATGTCTGTATTTAGGTGTGTGTGTGTGTGTGTGTGTGTGTGTGTGTGTGTGTGTGTGTATTCACTCTGCTGATTATTCAAAATATAAAATATATGTGTCTTATTATACACTAACTAAATTCTTTCATATTCATGTATTTGGATTTATAATCAACGTTTGAGAAGATTATTCTCAGAAATATTTTTCCACCTGAAATACATGTTTGTTTCCTAGTACTGAAAACTAACTTCAGGGGATCATATTATGGCAGCGATGGAAGTTCATTACCCACCTGTACCGCGTCACTTTGCAGGAGAAGGACGAGTTAGAACGGCTAAAATCTATCTTATTAGAAATTTCCAGGAAAATTGGTGTGCTCCAAAACCTACAGGAAGGATTTCCATTGCACAAGGACCAGCTACGGGGACTCAAACACCAGCAATTTGTCCTCACGGAGGGTCACGCTGCTTATTTAGCAAATCGCCCCACGGCTAGTGTCTGCAATGCGCGCTGGGGAACGACGAGAGAGCAACACAAAGATACAGTCTGTGGATTTTGCGGGCTCCTGCCATCTGGGTAATCACTGTGCTCAGTGCTGAATTCTGGGTTTGAAATGGGGGAAGGAAGCGGTCCAATTCGGTTTTCCACACCGGTGAGACCACAGAGGAAGATAGCGGTCACCATCTTGGAGAGCTGATGTCACCATCCCTGTTTTTGACTGATCACAGCTCATTCAGATACAGAATAGGTAATTTCAGGCTGCCATTCGCCTTCATCTTGCAGACAAATTACTCAGGGTCAGTGCTAAAGAACCCATGAAAATTGCTTCTTGGATCGTTCTCCTATCAGAACATACACTGAGCCCGGAGCGGCTGAATTCCGGGTCCCGGAACTGCTCTGGCCCAGGGCTAAAGAACCTGCGGAAACTGTTTCTTGGTCTGGGTCCTGCTGAATACTGTAGAGGTAAATGCCAACTGAGCCTTCATAGACAGTGGCAACAGGATTGAGACGGGGCTTGTGAGGGCCGGTCAGGACTCACCCGTTGCTTTGGTCACCCGACAAAGGGAATGAAATGCTGCCATTTACATGGGATACCAACATGGCAGACATCTGATGTGATCACAAAGTGGTGGAGGAGATAACTTCATCGATACCAGCGGCGAGAGAAATAGTTGGTCTCCTGGTAAAGAAAGTGAGTCACAAACATCTGAGTCTCTCTCATTTTGTCATCAAGCCAGAGGTGCAGAGCAGAGCTGCCGCCTGTGCCTGGAACAGGCCCAGCGACCCACCGGCATGGTAGTCACGTCACCCCAATTAGAGTAGGGGCAGAGCAGAGCCGACACCCATGCCTGCAAGGTAGGCAGACGTACGACGGACCGGCAGAACTGGCCTAGCGGCCGGTCAGCATGGTAGACAAATCACCCCAATTGGAGGAGCAGCACAGCCGCCAACCGCACCTGCAATGGAGACTTTTCCACAATACAAGAGCAATATAAATATACAGGGGGAAAATTACAAAAACACAACAGTTTCACCAAGCAGAAAGAAACGCAAGCTGTATGAAAAGACAAGGAAAGAAAGGACCACAAGCAATGCAGGTCAACTCAACTTTAGAAGAGGTAATAGATGCAGCATATGGAATGTCAGATAAAGAATTCAGGATATACATGCTTCAGGTGATCTGGAATCTCAAGGAAGACATTAGACAGCAAAAATCAGTCAATGAAAGATCACTTCGACAATGAATTACATAAAAAAATCCAAGTAGCAAAGATCAACTATACAGGGAGATAGAGGTTATAAAAAACAAACGAACTGAAATCTTAGAAACGCAGGAAGTAATGAACCATCTTAAAAACTCAATTGAGAATACTACCATCAGAGCAGAATACTTAGAAGATAGAACATCAGACAATGAAGACAAAGTATTTCAACTCAAAAAGAACATATACAGCTCAGCAAGACTGTTAAGAAACCATGAGCAAAACTGCAAGAAATATGGGATAACATAAAGAGAATAAACATAAGAGTCATTGGGATACAGGAAAGTATAGAGGTCCAAACCAAAGGAGTGAGCAATCTATTCAATGAAATAATAGGAGAAAAATTCCTAGACTTGAAGAATGAGACAAAATCCCAAATCCTAAAAGTCTACAGGACGCCGAACGTGCAAAATCATAAGAGATCCACACCTAGACACATTGTAATGAAGATACCCTTCATACAGAATAAGGAGAGAATTTTAAAAGCTACAAGAGAAAGGAAGCAGATTATAGTTAGTGGTAAACCAACCAGGATAACAGCTGATCTTTCAACACAGACTCTGAAAGCTAGAAGATCCTTTAATAACATATTTCAAACACTGAAAGAAAATGGGTTCCAACCAATTATCATGTATCCAGCGAAATTAAGCTTCAGATGGAAGATGAAATTAAAACCTTCCACGATAAACAAAAGTGAAAAGAATTTACAGCTAGAAAACCATCTCTTCAAAACATCCTCGGCAAAACATTACAGGAATGGAAATGGAAAATACCAATGAAAACCAACAGTGGGAGGTAGGACATTAAAGGGGGGAAAATAATCAAAGAGGAAAACAAACTATGTTTAGTAACATAAATAAACAAATATGGCTGGAAGAACAACCCATATCTCAATAATAACCAAAAATCTTAATGGCTTAAACTCACCAATTAAGAGACACAGGCTAGTGGAATGGATCACAAAACAAGAACCAACAAAATGCTGCCTACAGGAGACGCATTTTATAGGAAAAGACATACATAGACTGAGGGTGATACTTGGAAAAATCATATCACTCTTATGAACTTCGGAAACAAGCAGGAGTGTCCATACTCATATCAAATAAAATAGATTTCAAGCCAAAGTTAATCAAAATGGATAAAGAAGGACACTACATACTACTCAAGGGAACCATACGCCAACAAGACATAACAATCATAAATATATATGCCACAAACAATGGTGCAGCTTTGTTCATCAAACAAACTCTTCTCAATTTCAAGAGTCTAATAGACCACAATACAGTAATCATGGGAGACATGAACACACCTCTCTCACCACTGGACAGATCTTCCAAACAAAAGTTGAATAAGGAAACTATAGAACTCAATAACACAATTAATAACCTAGACTTAATTGACATATATACAATATACAACCCATCATCAAGAAGTTACACTTTTTCTCAGCAGAACATGGATCCTTCTCAAAAATACATCATATATTATGTCACAGGGCAATTCTTAGACAATAAAAAGGAGTAGAGATAATACCATGCATTTTATCTGATCATAATGGAATGAAATTAAAAATCAACGATAAAAAAAGGAAGGAAAAATCATTCATCACTTGGAGAATGAACAATAGGTTTCTGAATGATCAATGGGTTATAGAAGACATCAAGGAAGAAATTAAAAAATTCTTAGAGATAAATGAAAACACAGACACAATATATCGGAATCTATGGGACACATTGAAAGCAGTTCCAAGAGGAAAATTCATTGCTTGAGTTCATTCCTTAGAAAAAGAAAAAACCAACAAATAAATGATCTCATACTTCATCTCAAAATCTTAGACAAACAAGAGCAAACAACAGCAAAAGAAGTAGAAGGCAACAAATAATTAAAATCAGAGAAGAAATTAATGAAATCGAACAAAAGAAACAATTAAAAAATTGACAAAACAATACATTGGTTTTTTGAAAAAATAAATATAATCGACAGACCCTTAGCCATGCTAACAAAGAGAAGAAGAAAGAGAACTCAAATTACTAGCATATGAAATGAAAAAGGAAATATAACAAGAGACACTTCAGAAATACAGAAGAAAATCGGAAATTATTTTGAATTAATATACTCCAATAAAATAGAATATAGTGAAGGCATTGATAAATTTCTTAAGTCATATGATGTGCCCAGATTGAGTCAGGAGGATATAGACAACTTAAACATTCCAATATCAATTGAGGAAATAGAAGAAACCATCAAAATACTACCAACTAAGAAAAGCCCAGGACCGGATGGGTATAGAGCAGAATTATACAAAACCTTTAAAGAAGAACAAAAAACAATACTTTTCAAGGTATTTCAGGAAAAATGCAAAAATCCTCAAAAAAATTCTGGCGAATCAGACACAAAAACATATATATAAAAAAAAAATGTGCACCATAATCAAGTAGGATTCATTCCTGGGATGCAAGGCTGGTACAATATACGGAAATCAATAAATGTTATTCATCACATCAATAGACTTAAAAATAAGAACCATATGATCATCTCGAGAGATGCGGAAAAAGCATTTGACAAGGTACAGCATCACTTTACGTTCAAAACTCTAGAAAAACTAGGGATAACAGACTCATACCTCAATATTGTAAAAGCAATCTTTGCTAAGCCTCAGGCTAGCATCATTCTGAATGGAGAACAATTGAAGGCATTCCCCCTAAAATCTGGAGCAAGACAATGATGCCCTCTCTCACCCCTTCTGTTCAACATAGTTATCGAAACACTGGCCAGAGCAATTAGAAAGACTAAAGAAATTAAAGGCATTAAAATAGGAAAAGAAGAACTCCAATTATCACTATTTGCAAAAGACATGATTCTATACCTAGCAGACCCAAAAGGGTCTACAAAGAAACTGTTAGAGGTAATAAATGAATTCAGCAAAGTGGCAGGATATTAAATCACCACGCATAAATCAAAGGCATTTTTGTATATCAGCGACAAATCCTCTGAAATGGAAATGAGGACAATCACTCCATTCACAATATCATCAAAAATAAATAAAATACTTGGGAATCAACCTAACAAAAGAGGTGAAAGATATATACAATGAAAACTACAGAACCCTAAAGAGAGAAATAGAAGAAAATCTTAGAAGATGGAAAAATATACCCTGTTCATGGATAAGCATAACTAACATCATCAAAATGACGATATTACCAAAAGTTCTCTATAGGTTTAATGCAATGCCAATCAAAATCTCAAGGTCATTTCTTGTAGAAATAGATAAAACAATTATGAAATTTATATGGAAAAATAAAAGACCCAGAATAGCAAAAACAGCTCTAAGCAGGAAGTGTGAATCAGGCAGTATACCGATACCAGACCTCAAACTATACTACAGATCAATAGTAACAAAAATAGCATGGTACTGGTGACAAAACAGGCGGGTGGACCAGTGGTACAGAATAGAGGACACAGAAACCAATCCACAAAACTAGAGCTATCTTATATTTGATAAAGGGACTAAAAGCATGCAATGGAGGAAGGATAGCATCTTCAACAAATGGTGCTGGGAAAACTGGAATTCCATATGTAACAAAATAAAACTGAATCCCCTCCTCTCACCATGCACAAGAGTTAACTCAAAATAGATCTAGGAGGTTGATATCAAATCAGAGACACTGCATCTGGTGGAAGAAAACTTTTGCCACCATCTAAATACTGTGGTGTCGGGCTCCAAATTTCTCAATAGGACACCCATAGCACCAGAGTTAATCCCTAGAATCAACAAATGGGACTTACTCAAACTAAATACATTTTTCTCAGCAAAAGAAACAATAAGAGAGGTAAATAGGGAGCCTACATCCTTGGAACAAATCTTTACTCCTCACACTTCAGATAGAGCCCTAATATCCAGAGTATACAAAGAACTCAAAAAAATTAAACAATAAGAAAATGAATAACCCAATCAACAAATGGGCCAATGACCTGAACAGACACTTCTCAGAGGAGGACATACAATCAATCAATAAGTACATGAAAAAATGCTCACCATCTCTAGCAGTCAGAGAAAAGCAAAACAAACCCACCCTAAGATACCATCTCACTGCAGTAAGATCGGCAGCCATTATGAAGTCAAACGCCATCATGTGCTGTCGAGGATGTGGGGAAAAGGGCACACCTGTACATTGCTGGTGGGACTGCAAATTAGTGCAGCCAATTTGGAAAGCAGTATGGAGATTTCTTGGAAAGCTGGGAATGGAACCACCATTTGACCTATTCCCCTTCTCGGTCTATTCCCTAAAGAACTAAAAAGAGCATGCTACAGAGATACTGATAAATTGATGTTCATAGCAGCACAATTCACAATTGCAAGACTGTGGAACCAACCTAGATTCCCTTCATTAGATGAATGGATTAAAAATGTGGCATTTATATAGAATGGCTTGTGACTCACAAGGTGCAGCCAGCAGACCCTTATATGTAAAGGCAAATTGTTATATTGTTTGGTTTCAGGTAAATGTTCAGAATCAGGTTGCTATGGACACGGGGGCAAACTATGAGAGATAGAATATTGGATGGTGCATTCTCCTGCAGAACCTGACCATACACACGTGACAGAACTCCCTCCAGCACTGTGTCCCAGTTGAACTCCTTGTATTTCGTGATGCAAATACCAAACTCCCAGTGCAGCAGCAAGAAACACCATGAAAAGTGGAGGATGACCAAATGGCTTCACAGTTCACACGGGGAGACACTTAGGTTCCAGTGTCCACAGTTTACTTAGGAAGAGAGAATTCAGCACTACGGTCTCATGTTCATTGGAAAATAAGAAACCATGTCCTCCAGGTCACATAGATGCAGACCCATCTTTGATGGTCTCACTACAAAGGAAGCTAAAGCTCCATACAACAAAATATATTTCAAGTGCCCAACCTCAGAGGGACTTTCTCAAGAAGTCTTTAGGCCAGCAGAGCTCCATCTGTGTGGACTGTTTAAACTTTCCCTTACTTTTGGAAACTCCTTTACCACCTCCAATTTTTTGAACTACTGAGTATATTTTATTCCACATATGAATTCACAGATTTTCTAACTCTTCTCCTCTAATTGTGTTTTACTAGGGTCGAAGGTAATGACAAGGCATTGTTCTTGATGAGAGTTGGAAGATTTTTGTGTAGCATATGTTTGGGTACACATTGGATTCATTTTCCTATTTTCCATCCAAAATACTGAATCTCTGACACTATCCCATACCCTACTAGACTTTGACGATTAATCCTAATATGGTGAAGAAAAATAACCCAAAGAGAATAGAAATACAAGCAGTTCAGAGGAGGCCTGGTGTATACTAGGTCTTGCCTTTTGCATGAAAAAGGGTAGGTATTATAAAAATTGTCAATTTTTAATTGAAATAGTTCTACATGTGTTTTTAAAGGTAACGAATATGTGACTTCCTGTTTCCTTTTCTCTGTAGCCTATTCAGCACATGTGTTTTTATACGCACATATAGAATCCTACCTGGTATCACACATAATTTCTTTTGAGGCTACTGACTTGGAAGATAAAAATTGTGAGTAGAGGTCATTCCTCCTAAACGCTGTTGAAACTGAAAATTCAACCTATGTCAGCTTCCTAGTAGAACAACATTATACATGAATCCATGTTAAGCAAAATGAATATTTTTCGATATGTGGATTATATATATTTCATGATGAAATGCGATTGGCATATATATTGCTACTTTTAATGTCTGTGCATGTGTCTGTGTGTGTGTGTGTGTGTGTGTGTGTGTGACTCTCCAAGTTTTTTAAAATATGAAATATATGTGTATTATATACACTCCCTAAATTCATTCATGTTCATGTATGTGGATTTATAATCAACTTTTCAGAAGATTATTCTCAGAAATATTCATCCACCTTGAATACATATTTGTTTCCCATTACTGAAATCTGACTTCAGTTAATGGTTCATACAAATCCTAACATTTCTACATTAACTGACCCAGTTTAACATCAATGCAAGTAGATTCCTATGGGACATGATGTCTATTTTGAACTTCATTTCTATTCAACACTGCTACATTACTATTTCTTCACGTTTAGCCCATTATAGCATATATATTTCATCCACAAGTTCACAAATTTAGAGGCATTTGGTTCACTTTAAATCCCTTCCTGCTTTAGAACACATGTATTCCTCCAGGTTTCTTGACTGGATTTTTTTGAGACTTCTTTCCAAACACATTATTTTCGATTTCCATAATCCTTTTGAAGAAAATCAGACACACCCTTCATGATAAACCATAACCTAATATTACCATTAGATGTATAACTGGTTGGAATGAATGATTTTATATCAATATTAGATTTCCTGTATATTTTCAGATATCAATTAAATGAATTATTTAAAGTGGACCAGTTATATTATTTATTCACAGTATGGTCTATTCATGCATTATCTCTATATTCACAGACACAGCGTACACCTCTTTGTACCCCCAATACTAATTTATACGTCTTCTCAATATTGCTCCCGGAAATGGTGGAAGAAATACTCATGTCACCTGATCTACATATACATTTTATCACAGTAATATTCTTGACAAAACTGCAAAGGTCACACTTATGATTTTACAAAGCCTAAATGGAAAGTGAACATGGATTACTAAAAACATCCATGTCCAGGTTGCCTAATGCTCTCAAATGTCATTCTTTGGTGACTACATATTTGTTTCTTCCTAAGATTATATATTCAAACTCAATCCTGTTGAAAATGTCTAATCCTAACAATCACTTTGTACTTTGCCTAATTTCCTATTGTCTTCCTTGATATTTGCTTTCCTACATTTTTTCCCTAGTTCATCATTGTGAATGACTCTTCACATGTGCTGACTTTGGCATTCACTCTCTAATCGAAACCCTGTTGCTAAAGAATTTTTTTTTTCCAAATTCTATACTCACACTTCTTCCGAAAACTACCGACTGTCTTTCTAATCTTACCGACTATCCCTTTTGGAGTTGATGTTCCCTTCTAAATTCAATCATCCAAGGTACAAAGTCTTATGCCATTGTATATTGATTTATCCAAGAAATCTCTGCTGAAGGTAATTCAATGCTAAGTATCCCAATCAAGGGCCCAATTCCCTTCTGGGCTTCAAATCTTACCTAGATTTCTGTTTTCATACATATATTTCACCTCTATGTTCTTATAAATACAGCAGATTCCCAATATCATTATTCATCCCTCAGAATAATTCCTAACCCAAATTGAACAAGTTATTAATGCTAACCATACACTGTTCCCTCAATCTAACTTTACAGAAGAGCGGGACAGAGTTGGTCTTACAATACAGGAATATAGGGGACCTTCCACCTGCTGAGAACCTCAAAGGTCCATGCAGATATGACCCCTGGAGAAGATGTAGGCAGATATGAAGGACCAAACAAGGCCTGTGTGGAGAGCTGTTCCCGGGTGCCTATGGTTGATATACCATTCTAACTTGTGAAAGTGTCACATGAAGTAGGGGTAGCCACCAGCACTTGTCCCCGTTGAACTCCTTGTATTTAGTTAAGCAAATACCAAACTCCCAGTGCAGCAGCAAGAAACACCACGAAAATGGAGAATGAACAAATGGCTTCACAGTCCACATGGGGAGACACTTAGCCCCCAGTGGCCACAGTTTACCTACAAAGAGGGAATTCAGTACTGCTGCCATATGTTCATTATAAAATAAGATACCATGTCCTCCAGGTCACATAGATGCACACCCAGCTTTGATGGTCTCACTACAAAAGAAGCTATAGCTCCAGACAACAATATAAATTTAAGTGCCCAACCTCTTAGCCAGTTTCTCAAGAAGTCTTTAGGCCAGCAGAGCTCCATGTTTGTGTTGTGTTTACAATGTCCCTTACTTTGAGAAACTCCTCCACCATATCCAAGGTTGTGAACTCCTGAGAATTTCCCATTCCAGATTGGATTTATTTTGCAATATTCCATTCTACAGTAACTGACCTAGGTTTACATCAATGCAAGTAGATTCCTATGGAACATGATGTGTATTTTGAAGTTCATTTTTATTCAACACTGTTACATTACTATTTCTTCAGTTTATGCACATAATAGGATATATATTTATTCCACAAGTTAGGAAGTTTATAGGCATTTGGTTCACTTTCAATCACTTTCTGCTTCAGAACACATGTATTCCTCCATGTTTCTTGACTGGTCTTCTCATGAGACTTCTTCCCAAACACATTATTTTCTATTTCCGTAATCACTTTTGAAACAAAACTCACACACCCTTCATTATAAACCATAACTCTAAGATTACCATTAGTTTTATAACTCTTTGGAATGCATGATTGTTTATCAATATAAGATTTCCTATATATTTTCAGATATCAATTCAATCCATTATTTAATTGGAACCAGTTATATTTTTTCCCAGTATGATCTATGTATGCATAATCTCTATATTCATAGACACAGCATACACCTCTTTGTACCCCCAATACTAATTTATTCGTCTTCACAATATTGCTCCCGGAAATGGTGGAAGAAATACGCATGCCACCTGATCTACATATACATTTTATTACAGTAATATTCTGGACACCAAATGCAAAGGTCACACTTATTATTGTACCAAAGCCTAAATGGAAAGTGAGCATGGATTACTAAAAACATCCATGTCCACATTGCCTAATTCTCTCAAATGTCAATCCTATTCGTGACTACATATGTGTTTCTTCCTAAGATTATATATTCAACCTGAACCCTTTGAAAAATTCTAATCCTATCACGTTATAGTTTGCCTGATTTTGTAATGTCTCTATTGATATCTGCTTTCCTACATATTTCCCAAGTTCATCATTGTGATTGACTCTTCACATGTGCTGACAAATTTTCACTCTCTAACCAAAACCCTATTGCTAAAGAACTTTTGTTTCAAATACTATACTCACTCTTCTTCCTATACCTACCGACTATCTTCCTAATCCTACCGACTATCCCTGTTTGACTCGATGTTCTCTTGTACATTCAATCATCCAAGGTAGAAGATCCTATGCCATTGATTATAGATTCATCTTAGACATCTGTGCATAACATAATTCAATGCTAATTATCCCAGTCAAGGTCCCAATGTCATTCTGGGCTTCGAATCTAAACTAGATTTCTGTTTTCATAATTATATTTCACCTCTATATTCTTTTAAATATTTTAGGTTCCAAATACCATCATTCATCCAGCAGAATGATTTCTAACCCAAATCAAACATGTTGTTAACCTTAACCATTCACTGTTCCATCAATCTAACTTTACAGAAGAGCAGGGATAGAGTTGTATGAGATCTTTCACCTGATGAAAACCTCAAAGGTACATGCATAAATGATCTCTGAAGAACATGAAGGCAGCTATAAAAGACCTGAGAGAGCAAAAGTCATCTTCAATGGCAAACAACCTGGTCAGGATGAAGGGTTCTGACTGAATCAGCCTCTCTCTTCTTAATGTAGAGAAAATGGACCAAACCCAGCCTGTGTGGGTAGCTGTCCCAGGGCGCCTATGATTGATATACCGTTCTATCTTGTGAAAGTGTAACAGGAAGTAGGGGCAGCCTCCTTCTCATGTGACACTTGGAAGCCACTGGTAGGACAAAGTGGTTGCCAAGGCAGTAACCTCATTCAGTTCCTGAAGGAAGTGACTTCACCTCACTTCCTTGGTGATTAAAATCTCTGAACTTGGGATTCATGAAGCCAGTCACCCATAGCCAGTGCCAGTCCCAGTCCCAGTGGTCACACTTGTTTGGATTTACCAAAGACAGAGTCAGTCTTTCTTGGTAACTACTGATGTGAGGATGGCCAAATGCCAGGAAAGCTTTAAAGAGGAGCCGTTTCTGAGAAAGCAGGTAGTGGCTCACCTCTGGCTCCTGACACCTTCACAGAGTTAGCCAAGGAGACCAGATCTGACACAGGTCAGGCCATTTCAGGGGAACATAGTATGGTCCACCAGTCAGAGGACACTCTGGATATTCACAGACCTACTTGAGTTAAGGAGGTGCCTTTGTCGGTGTGGGTGTGAGTTTGTGGTTTTGTCTCATGTTCTGAGAATAGGTAGGAAAGGCAGTTTGTTTGGATTGGAGTGGACTGTTTCTAGTAAGTCGTTAGACAAGGCGAGTGCTTCTATGTCTGTGTTTCCCACTCTGTCCGTGGTTGTAGACATTAGAAAAGAGAATGCATCAAGGATGTGTCCTGTCTAGTAGAATGCTTCCCAGCATTCTTCCTGCCCGATTTAGGAATGGACTGTGGCTCGCCTTATGCATGGGAAACACCTACTAACTTTCTAAGTTCCTGTTTTCTTCCTGAATTCCAGCAAACCTCAAGAATAGGCCCATGGTTTTGAGTCCAAGATATGTACCACCTCCAAGCTCTGTGACATGGCCATGTGCTTGATAGCTGTAGGGAATGGGAACATCTTAGAAAACTCAAATATCTGTGTGACCAGTAAACTCTCAGTGGAGAAACCCTGCTTTGGTTCATTTGCATACTTATGGTTATGTTGCCCTGAATGTCAAGAAGGTCTTTGCCTCAGGCCACCCCTTTGTGAAGCCTGAAGAAAACTGTTTTCAAATGGAAATAAATGGGCATAACATGTGGCTCTTTGCTTAATTGCTTTGAATAGGGACGTGTCCGAATCAGCCTTTAGGGCCTGTGTGAGGTTGTGGCTTAGATTCTCAGCACATGGTAGATCTAAAGATAGATTCCATTTGTGCAATCAAAACCAAAATGGCAAAAAATCACTCATTGTGGATGAGTCTCTTGCCTTCCTCTGTTAGGTTCTTTACCTCCATCAAGTGTGAATAGGAGTCCTTTAGGTCAAATGAGTTCTTCAAATCCCTGCAGAGGTGCTTGTGTTTTCTCAAGATTCCATATCACATAAAGAATCTATACCTGAGAGTCAGTAGGCCTCAAATTGGAGAAGGAGAGCAGTATTAATGGCAGGCCTATTTGATCACTCCTGGTTCACAGGAAGGGTGTCCATGTCACCATCACTTTAGGCAAATGAGGGGCAAGCGACATTATTTTGGACACTCTCTTGGGATGCATCCTGCATGGTAACCTCCAGCCAGAGGTTATGATGAATGTCTATATTTAAGAAGATGAGGGTCATGTGGGTGTCTTTTGGTTTTAATTGTGGTCATTCTTGTGGCAGTTGGAAGAGATGACTGGATCCACCTGGGTTTGAACTCTGGTGTCATTCCCCTTAGAGCCTGAGTTCTGGAACACATATCAAAGAAGAATTGCCATAAATTGTGTGGGGATTTTAAGAGGCCACGCATGAGAGTCGCCCTTGGAAACTGAGATCTATGCCCACGGTGGCTTTCCACAGAGCACTGGGAATCTCAGACAGGATATCACATGATTTAATTCTGAAAGACTTGGCAGCCATATTTGATAGTCAAAAAACACATGGACCTCAATTTTAGACCTCAATGGGCGTGGCTTCATGTGACCTTTTGGCCACTCTTTGGGAAGCCTTGCCTGTGAGAGTTCTCCAGAGCTTTCATTGAAATGATCTTCCTCAACATTGAATGATTCCTGAATGAATTGAAATAAACAGTGCCTCCAACTTCATCCTTGAAAATTGGCTAGATAAATACCATGAAATTTTTAAAATTCCAATGACCAGGTGGCACTGAAGAACCTTTGGATGTCCTGTTGCTGATCATGAGTGTACCAGACAGTGCCTTGATTAACAGGCTTTCATGAATATGGTGTAGAACAGAGGTGCCAGTAATTTGGAGCCTGCAGAATAGTGGGCCTAGAGCAGAGGTGATTAAGTGTGTGATAAAACATCTGTGGTGGGGTCATGTGGATCTGCCCTTGTCTTCCAAATGGCTTGTGACTGACATGGTGCAGCCAGCAGAACATTGTATGTAAACGCATCATGTTATATGGAGAGGTTTAAGGGCAATGTTCAGAATCAGGTTGCTATGGTCACGGAGGCAACCTATGTGGTATACAAGTCCTGTTGGTGCATTCTCCTGCAGTCCCTGACCCACCATATGTGACAGAACTCCCTCCAGGACTGTGGTCAAGTTTAACTCCTTGTATTTCATGAAGCAAATACAAAACTCTCAGTGCAGCAGGAGACACTATAAAAAGTGGAGGATGATAAAATGGCTTCACAGTCCACATGGGGAGACACATAGCGCCCAGTGGCCATAGTTCACCTACAAAGAGAGAATTCAGCACTACTGCTTCATGTTCATTGGAAAATTATAAACCATGTCCTCCAGGTCACAGAGATGCATAAAGACGTTTGATGGTCTTACTAGAAAAAAAGCTAAAGTTCCTGAAAACTACATATATTTCAACTGTCCATCTTAGAGGCAGTTTCTCCAGACGTCTTTAGGCTGGCAAATCTTCATGTTTGTGGAGTTTTTACATTGTCCCTTACTTTTGGAAACTCCTCTACCATCTCCAAGGTTGTGAAATCCGGAGCAGTTTTCATTTCAGGTATGAAATCAAAGATTTTCTAACTCTTTTTCTCTAATTGTGTCTTACTTGGGGTGAAGGTAATGTCAAGTTATTGTTCTAAATGAGAGTGGGAAAATTTTTGTGTAACACTAATTTGCATACACATTGATCCATTTCCAATTTTCCATTCGAAATACTGAATCCCTGACAGTAACTCATACCCTACTATACTCTGACTACTAATCCTAATATGATGAAGAATAATACCCAAATAGAATAAAAATACAAGCAGTTCAGAGGAGGCATGCTGTACAGTTGGACTTCCCTTTTGCATGATTAAGGGTAGGTGTTATAAATCTACTCAATTTTTAATTGAAATAGTCCTCCATGTGTTTATAAAGTTCACAAATATGTGAATTCCTGTCTCCCTTTCTCTGTAGCCTACTCAGCACATGTATTTTTATATGCACATACAGAATCCTACCTGGTATCACACGTACATTTTCATGAGTTGGCTGAATTGGCAGATACAAATTGTGAGAAGAGATTAGTCCTCCTAAACGCTGTGGGAACTGAAAATTCAAACTATGTGTAAGCTTCCCAGTAGAACAATATTATACATAAATCCATGTTCAGTATAATAAATATTTTGCATCTTTGAATGATGTATATTACATGATGAATTACGATTAGCATATATATTGATACTTTTTAATGTATATTTGTGTTTATTTAAAAAAATATATATATATACACTCCAGATTTCTCAAAATATGAAATGTATGTGACTTATACACACTCTGTAAATTCATTCATGTTCATGTATATAAATTTATAATCAACTTTTCAGAAGATAATTCTCAGAAATATTCATCCACCTGAAATACATATTTATTTCGCAGTACTGAAAACTAATTTCAATCAATGGTGTTTACAAATCCTAATATTTCTACAGTAACTGACCCAGTTTAACATCAATGCCAGTAGATTCCTATGGGACATGATGTCTATATTGACCTTCATTTTAATCCAACACTGGTACATTACTATTTCTTCAGTTTTTGCACATCATAGGATATGTATTTCTTCCACAAGTTTAAAATATATAGGAATTTGTTTCACTTTCAAACACTTCTTGCTTCAGAACACATGTATTCCTCCATGTTACTTGACTGGTCTTTTCATGAGACTTCTTTCCAAATACATTATTTTCAATTTCCATAATCAATTTCGAAGCTAAACTCACACACTCTTCATGATGAACCATAACATTAATATTAACATTAGATGTATAACTGGTTGGAATGAATAATTGTATATCAATATAAGATTTCCTCTATATGTTCACCATTCAATTCAATCCATTATTTAAAGTTGGAACCAGTTATGCTTTTTATTCACAGTATTGTCTATTAATGCATTATCTCTATATTAATAGATACAGTGTACTCTTCTTTGTCCCTTCAATACTAATTTATACGTCTTCAAAATATTGCTCCCAGAAATGGTGGAAGAAATACTCATGTCACCTTATCTATATATAGATTTTATCACAGGAATATTCTGGACACAAAAAACGAAGGTCACACTCATGATTGTATCAAAGCCTAAATGCCAAGGGAGCGTGGATTACTAAAAAGAACCATGTCCAGGTTGCCTAATGCTCTCAAATGTAAATCAAATTGGTGACTACATATTTGTTTCTTCCTAAGATTATATATTCAACCTCAACCATGTTGAAAATGTCTAATCCTATCACTCACTTCATACTTTGCCTGATTTGGTAATATCTTTATTGATACCTGCTTTCATACATATTTCCCCCAGTTCATCATTGTGACTGACACTTCACATATGCTGACATTTACATTCACTCTCTACCCGAAACCCTATTGCTAAAGAACTTTTGGTCCAAATCCTATACTCACTCTTCTTTCTAAACCTACTGACTAATAGTTTTTTGACTCGATGTTCTCTTCGACAATCAATTATCCAAGGTATAAGGTCCTATGCCATTGTATATCAATTTATCTGAGACACATGTGCAGAACATAATTCAAACCTAAGTATCGCACTCAAGGGCCCAGTTCCCTTCTGGCTTCCAATCTTACCTAGATTTCTGTTTTTATACTTATATTTTACCTATATATTTTTGTAAATATCACAGGCTCCCAATACCATTATTCATCCGGCAGAAAGATTCCTAACGCAAATCAAACATGTTATTAACCCTAAACATACACTTTTCCCTCAATCTAACTTTACAGAAGAGGAGGGACAGAGTTGGTCTTACAATACAGGAATGTAGGGGATCTTCCACCTGCTGAGAACATCAAAGGTATATGCAGAAATGATCCCCTGAGATGATGAAGGAAGCTATGAAGGACCTGAGATAGCAAAAGACATCTTCCATGGCAAACTATCTGGTCAGGATGAAGGGATGTGTCTGAATCAGCCTCTACCTTCTTAATGTAGAGAAGATGGACCAAACCAGGCCTGTGTGGAGAGCTGTTCTCAGGTACCTATGGTTGGTATACCATTCTAACTGTGAAAGTGTGACAGGAAGTAGGGACAGCCTCCATCTCATGGGACCTTTAGAAGTATCTGTTAGGACAAAGTGGTTGCCAAGTCAGTGACCTCTTTCAGTTCCTGAAGGAAATGACCTCACCTCACTGCCTTGGTGATGGAACTCTCTGGACGTTTGATCCTGGAAGACAGGCACCAAGAGCCAGTCCCAGTCCCAGTCCCAGTGGTCTCACTTGTTTTGATTTACCAAGAACAGAGTCAGTCTTTCTTAGTACCTACTGATGTGACGATGGCCAAATGACAGGAAAGCTCTGAAGAGGAGCTTTTCCTGGGAAAGCAGGTAGTGGCTCACCCATGGCTCCTAACAACTTCAAAGTGTTGGCCAAGGAGACAGATCTGATACAGGACAGGCCATTTTGGGGGAACATACAATGGCCCACCATTCTGAGGACACTCTGGATAGTCACAGACTTACTTGAGCAAAGGAGGTGCCTTTGAGTGTGTGTGTGTGGGTTTGTGGTTTTGTCTCATGTTCTGAGAATAGGTAGGAAAGGCTCTTTGTTTGGATTGGTGTGGACTGTTTCCAGTAATTCGTTTGACAAGGCGAGTGCTTCTATGTCTGTGTATCCCACTCTGTCCGTGATTGTAGACATTAGAAAAGAGAATGCATCAATGGATGTGTCCTGTCTAGTAGAAAGCTTCCAAGCATTCATCCTGCCCAATTTACAAATGGACTGCAGCTTGTCTTATTGAAGGGCAACATCTGCTCTCAGTAGTTTCTGTTTTCTTCCTGAATTCTGGTAACTCTCCAGAATAGCCTCATGGTTTTGTGTCCAAGATATGTACCACCTCCAAGCTCTGTGAAATGGTGATGTACTGGATAGCTGAAGGGAATGGCGAGAATCTAAGAAAACTCAGATATCAGTGGGACCAGGAAAGTCTCAGTGGAGAAACCCTTCTTTGGGCCTTTTGTTTACCTATTGTTCTGTTGCCCTGAATTTCAGGAAGGTCTTTACCTCAGGACACTAATTTGTGAAGCCTGAAGAAAACTGTTTTCAAATGGAAATTAATGGGCATCACCTGTGGCTCTTTGCTTAATTGCTTTGGAAATGGATGTTTCTGAAACAGCCTCTTGGCCCTGTGTGAGGCTGTGGTTAGATACTCAGCACCTTATACATCCCACGTGTTCATCCAAAACCAAAATGGCCAAAAGAGCAGTTTTTGTGGATGAAGTCTCTCCCTACCTCTGTAAGGTTCCTGACCTCTATCAAGTGAGAATAGGGTGCCTTTGGGTCAAATGAGTTCTTCAAAGCCCTTCAGAGGCTAGCCCATAGGTGATTCCAATGATTCCAATTCACATGAAGAATCTAAACCCCACAGTCAGTAGTCCTCAAATTGGAGAAGCAGAGCAGTATTAACGGCAGGCCTATTTGATAAGTCATGGTTCACAGGAAGGTGTTCAGGCCACCCCAACGTTAAGCAAATGAGGGGCAAGGGAGCTTATTTTGGACACTGTCTTGGGCTGTGCCCCTCATGGAAACCTCCAGCCAGAGGTTAAAATGAGTATCTATATGGAAGAAGATGACGGCCATGTGGAGGTGTTCTGGTTTTAATTGTGGTTATTAGTGTGGTTGTTGAAAAATATGACTGGCTCCACCTGGTCTTGAATTCTAGTGTGATTCCCCTTAGAGACTGAGTTCTGGAACTGATCTCAGAGAGGTATTGCCATGAGTTTTGTTGGGATTTTAGGAGGCCATGCATGAGAGTCACCCTTGGAAACTGAGATCTGTGCCCAGGAAGGCTTTCCACAGAGCACAGGGAATCTCAGTCAGGTTATCACATAATTTTTTTCTGAAAGAATTAGCACCCATTGTTGAGAGTCAAAACACGCAAGGATTTTACATTGTAGACCTCAATATGCCTGGCTTTAAGTGACCATTTGGCAACTCTTTGGGAAGCCTTGCCTGTGAGAGTCTTCCAGAGCTTTCATTGAAATGGGCTTCCTCACCATTTAATGGTTACTGAATTAAATGAAACCCTCAGTGCCTCCAACTTCAACCTAAAAAAATGGGCTCGATAAATACCATGAAATTTTTGAAATTCCCATTACCAGGTGGCACTGGAAAACCATTGGAGATCCTGTTGCTGATCATGAGTGTACGAGAAAGTGCCTTGATTGACTGGGTTTCACAAAAATGGTGTAGAACAGAGATACCAGTAAGTTGGAACCTGCTGAGTAGTGGGCCTACAGCAAAGGTGGGTAGGTGTGAGATAAACCATCTCTGGTGGTTTCATGTGGATTGGCCATTGGCTTTCAAATGGCTTGTGACTGACATGATGCAGCCAGCAGACCCTTATATGTAAAGGCATCTTGTTATATGGATAGGTTTCTGGGCAATGTTCAGAATCAGGTTGATATGGTCTAGGGGGCAAGCTATGTTGGACATAAGCCTGGTTGGTGCATTCTCCTGGAGACCCTCTCCCACCACACGTGACAGAACTCCCTCCAGCACTGTGTCCCAGTTGAACTCCTTGTATTTCATTAAGCCAATACCAAACTCCCAGTGCAGCAGCAAGAATCACCACGAAAAGTAGAGTATGACCAAATGGCTTCACAGTCCACACGCAGAGACACTTATCCCCCAGTTGCCACAGTTTACCCACAAAGTGAGAATTCAGCACTGCTGCCTCATTTTAATTGGAAAATAAGATACCATGTCCTCCAGGTCACATAGATGTTGACAAAGTTTTGATGGTCTCACTACATAGGATGCTAAAGCTACCGACAACAACATACATTTTAAGTGTCCCAACTCAGAGGCAGTATCTCAAGAAGTCTTTAGGCCTGCAGAGCTCCATGTTGTGGAGTGTTTACCTTGTCTTTTACTTTTGGAAACTCATCTACCACCTCCAAGGTTGTGAACTCCTCAGCATATTCCATTCCGGGTATGTATTCACAGATTTTCTAACTCTTATCCTCTAATTGTGTATTTCTTCCAGTGAGGGTAATATCAAGGGATTGTTTTTAATGTGAGTGGGAAGATTTTTGTGTAGCACATATTTGCAAACACATTGGGTTTACTTTCCTATTTTCCATTTGAAATACTGAATCTCTGACACTAACCCATACCCTACTAGACTCTGACTACTAATCCTTATATGATGGAGAATAGTAACCCAAAAAGAATACAAATACCAGCAATTCAGAGAAGGCATGGTATGTAGTTGGACATCCCTTTTGCATTATATTGTGTAGGAGTTATAAATATAGTTAATGTTTATTGACATAGTTCTCCATGTGTTTTTAAAATTAACAAATATGTGAATTCCTCTCTCCCTTTTTCTGTAGCCTATTAAGCACATGTATATTTATATGCACAAATAGAATCCTACCAGGTATCACATGTACATTCTTCTGAGGTGGCTGACATGGCAGATAAAAATTGTGAGAAGAGATCACTCCTCCTAACCTCTGTTGGAACAGAAAATTCAACCTATGGGTGAGCTTCCTAGTTGACCAACATTATGCATAAATCCATTTTCAGTAAAATGTATATTTTTGGATAAGTGGATGTTATATATTTAATGATGAATTTCGATTGGCATATATATTGCTACTTTTTAATGTCTCGGTGTGTGTGTTTGTGTGTGTGTGTGTATATATATATATATATATATATATATATATATATATATATATACTCTCCCGATTTTTCAAAATATGAAATATATGTGTCTTATTATACACTTCCTAAAATTATTCATATTCATGTATGAGGATTTATAATGAACTTTTCACAAGATTATTCTCAGAAATATTCATCCACCTGAAATACATATTTGTTTCCTAATACTGAAAACTAACTTCAGTGAATGGTGCATACAAATCATAATATTTTGACATTGCAAGATGGCCGCGAATAGAGAGCATCATACCCAGTGTACCGCGCCACTGCGCAGGTGACTAACGACTAAGAACGACAAAAAACTATCTTGTTAGGAACTTACAGCAAAATGGGGGTGCACTGAAACCTAGAAGAAGGATTTCTAGCACTGAGGTCCGGTAAATGAGTCTCAAACATGAGCCAACTCTGCGACCGGAGATCCTGTCTGACTGATCCGCGCTACCCGTCCAGTGGCTACAGACAGCAGGGCACCACCGAGATGCGATCAATAATCACGGAGAAACGTTGATGCAGATTCTGTGGAATTCTGCCAGTAGAGTCCCCACTGAGCCCTGGGCTGAGTTCAGGGTTTCAGATGGGGAAGGAAGTGGTACAGTTCTAACCCCCACAATAGAAACTCCACGAAGGAAACCAACGGCCACCATCTTGGTGAGCTGAAGTAACCACAGCCACTCCCCTACAGATTGCAACAATAAAATGTTGTTATTCTGTTACTGTTACTCAGCTCATCTCCCATACTTCGGGGAATTTGCATCAAATCTCTCCTAGGCTTTCTGGGGGAGAGATTATCAGAGGGAGCCTGCATAAAGATAGGGGAAAACTAGAGGCACCTGACTTTCAACTCCCCCTCCCATCAGTGGTGAAAAAAAACCTGTCTAGCCAGCGCTGAGAGAGGGGCAAGCGGAAAAAAAAAATCAAAACAATAGAGTGCCGGGGTTCCCAATAGCCAACTGTGCAATCAGAGATCCGGGCTGATTGAATCATGCAGCCAGGCCTGCTGTTTCAGATGGCGGGGCACCACCGAGAAGTGACCTGAAGCAGGGAGAAATGTTGCTGCGGATTCTGTGGAATCCTGCCGGCTGAGCTCCCACTGATCCCCGGGCTGAGTTTGGGAATTCAGACAGGGAAGAAAGTGGTATAGTTCTATCCCCCACAAAAGAAACTCCACCAAGGAAACCAGCGGCCACCATCTTTGAGATCTGAAGTAACCACCGCCCCTCTACAATAGACTGCAACAATAAAACAGATGTGTGTTACTCAGCTCATCTCTCATACAGCGGGGAATTCGCATAAAATGTCTACTAGGCTTTCCGGGGGAGGGTTAATCAGAGCAAGCCTGCATAAAGACGCAAGAAAAACTAGAGACACCTGACTTTCGACTCCCCCTACCATCAGTGGCCATAACGAAACGTGTATAGCCAGTGCTGGGGGAGGGGCAAGCGGAAAAAATCAAAACAATAGAGTGTCTGGGTTCCCAAAAGACACCCTCCACACCCAACAAACGGCAGGCACAGAGTACAGTTTGAACTGCCGAGAGGCATCACTCAGGGGAAATCTGGTCTAGAAAAAGAAACCAGGACAAGCAGGAGAAACCAAAGGACTAGAAGGCAGGCCCTTGTGACTGGGCGGCTGGAGACCGCAGGCCTGCACGTGACATTCCACCCACTGCCTGAGTGACTGGGGGGCTGAGGAATGCCCGCCCGCCGGCAACCGAGCGTGAGACTGCGTGGCTAGAGATTGCCAACCCAACGGCGACAGCCCACCTGCTGCCCGCGTGACTGGGCAGCTAGAGACCGCCTGCCCTCTGGCGACCAACCGCGCAATTGGGCGGCTGGAGACCGCCCGCCTGCCAGTGACCCAGAGCTGAAACAAACCAGAGACAGTCAAGTCCCACCCCCCAATTCGGACACCTCGGCAAGGAGCCTGGGGCCGGCCAAAGCAGAGAGGTGACATCACTGGAGCTCGGCCTTCGGAATTACTTCCAAGCGGAATCCACTTTAGCAGGCATAGTTTACCAACACAAAGGAGAGACAACAGAGATATACAACACCAAAACAAATCTAAAGAATAAAGCAGAAACACAGCAATCAAATAGAGCTGGAAAGTAACGTGAACATCATGAAAAAACAAGGGCAAAAAAGGAGTACAAACAATGCAGGACAACTTAAATCTACAGGAGGACCTTGAAGCATCAGAAACAGGAATAGGGAAAGAACTCAAGGCATACCGAACTCAGATGGAAAGGAATATTAGAGAAGACATGAGGCAGCAAGTCCAAGCAATAAAAGTATATTTTGAAAATGAATTAAACAAACAAATTCAAATGGCAAAGAATGAGCATTACCAGGAGATAGAGATCTTAAAAAAAATATTAAAGAGTAATCCTAGAAATGCAGGAAAATATAAACCAAATTAAAAACTCAAACGAGAATATTACAAATAGACTAGATCAAGTAGAAGTCAGAACATCAGATAATGAAGACAAAGTTTATCAACTTGAAAAGAATTGAGTAAACACAGAAAAGATGCTTAAATCCCACCAGGAATTTATTCAAAAGATATGGGATGTCATAAAAAAACAAAAAACAAATTTAAGAGTCATCAGGATAGAAGAAGGCATAGAGATTCAAACCAAAGGAATGGACAACATATTAAATGAAATAATTCTATAAAACTTCCCAGAGATGAATGATGGATTGGATTGCCAATTCCTGGAAGCCTACAGGACCCCAAACATTCAAAACCAAAATAGACCAACTCCAAGACATATAATTATGAAGATAGCCAACATACAGAACAAGGAGAGAATATTAAAAGCTATAAGAGAAAGGAGGCAGATTACATTCAGGGGTAAACCAATTAGGTTAACAACTGATTTTTCATCACATTCTTTGAAAGTGAGAAGATCCTGGAACAATGTAATTCAAATGCTGAAAAAAAAAAAGAATTCCAACCAAGAATACCATATAAAGAAAAGTTAAGCTTCAGATTTGACAATGAAATTAAAGTCTTTCACGATAAACAAAAGCTAAAACAATTCTCAGCCAGAAAACCAGCACTGCAAAGCATTTTGTGCAAAATACTACAAGAAGAAGAGTTAAAAAATAGTGCCCAAAACTAACAGTGGGAAGTATCTCAGTAAAGCGGGAGGAAAGTAACCAAAAAAGTAAAAACTATCCAAACTAAAATATAATAAATAAATAAACATGACTGGAAGTACAAATCATATTTCAATTGTAACCTTAAATGTTAATGGCCTAAATTCACTAATCAAGAGACATGTGCTAGTAACCTGGATCAAAAAAACAAATCCAACAATATTCTGCCTTCAGGAGACTCATATGATAGGAAAAGACATACACAGGCTGAAGGTAAAAGGTTGGGAAAAATCATAACACTCACATGGCCCTCGGAAGCAAGAAAGATTTGCCATACTCATATGGAATAATATCAACTTCAAACCTAAGTTAATCAAAAGGGATAAAGAATGACACTATATTCTGTTAAAAGGAATCATCCACCAACAAGAAAAAAACAATTATCAATTTGTATGCACCAAGCAATGGAGGTGCAACGTTCATAAAACAAACTCTCCTCAAGTTCAAGAGTCAAATAGACTACAACACAATAATTATGGGTGACTTCAACACACCACTCTCGGCATTAGAGAGATCCTCTAGACAAAAACTGAATAAAGAAACTATAGAACTCAACAGCACAATCAATAACCTAGACTTAACCGACATATATAGAATATATCAACCATCATCAAGTGGATACATGTTCTTCTCAGCAGCACATGGATCCTACTCAAAGATACACCATATATTATGCCATAGGGCAATTCTTAGTAAATATAAAGGCATGGAGATTATACCGTGCACCATATCTGATCATAATGGAATGAAACTGGATATCAATGAGAAAAGAAGGAAGGAAAAATCCTACATCACATGGAAAATGAACAACATGCTACTGAATGATCAATGGGTTACAGAAGACATAAAGAAGGAGATAAAAATTCTTAGAGACAAATGACAATACAGACACAACATACCGGAATCTATGGGACACAATGAAAGCAGTTTTAAGAGGGAAATTCATTTCTTGGAGTTCTTTCCTCAAAAAAAGAAAAAAAAAAAAAAAACAACAAATAAATGAACTTAAACTACACCACAAAAACCTGGAAAAGGAAGAGCAAAACAACAGCAAATGTAGTAGAAGACAAGAAATAATTAAATTTAGAGCAGAAATCAACGAAATTGAAACAAAAAAAAAGTTGAAAAAATTGATAAAACTAAAAGTTGGTTCTTTGAAAAAATAAATAAGATCAACAGGCCCTTAGCCACGCTAAGGAAGAGAAGAAGAAAGAGAATTCAAATTACTAACATGTGGGATAAAAAAGGCAATATCACAACAGACACTACAGAAATATAGAAGATAATTAGAAAGTATTTTGAAACACTATATTCCAATAAAATAGAATATTGTGAAGATATTGATAAATTTCTTAAGTCATACGATCTGCCCAGATTGAGTCAGGAAGACACAAACAATTTAAACAGGCCAATAACAAAGGAAGACATAGAAGAAGCAATCAAAAGACTGCCAACCCAAAAAAAGCACTGGACCGGATGGGAATACAGCGGATTTCTACAAAACCTTCAAAGAAGAATTAAAATCAATATTTTTCAAGCTTTTTCAAGAAATAGAAAAAGAAGGAGCTCTTCCAAATTCATTCTATGAGGCCAACATCACCCTGATCCCGAAACCAGACAAAGACACTTCAAAGAAAGAATACTACAGACCAATTTCTCTAATGAACTTGGATGCAAAAATTCTCAATAAAATTCTGACAAATCGAGTACAAAAGCATATCCAAATAATTGTGCACCATCATCAAGGAGGATTCATCCCTGTGATGCAAGGATGGTTCAATATACGAAAATCAATAAATGACATTCACCACATCAATAGACTTAAAGACAAGAACTATATGATCATCTCGATAGATGCAGAAAAGCATTTGACAAAGTTCTGCATCCATTTATGTTCAAAACTCTGTAAAAACTAGGGATAACAGGAACTTACCTCAACATTGTAAAAGCTATATATGCTAAACCTCAGGCTAGCATCATCCTAAATGGAGAAAAAACTGAAGGCATTCCTTCTAAAATCTGGAACAAGACAGGGATGCCCTCTATCACCACTTCTATTCAATTTAGTTCTTGAAATACTAGCCAGAGCAATTAAACAGACAAAAGAAATTAAAGGCATAAAAATAGGAAAAGAAGAATTTAAAGTATCACTATTTGCAGATGACATGATAATATATTTAACAGACACAAAAATGTCTACAAAGAAATGCCTAAAGTTAATAAATGAATTCAGATAAGTGGCAGGATATATAATTAACACGCATAAATCAAATGCATTCCTGTATAACAGAAAAAAAACTTCTGAAATGGAAATGAGGAAAACCACTCTATTCACAACATCCTCAAATAAAATAAGATACTTGGGAATCAACCTAACAAAAGAGGTGAAAGATTTATATAATGAAAACTACAGAAATCTAAAGAGAGAAATAGAAGAAGATGTCAGAAGATGGAAACATGTGCCCCGTTCATGAATAGGCAGAACTAACATCATAAAAATGGCAATATTACGCAAAGTTCTCTACACGTTTAATGCAATGCCAATCAAAATTCCAACGGCATTTCTTGTAGAAATAGATAAATCAATCATGAAATTCATATCGAAAAATAAAAGACCCAGAATAGCAAAAGCAACTGTAAGCAGGAAGTGTGAATCTGGAGGTATAGCGATACCAGAGTTCAAACTGTACTACAAAGCAATAGTAACAAAAACAGCATGGAACTGGTACCGAAAAATGCAGGTGGACCAGTGGTACAGAAGAGAGGACACAGAAACCAATCCACAAAATTACAACTTTCTTATATTTGATAAAGGGGCTAAAAGCATGCAGTGGAGGAAGGATAGCATCTTCAACAAATGGTGCTGGGAAAATTGGAAATCCATATGCAACAAAATGAAACTGAATCCCGTTCTCTCGCCATGCACAAAATTTAACTCAAAATGGATCAAGGATCTAGATATAAAATCAGAGACACTGCGTTTCATAGAAGAAAATGTTGGCTACGATCTACATACTGTGGGGTCGGGCTCCAAATTTCTTAATAGGACGCTCATAGCCCAAGAGTTCTTAACAAGAATAAAAAAATGAGACTTACTTATACTAAAAAGTTTTTTTTCTCTGCAAGAGAAACAAAAAGGGAAGTAAATAGAGAGCCTACATCCTGGGAACAAATTTTTACCCCTCACACTTCAGATAGAGCCCTAATATCCAGAATATACAAAGAATTCAAAAAAATTATCAATAAGATAACAAATAACCTAATCAACAAATGGGCCAAGGACCTGAAAAGACACTTCACCGAAGAGGACATACAATCAATCAACAAGTACATGAAAAAATGCTCACCATATCTAGCAGTCAGAGAAATGCAAATCAAACCCACCCTAAGATACCATCTCACTCCAGTATGATTGGCAGCCTTTATGAAGTCAAACAACAACAAGTGTTTAAGAGGATGTGGGGAAAAGGGGACACTTGTACACCGCTGCTGGGACTGCAAATTGGTGAGGCCAACATGGAAAGCAGTATGGGGATTCCTGGGAAAGCTAGGAATGGATCCACCATTTGAACCAGCTATCGCCCTTCTTGGACTATTCCCTGAGGATCTTAAAAGAGTGTACTAAAGGGATACTGCCACATCAATGATCATAGTGGCACAATTCACAATAGCTAGACTGTGTAACCAACCTAGATGCAATTCAATAGATGAATGGATAAAAAAAAATGTGGCATCTATACACGATGGATGCAGCACTAAAAAATGACAAAATCATAGAATTTGCAGGGAAATGGATGGCATTAGAGCAGATTATGCTAAGAGAAGCTAGCCAATCCTTAAAAAAACAAATGCCAAATGTCTGCTTTGATAAAAATAGGGTAACTAAGAATAGAACAGGGAGGAAGAGCATGAGGAAAAGATTAATATTAAACAAAGACAAGTGGGAGAGAGAAAGGGAGAGAGAAGGGAAAGCATATGGAAATGGTAGGAGACCCTCATTGTTACACAAAATTACATATAAGACGTTGTGAGGGGAAAGGCGGGAACAAGAGAGAGAAGTGAAAAAGCAGATTAGGAAGAGAGGGAAGATAGGATGAAAGGGGAGGGGGGATAGTAGGGGATAATAAAGGTAGCAGAGGACAACAGTCACTAATGTGACATTATGTAAAAATTTGAATGTGTAACTGATGTGATTCTGCAATTCGTATTTGGGGAAAATTGGGAGTTCATAACCCATTTCAGTCAAATGTATGAAAGATGATATATCATGAGCTTTGTAATGTTTTGAAAAACCAATAAAAATAAATAAACAAAGGTTTAAAATTGAGTGGGAAGAAATCAGCTAAAAAGAAGTTGAGATGCATTCATTTTGATAAGCAGAAAGTTTGTTTTGTGTAGTTGTAAATATCACAAATTTATTTTACCAGAAAACTGGGTTTTGAAAATGAACATATATTGAGATTAAAGGATAATCCACCTACCTTCATGAAAAATTCATATCATTTCCTATATTTTTCATATTTCATTTTTTTCGTGAATATTTTGTCATGGACCAGGTCTAGTCTTAGGCTACCTCATCTGACAAGTTCGTACAATGTGTTGGATTGTTCTTTTCATCTTTTATTTGATAGTTTGTAGCTGATAATGTGTATTTTTCCTTATCTTTATTTGGACATACATACCCAACTATATCTTTGCATTTTATGTTTTACTGGGGAAGAGACTCATCAAAAGCTCTTTATTATATGTATCAACAATGAAACATTTAGAGCATGCAATTATTCTTAATTTTGCATGAAAATATCTTTGTACCATTTTTCTTATAAAGATGTAGAATTATTACTGTAATAAGTAACTACTTACAAGAAGAATTAAACAATTGACTTTATATCAATCATGAATATGAAAATTAATAAAATAAGTATTTGTCAATAAATATGCAATTGATAGAAATTAAAATCACAAGAAAGCCATTTAAAATGTCAGTGCATATGGTCCTTAAATAAAAGGTTGTTCAAATAAAATTTCACTAATTCATAAGAGTTAATATGCCATATCACAGCTTAATGTAATATAAAAACTTAAATGATAAGTATTGATAAATAAGAATGATACCTGTTTACTTAAATATGTTTATTTGATTTTCACTGTAAGCTGTTAATTCTAGAAGACTTGAAAATTAAGAAAGACTTGGTCTATATTATTTCTAACAGGCTAATCAAAGTACTTTTAAATATATATGTATATATATCATATGTAATACATATGCATGAATATAGATACATATGTATAATAAATGTAGTGTAATATATCTATAGGTTATTATAATTATTAAATTTTCTCAAGAAAAAAGAATGACTATAAAAAAATTCTTAAATGTAAATTTCATAGCATATTACTGTTTGTAATGACATGAGAGAAAAACTCCTATGGAGGGAAAATGAAAAAGGAAGAGAGAGAAGGGGGAAAATGAGGAAGAAAGTGAGTAAAGAAGAGGGAGAGGAGTGTTTGATTATAAGATAAATGTGGAGGGTCTGGGTGTCTGGCTCAGTGGTAACATGCTTGGCTAGCATGTGTGAGGCACTGGGTTATATTCTCAGCACCACATATAAATAAATAAAATGAGGTCGATCAACAACTGAAAAAATAAAAAAAAAATAAAAAAGTAGAAATATTACCAAAATTCTAAGTTTTTATGAATGCTAAATAAAAAAAAATGTTACATAGCCTTATGTAATTTCTAGACTCCCCAAAATAGTCATTTAATGATAGATTACTAGTGCGATAACTAAAAATCCATTGCTCTTTCCTCGACATTCTGTGGCATGCTAGTGCTAAAATAAATTGTATTATAACACCAAAAAAAATTCTAATATTTCTACAGTAACTGACCCAGTTTAACATAAATGCAAGAAGATTCCTATGGGATATAATTGTATTTTGACGTTCATTTTTATTCAACACTGGTACATTACTATTTGTCCAGTTTATGCACATCATAGTATGTATATTTCATTCACAATTTAGCAAATTTATACGCATTTGTTTTACTTTCAATCACTTCCTGCTTCAGAACACTTGTATTCCTCCACGTTTCTTGACTGCTCCTTTCATGAGACTTTTTTCCAAAGACATTATTTTTGATTTCCATTATCATTTTTGAAGCAAAACTCACACACCCGTCATGATAAACCGTAAACCTAATATTACCATTAGATGTAAAACTGGTGGGAATGAATGATTGTATATCAATATAAGATTTCTTGTATACTTTCAAATATCAATTCAATCCATTGTTTTAAGTGGAACCAGTTATATTATTTATTCACAGTATGGTCTATTCATGCATTGTGTCTATATTGATAGACACAGGGTACACCTCTGTGTACCCTCAATAATAATTCGTATATCTTCAAAATTTTGCTCACAGAAATGGTGGAAGAAAGACTCATGTCAACTGATCTACATATACATTTTATCACAGTAATATTCTGGACACAAAATGCAAAGGTCACACTTAGGATTGTCCCGAAGCCTAAATGGAAAGTGAACATGGATTACTAAAAACATCCATGTCTTGGATGCCTAATTCTCTCAAATGTCAATCCTATTGGTGAGTACATATTTGTTTCTTCCCAAGATTATATATTCAACCTCAACCATGTTGAAAATGTCTAATCCTATCACTCACTTTATATTTTGTCTGATTTCCTAATGTCTCTATTGATATCTCTTTTCCTACATATTTTCCCCAGTTCATCATAGTGACTGATTCTTCACATGTGCTGACATTTACATTCACTCTTTATCCGAAACCCTATTGCTAAAGAACTTTTTGTCCAAATACTATACTCACTCTTTTTTCTAAACCTACCGACTATCTACCTAATCCTACCGACTATCCCTTTTTGACTGGATGAACTCTTCAACAATCAATCATCCAAGGTACAAGGTCCTATGCCATTGTATATTGATTTATCTGAGACATCTGTGCAGAATATAATTCAAAGATAAGTATCCCAATCATGGGCCCAATGCCTTTCTGGTATTCAAATCTTACCTAGATTTCAGTTTTCATAATTACATTTCACCTGTATATTCTTATAAATATTGCAGGTTTCCAATACCATTATTCATCCAACAGAATGATTCCTACCACAAATCGAACATGTTATTAATCCTAACTATACACTTTTCCCTCAATCCAACTTTACAGAAGAGCAGGGACAGTGCTGGGAGCCACAGCCAATTAATATGATGCATGGCATTTTTGATTGAAAGGTGATGCCAGCTAGCCATTGAGATGATATGATTATGTTAAAAATTACATTCATATGGATACCGGACTCCTGCTGCGGGACTCCTGGAGAGTTCCCATTGGTTGGGAAAGTACAGTAGGAGGGAATTCCGGGGAGGCGCTTGCGCTGGAGTTCCAAAAAGGAGCAGCTGAACGCGGCGTGGGTGGATCGGGAAGCTTCCCGGGCGGACGTGTTATTGGCGGTTCTTTCAAATAAAGTTTGTTCCTGTTTGAGTGGCTCGTGATCTTGTGCCCAGCCAGACAGCGGCAACTGGTGGCCCTGTACGGGGAGCGCCTGAAGCTTGGAGGTGAGTAAAATTGCTCGCCCCTGAGGGAAGGCGACAGAATGGGTGACCATTTCAAAAAACAATGTGTTCTTCTTTTGATTTATTTTGTTTTTGTTTCAAGCTGCCTATCCCTAGAATTTTCTCAGGCAAACTGGGAAAAATGGTTGGCTCAAGGCTTGAAGTTGTTTGGCCCGGAGAAAGAGAAAATTGATACAACTATTCTTTGCTCCGTTTTTGTTTCATTCTGTTTTGGGTTTGTTTTATGCTACCTAACTGGGTTGCGTTACCTTTATAGTAGATTAGAAACTAGTAAAAAACAAACCGAAAAACTGTTAAGTAAATTGTTAGAGGTCCAAACTGTGGTAGAAAACATGTCAGGTCAAGCAAAAGAGAAGGTCTCTCCAGCTAGTCAGACAGAGGAAAATTTGAAGAAAGAAAGCTTAGAGGAAAAACGACCATCAGTTGGGGAGTTACAACAGGAGGCTGCTACTAACTCCGTTCTATCACCAGAGGGCGTAAGAGCTGAGCGGCCCTCAATTCCTGTAGTTAATGCACAAAATCCTAAGGCAAGATCCCAAAGACTAGCATGCCCTGTACTTGAGCAGGCAGGAGGGCAACGAATTCATCGCGCTCTAGATTTCAAAACAGTAAAGCAATTAAAAGAGGCTGTAACAACCTATGGCCCGCAAGCACCCTTCACCATAAGCATGGTTGAATCTATTACCAACTTAGACATGACACCAGCAGATTGGGCTAACATGTGTCGATCTGTGCTAAATGGAGGACAATATTTGTTATGGAAGGTTGCCAATGAGGAATTCTGCATGGAGACAGCTAGGCGAAATACAGCAGCCGGTTACCCTCAAAGAAATCTGGAGATGTTGTTAGGAAAGGGACCTTATGAGGGTCAACGGCAACAAATTGAATATGATCCTGGTGTATACGCACAAATTGCTGCAGATGCAGTTAGGGCATGGAAAACTTTACAGGGGCATGGAGATTTACAAGGACAGTTATCTAAGGTAATACAAGGAACTAACGAACCTTACGCTGAATTTGTAGATAGGCTTATTCAGACAGCTTCTAGGATATTTGGAGATGTAGAACAAGCAATGCCATTTATAAAACAACTGGCTTATGACCAAGCAAATCGTTGCTGCAGAGAGGTCATTAGACCATGGAAACATGAAGATTTAAACACATATATTAAATTATGTAGAGACATTAATGAACAAGGACAAGTCTTAGCAGCAGTACAACAGGCTTTAGATGCCAGGCCAAAAACATGCTACAATTGTGATCAGACAGGACATTTTAAAAGGAATTGTCCCATAGGAGGAGGGTTTAACAAAGCTAGGTATCAAAGGAATAGAATACCAGGTATTTGCCCACGATGCCGTAGAGGGAGACATTGGGCTAATGAATGCCGTTCTCAAACTACCATAGAGGGCACTCCGTTATCAAAAAACGGACAAGGATCAAGTGTTTACCCACGATATCGTGGAGAAAGGCATCAGGCTCCATTGCCAAAAAACGGACTGGAGGGCCCAATGCTCCGGGGCCCAAAACCACAAATATACGGGGCAATGGAGGAACCCAACAGCACCATCAAGGTAGTGCCCAGGACACATTATCCATTAAATCCCTCATCAGACAAACTAGAGGGAGCGCAGGGCTGGACATCTGCGCCTCCGCAAGAGCAGTACTAACTCCAGAGATGGGAATTCAAATTATTCCCACAGGAGTAAAAGGACCTCTTCCCCAAGGAACGGTAGGCTTATTATTGGGACGCAGTTCTTCCACACTAAAAGGACTTATGATAAGTCCCGGGGTAATTGATCCCGATTATGAAGGTGAAATAAAAATTATAGCTAGTTCTCCAAGAGGCATATCAGTTATCTCACCAGGGGATAGAATAGCACAGTTACTAATAATACCCAGCCTACATGATAAATTTTCTAGTCGTACTGTAGAAAGAGGTACCAGGGGATTGGGCTCCACAGGTGTAGATTGGGCTATGCTGTCTTTAAATTTAGATTCTCGCCCCATGCTAAAACTAAATATTCAAGGATACGACTTTAATGGGCTACTGGACACAGGTGCAGACCTTAGCATCATATCTAGTCAGGAATGGCCAAAACATTGGCCATTACAACAAGCCACTCAAACGCTTCGAGGCCTAGGAGTGGCTACTAATCCCCATAGAAGTGCAATGGTATTAGATTGGAAGGATCCTGAAGGATGTGAGGGAACTATACAGCCATATGTATTGGATCATCTTCCTATAAATTTATGGGGACGAGATGTCCTAGATCAATTAGGTTTAACGTTAACAAATAACATCAATCCTAATGCGCCCACTACTAGGGCTAAACAAGGTTTTAAAAAAGAAAAAAGATTAGGAAAACAAGGACAAAATATAGCAGCACCAATTCAAATAGATCAAGGAACAGACAGACATGGGTTGGATTTTCAGAAAGGGCCACTGAGACAATAAAAATTACTTGGAAATCAGAAAGACCAGTGTGGGTTCCTCAGTGGCCCCTGACTAAAGAAAAGATACAAGTAGCCCATGATCTGGTTAAACAACAATTAGCGAAAGGACATATACAACCTTCCATATCTCCCCATAATACTCCCATTTTTGTTATTAAAAAGAAATCTGGTAAATGGAGATTATTACAAGATTTAAGAGCCATTAATAATGAGATGGTTATTATGGGACCTGCTCAATCAGGGATTCCCCAATTGTCTGCTTTACCAAAAACCTGGTATGTTTTAGCTATAGATATTAAAGATTGTTTTTTTTCAATTCCTATTCATCCTGAGGATAGTCCACATTTTGCATTTACTATCCCTGCACTAAATCATGAAGGTCCTGATCAGAGATATGAATGGAAAGTACTCCCTCAGGGGATGGCTAATAGTCCAACTATGTGTCAAATTTATGTTAACAAAGCAATCCAACCACTTAGAAATCAAAATCCTGAACTACAAATATTTCACTATATGGATGATGTATTATTGGCACATAAAGATAAAAACATATTGCTGGAATGTTATGCCACACTTACAAACTTATTAAAAAATTATAATCTGGAGATAGCAATAGATAAAGTACAATTAAATCTTCCAATTAATTATCTAGGAGTCCTGTTATCCTCAACCATGGTCCGTCCACCAAAAATTCAAATACGAGTAGATCAACTCAAATCACTTAATGACTTTCAAAAGTTATTGGGAGACATAAATTGGATAAGGCCTTATCTAGGCATACCAACAGGAGAGCTAGGACCTTTATTTGATATCCTAAAAGGTCCATCAGATCCAAATTCACCCCGCATGCTAACGCCTGAAGCAAGAAAGGCATTAAAAATCATTGAAACATATATGGAAAATATGCACTTGGATAGAATTGATATAAGTTTGCCTTTATTATTTATTGTACTACCAACAAAAAATATTCCTACAGGAGTATTTTGGCAAGAAGGTCCATTATTGTGGATACATTTATCTTATTCTCCTAATACTATTCTTACTAGATATCCTGAGGCTGTAGGACAATTAATACTCAAAGGAATAAAAGCAGCAAAGGGAGTGTTTGGGATTTCTCCCAATAAAATTATTACTCCATATACTATGGATCAAATTGATGAGTTAGCCAATGAGTTAAATACTTGGGCAATAATCATGTGTAAATCTAATGTTTCATTTGATAATCACTTGCCATCTAATCCTTTGTTGTCTTTTTGGTCTAAGCATCCTGTAGTTTTTCCAAAAATGACAAGAAAGTCCCCTATCATGAATGCTCCAAATATATTCACTGATGGGTCAAATAATGGTACAGCAGCAGTAGTTACCCCTGATCAAACTTTTACATTTTTAGTACCCAAACAATCAGCTCAAAAGGTAGAGCTTAATGCAGTATTACAAGCTTTTATGATGTTTAAAGATTCTGTATTTAATTTATTTTCTGATAGTCAATATGTAGTTAATGCTATAGTATCCCTTGAAGATGCAGGTAGGATTTCCCCTTCTTCTACTGTTTTCTCTTTGTTTTCCACTATACAAAGTCTAATCTGGGACAGAAAAGATCCATTCTTTATAGGACATATCAGGGCACATACAGGATTGCCTGGAGCCCTTAGTTTAGGCAATGAATTAGCAGATGAATCTACACATGACATACATATTTTCTCCACAATAGAAGAAGCTATAAATTTTCATAAAAGGTTTCATGTCAATGCTAATACTTTACAAAAACGTTTTAAAATAACTAAAGAACAAGCCAGACATATAATAAAACAATGTCAAAATTGTGTGACATTTTTACCACAAGTTAATCTTGGAGTCAATCCTAGAGGACTGATACCTAACCATATTTGGCAGATGGACGTCACACACTTGCCAGAATTTGGAAAATTAAAATATTTGCATGTTACAGTTGATACTTCTTCTGGATTTTTGATGGGCTCCCTTCATGCCGGAGAAAAAACTAAAGATGTTATAGCTCATTGCTTACAAAATTTTGCCACTGTGGGCGTTCCAAAACAGTTAAAAACAGATAACGGTCCCGGTTATGCTTCTACCTCTTTTAAACAATTCTGCTCATCATTTGGCATTACTCACATAACAGGAATTCCATACAATCCACAGGGACAAGGCATAGTTGAAAGAGCTCATCAAACTATTAAAATGTACTTATTAAAACAAAAGGAGGGAATTGGAAAGGGGTATATATCCCCCAAAGATAAACTTAAAATAACCCTCTTTACTCTAAACTTTTTAAATTTGGATTCATCAGGACTTAGTGCTGCGGAAAGGCATATGTATCCAAAAAATGTGCATAAGCCTAAAGTTCTTTGGAAAGATATTCTAACAGGACATTGGAAAGGTCCTGACCCAGTAATTGTCTGGAGTCGGGGCTCTGTTTGCGTGTTTCCACAGGGAGAACAGCAGCCGATTTGGATTCCAGAAAGACTAACTAAAACGATTTCTACAGATCAAAAAGAAGATAATTTGACTCAAATCCATAACAGCTGATATCCAGAACTCCAGCTTGGCCATTCTTACATCTGCGACTGATTAACCAGGATGCTTTTTTTCAATATCTATTTTATTATTGCATTTTTCCATATCATAGGTTCTATTTTATTTTTGAGCTCATACAGACCTAGGTTGATGTTTTTCTGATCAGTTTTATTTTTTAACTGTGGAGTTTTTAACATTGCAATGGAGATTTCACCTAGGTGAAACTACAAGGCCTTTACTATTGTCTTATGTGTTGTATGTTATATGTGCACACTTCTGTTTCGTGTTATGTGTCTATATGTGCGTATGTCCATAGATCATATATGAGGAGTGCTCAAAAAAAAAAAAAAAAAAAAAAAAAATGGATCCAAGTACTTTTTATTATTCACGTAATTTTAATGGTTTAATTTAAATTGGGTAAACAGCTGTTAAAAATTATTTTAATATGTGTACAAATAACCAGGTTAACAAATCTGTTTGTTTATTTTCATCTTTCCTTTTCATTATATTTAATAATTCTGTTCAAGATAATGTAAATTGTTCTAAAAAAAAAAAAAAGAAAATGTTTTCTTAGTACCTGTTAAAATGTTACATTTTTTTTTCTTTTTCTCTTTAACATCATTGTCAGAATTCTTATTTTTCATCCCAGTGCCGGTGAAGACAAAGATGAAACCAAACTACAACTTCTTCGATAATTATCACAACAAACTGTATAAACTGATATATCAATGATCTTGGGAGGAAATGGACATATTGATAGATTCCTCCACTTTGAACTGCTTACAAAACTTGCCTGGACTATGTATCACTTGTATGCACTGTGATCTATCCGTTGATACAACAAATTATGGTAATGCTGGCGTATCTTTGCTGATGTGTCACCAGTGATGCAATTTTCCCTAGGAGTCGTCAATTGATGTGGTGTTGTGGCATTTCTGTATCCTCCTCCCTTCTACTAGTGATGGTCTAATTTTGGGGGCCAACAGAGGTGAGGCAAAGAACCTCACCCCCCCACTGGCACCAAGGCCAAATCTGGGGGCCAACAGAGGTGAGGCAAAGAACCTCACCCCCCCACTGGTGCATAGGCCTATCCACAATTATGGCTATTTGCTGGACCGGTAGTCAGTGACGGGTATGATCCAATTGCAATGGTATCAACCTAAGACAGGAGGCTGACGCCTAAAGGTCAGTTTTCCAATGACGGGTAAGAACCATATGTTGAATTGGACAAACCTAACAGGCACGGTCCCTAGCCACATTACTTGCTTCTTAATTAAACAGAAGGGGGGAGATGCTGGGAGCCACAGCCAATTAATATGATGCATGGCATTTTTGATTGAAAGGTGATGCCAGCTAGCCATTGAGATGATATGATTATGTTAAAAATTACATTCATATGGATACCGGACTCCTGCTGCGGGACTCCTGGAGAGTTCCCATTGGTTGGGAAAGTACAGTAGGAGGGAATTCCGGGGAGGCGCTTGCGCTGGAGTTCCAAAAAGGAGCAGCTGAACGCGGCGTGGGTGGATCGGGAAGCTTCCCGGGCGGACGTGTTATTGGCGGTTCTTTCAAATAAAGTTTGTTCCTGTTTGAGTGGCTCGTGATCTTGTGCCCAGCCAGACAGCGGCAGGACAGAGTTGGTCTTACAATACAGGGGTGTAGGGGACCTTCCACCTGTTGACAACCTCAAAGGTCCATGCAGATATGATCCCTGGAGAAGATGCAGGCAGCTATGAAAGGCCTGAGAGAGCAAACGTCATCTTCCATGGCAAACAACCCGGTCAGGTTAAAAGCATGTGTCTGAATCATCCTCTCTCTTCTTAATGTAGGGAAGATTGCCAAACTAGGCCTGTGTGGAGAGCTGTTCCCAGGTGCCTATTGTTTCTATACCATTCGAACTTGTGAAAGTGTCACAGGAAGTAGGCACATCCTCCATATTATGAGACCCTAGGAAGCAAATGTTAGGACAAAGTGGTTGCAAATGCAGTGACCACATTCAGTTCCTGAAGGAAGTGACCTCACCTCACATCCTTGTTGATGGAACTCTCCGAATTTGGGTTCCAGGAAGCCAGGCATCCAGACCCAGTCCAAGCTCCAGTCACAGTGGTCTCACTTGTTTGGATTTACCAAGGACAGAGTCAGTCTTTTGTGGTACCTAGTGATGTGAGGATGGCCAAATGCCAGGAAAGTTCTGAAGAGGGGCCCTTCCAGAGAAAGAAGTTAGAGGCTCACTGCTGTCTCCTGACAACTTCACAGAGTTGACCCAGGAGACCAGATCTGAGACAGGACAGGCCATTTCTGGGGAACATAGTATTGCCCTCCAGTCAGAGGACACTCTGGATAGTTTCAGACCTACTTGGGGGAAGGAGGTGACTTCGTGGGTGTTTGAGTGGGTTTGTGGTTTTTTCTCATGTTCTGAGAATAGTTAGGAAAGGGGGTTTGTTTGGTTTGGAGTGAACTGTTTCTAGTTAGTCCTTTGACAAGGCGAGTGTTTCTATGTCTGTGTATCCCACTGTGTCCATGGTTGTAGACATTAGAAAAGAGAATGCCTCAATGGGTGTGTCCTGTCAAAGAGAAAACTTCCAAGCATTCATCCCGCCCATTTTATAAATGGACTGTGGCTTGCCTTATCATTGGGCAACACCTATTATTTTCTTACGTTCCTGTATCCTTCCTGAATTCTGGCCACTCTCCAAAATAGGCTCATGGTTTTGTGTACAAGATATGTACCACTTCCAAGCTCTGTGACATGGCCATGTACTGGATAGCTGAAGGGAATGCATCCCAGAAAACTCTGATATCAGTGTGACCAGTAAAGTCTCAGTGGAGAAACCCTGCTTTGGGCCTTTTGATTACCTATTGTTATGTTGCCCTGAATATCAGGAACATCTTTTCCTCAGGCTACTCCTTCCTGAAGCCTGAAGAAAACAGTTTTCACATGGAAATGAATGGGCATTTTACCTTTGTGTTTTACAATAAAACCTTCACAGAGATTAGGTTCTCATTAACTTAAAAATACTTTTAAATTTTATCTAAGTGTAAAAAGTAACATGTAACTGTACGTACCTTTTTGATAACAAGTCCAATTATACAACACAAATGATACACATAAATCTCCAACATGTTTTTATTTTAAGCCTAGAATTACCATACAACCTTAGAACATTTCTGTTTTCATACTTATATTTCACTTCTATAGTCTTATAAATATCGCAGGTTCCCAATAACATTATTCATACAGCAGAACAATTCCTAACCCAAATCGAACATGTTATTAACCCTAACCATACACTGTTCCCTCAATCTAACTTTACAGAAGAGCAGGGAAAGAGTTGGTCTTACAATACAGGAATTTAGGGGATCTTCCACCCGCTGAGAACCTCAAACGTCCATGCAGAAATGATCCCTGTAGAAGATGTAGGCAGCTATGAAGGACCTGAGAGAGTAAGAGTCACCTTCCATGGCCAACAACCTGGTCAGGATGAAGGGTTGTGTCTGAATCTGCCTCTCTCTTCTTAATGTAGAGAAGATGGACCAAAACAGGCCAGTGTGGAGAGCTGCTCTGGAGTGCCTATGGATGATATACCATTCTAACTTGTGAAAGTGTCACAGGAAGTAGGGGCAGCCTCCATCTCATGGGGCCTTGGAAGCAACAATTAGGACAATGTGTTTGCCAAGGCAGTGACCTCATTCAGTTCCTGAAGGAAGTGACCTCACCTCACTTCCTTGGTGTTCGAAATCTCTGAACATGTGGTCCAGGAAGCCAGGCACCCACAGCCAGTCCCAGTCCCAGTCCCAGTGATCTCACTTGTTTGGATTTACCAAGGACAGAGTCAGTCTTTCTTGGTACCTACTGATGTGAGGATGGCCAAATGCCAGTAAAGCTCTGAAGAGGGCCCTTTCCTGAGAAACCAGGTTGTGGCTCACCACTGGCTCCTGTCAACTTCACAGAGTTGGACAAGGAGAACAGATCTGAGACAGAACAGGCCATTTCATGGAAACATAGTATGGCCCACCAGTCAGAGGACACTGCGGATAGTCACAGGCCTACTTGGGGGAAGGAGGTGCATTTGTGGGTGTGGGTGTGTGTTTGTGGTTTTGTCTCATGTTCTGAGAATAGGTAAGAAAGGCAGTTTGTTTTGTTTGGAGTTAATTGATTCTAGTAAGTCGTTTGAAAAGGCAAGTGTTTCTAGGTCTGTGTATCCCACTGTGTCAGGGGTTGTAGACATTAGAAAAGAGAATGCTTCAATGGATGTGTCCTGTCTAGTAGAAAGCTTCCCCGGATTCATACTTCCCATTTATGAATGGACTGTGGCTTGCATTATTGATGGGCAACCCCTGATATCTTCCTAAGTTCCTGTTTTCTTTCTGAATTCTGGCCACTTTCCAGAATAGGCTCATGGTTTTGTGTCCAAGATGTATACCACCACCAAGCTCTGTGACATGGCCATGTACTGGATAGCTGAAGGGAATGGCGAGCAACTCAGAAAACTCAGATATCAGTGTAATCAGGAAAGTCTCAGTGGAGAAATACTGCTTTGGTTACCTATTGTTCTGTTCCCCTCAATGTCAGGAAGGTCTTTGCCTCTGGCCACCCCTTTGGGAAGCCTAAAGAAAACAGTTTTCAAATGGAAATCAATGGGCATCACCTGTGACTCTTTGCTGAATTGCATTGGAAAGGGATATGTCTGAATCAGGCTCTAGGTCCTGTGTTAGGCTTTGGCTTAGATTCTCAGCACATGATGGATGTAAAGAAAATCCCATGTTTGCATCCAAAACTAAATTGGCCAAAAGAGCAGTCATGATGGAAGAAGTCTCTCGCCTTCCCCTGTAAGGTTCCTGACCTCCATCAAGTGAGAATAGGAACCTTTGGATCAAATGAGTTCTTCAAAGCCCTTTAGAGGCTATCCCATAGGTGCTTGGGTTTTCTCCAGAATCCAAATCACATAAAGAATCTATACCTGACAGTCAGTAGGCCTCAAATTGGAGGAGCAAAGCAATATTAATAGCAGGCCTATTTGATCACTCCTGGTTCCCCGGACGAGTGTCCAGGACACCCTGACTTTAGGCAAATGAGGGGCAATGGAGGTTATTTTGGACACTGTCTTGGGCTGTGCCCCTCATGGAAACCTCAAGCCAGAGGTAATGATGAGTGTCCATATGGAAGAAGATGAGGGCCATGTGGGAGTGTTTTGGTTTTAATTGTGGTCATGTGTGGCCGTTGGAATAGATGACTGGGTCCACCTTGGCTTTAACTCTGTTGTGATTCCCCTTAGAGACTGAGTTGTGGACCTCACCTCAGAGACGTATTGCCATGAATTGTGTTGGGATTTTAGGAGGATTCACATGAGAGTCACCCTTGTAAAATGAGATCTAGGCCCAGGGTGGCTCTTCACCGAGCACTGGGAATCTCAGCCAGGTTACCACATGATTTTATTCTGAAAGACTTGGCAGCCATATATGAGAGTCAAAACACACATGGATGTCACAATGTAGATCCCAATGGGCCTGGATTCATGTGATCATTTGGCCACTGTTTGGGAAGCCTTGCCTGTGAGACTTCTGCAGAGATTTCATTGAAATGAGCTTCCTAACCATTTAATAGTTCCAGAATGAAATGAAACACACAGTGCCTCCAACTTCAACCTTGAAAAATGGGTAGATAAATACCAAGAAATTTTTAAACTTCCCATGACCAGGTGGCACTGGAGAATCTTTGGATATCCTGTGGCTGATCATGAGATTACAAGACAGTGCTTTGATTGACTGGTTTTCATAAAAATGGTTCAGAACAGAGATACCAGGAAGTTGGAGCCTGCTGAGAGGTGGGCCTACAGCAGTGCTGGGCAGGTGTGCAATAAAACAACTGTGGTGGGGCCATGTGGATCTTCCATTGGCTTCCAAATGACTTGTGACTGACATGGTGCAGCCAGCAGACCCTTGTATGTAAAGGCATCTTGTTATATGGACAGGATTCAGGGCAATGTTTAGAATCAGATTGCTATGGTCAAGGGGGCAAGTCATGTGGGATATAAGCCTGGTTGGTGCATTCTCCTGCAGACCCTGACCTACCAAAAGTGACAGAACTCACTCACGCACCGGGTAACAGTTGAATTCTTTGTATATCATGAAGCAAATACCAAAATCCCAGTGCAGCAGCAAGAAACACGACGAAAAGTGGAGGATGACCAAATGGCCTCACAGTCCACATGTGGATACACTTATCCCCCAGTTGCCACAGTTTACCTACTAAAGAAAATTCAGCACTGCTGCCACATATTCAGTGGAAAATAAGAAACCATGTCCTCGAGGTAACATAGATGCAGACACAGCTTTGATTGTCTCACTACAATGGAAGCTAAATCTCCCGACAACAACATATATTTCAAGTGCCCAAACTCAGAGTGAGTTTCTCAAGAAGGATTTAGGGAACCAGAGCTCCATGTTTGTGGACTGTTTTCCCTGTCCCTTACTTTTGAAATCTCCTCTTCCGTCTTCAAGGTTGTGAACTCCTGAGCATATTCCATTCCAGATATTTATTCACAGATTTTCTAACTCTTCTCCTCTAATTGTGCCTTAGTCTCCGTGATTGTAATGTCAAGGCATCCCTTTCTCTGTATCCTATTCAGCACATGTATTTTTACATGCAATTATAGAATCTTACCTGATACCACACGTACATTCTTGTGAGGTGACTGACTTGGCAAATACAAATTGTAAGAGATCACTCCTCCTAAAAGCTGTTGGAACTGAAAATTCAATCTATGAGTGAGCTTCCTTGTTTAAGAACATTATACATAAATCCATATTCAATAAAATAAATACATTTGGATCTGTAGATGACATATATTTCATGGTGAATTTCAATTGGAATATATTATGCTATTTTTAATGTCTGTGTGTTTGTGTATGTATATATATATATATATATACACACTCTCCAGATTTTTCAAAATATGAAATATATGTCTTGTTATACACTCCCTAAACTCATTCATATTCAAGTATGTGTATTTATAATCAAATTTTCACAAGAGTATTCTCAAAATTATTCATTCACCTGAAATACATATTTGTTTCCTAGTACTGAAAACTATCTTCAGTGAAAGGTGCATACAAATCCTAATATTTCCACAGTAACTGAACCAGTTTAACATCAATACAAGTAGATTCCTATGGGACATGTTGTGCATTTTGACATTTATTTTATTCAACACTGGTACATTACTATTTCTTCAGTTTATGCTCATCATAGCAAATATATTTCATCCAAAAGTTTGCAAATTTATAGGCATTTTGTTCACTTTCAATCACTTTATTCTACAGAACACATGTATTCCTCCATGTTTTTGATGGGTCTTTTCATGAGACTTCTTTCCAAACACATTATTTTCGATTTCCATGATCACTTTTGAAGCAAAACTCAAAGAAACTTCGTGATAAACCATAACCCTAATATTACCATTAGATGTATTGCTGGTTGGAATGAATGATGGTATATCGATATAAGATTTTTTATATATTTTCAGATATGAATTCAATCTATTATTTAAAGTGGGACCAGTTATATTATTGATTCACAATGTGGTCTATTCATGCACTATCTCTATATTCATAGACACAGTGTACACCTCTTTGTACCACCAATACTAATTTATAGGACTTCAAAACATTGCTCCCAGAAATGCTGGAAGAAATACTAATGTCACGCGATCTACATATACATTTTATCACAGTAATATTCTGGACACAAAATGCAAAGGTTACACTTATGATTGTACCAAAGCCTAAAAGGAAAGTGAACAGGGATTACTAAAAACATCCATGTCCACATTGCCTAATGCTCTCAAATGTCAATCCTATTGGTGACTACATATTAGTTTCTTCCTAAGATTATATATTCAAACTCAACCCTGTTCAAAATGTCTAATCCTATCACTCACTTTGTACTTTCCCTGATTTTGTAATGTCTCTATTATTATCTGATTTCCTACATATTTTCCAAAGTTCATCATTGTGACTGAATCTTCATATGTGCTGACATTTACCTTCACCCTCTAACAGAAACCCTATTGCTAAAGAAGTTTTTTTTCCAAATCCTATACTCACTCTCCTTCCAAAACCTACCAACTATCTTCCTAATCTTACCTACTATCCCTTTTTGACTGGATGTTCTCTTCCACATTCAATCATCCAATGTACAAGGTCCTATGCCATTGTATATGGATTTATCTGAGACATCTGTGCAGAAAGTAAGTCAACACTAAGTATACCAATGAAGGGCCCAATGCCCTTCAGGGTTTCAAATCTTAGATTTCTGTTTTCATACATATATTTCACCTACATATTCTTATAAATATCGTAGGTTCCCAATAACATTATTCATCCAGCAGAATAGTTCCTAACACAGATTGAACATGTTATTAACCCTAACCACACACTCTTCCCTCAATCTAACTTTACAGAAGAGCAGGGACAGAGTTGGCCTTACAAGACAGAAATTAAGGGATCTTTCACCTGCTGAGAACCTCAAAGGTCATTAAAGATGATCCCTGGAGAAGATGTAGGAAGCTATTAAGGACCTCAGAGAGCAAAAGTCATCTTTCATTGCAAACAACCTGGTCAGGATGAAGGGTTGTGTCAGAATCAGCCTCTCTCTTCTTAATGTAAAGAAGATGCAGCAAACCAGGCCTGTGTGGAGAGCTGTTCCTGGGTGCCTATGGTTTTATACCATTCTAACTTGTGAAAATGTCAGAGTAAGTAGGTGCAGCCTCCATCTCATGGGACCCTTGGAAGCAACTGTTAGGACAAAGTGGTTGCCAAGGTATGGACCTCATTCAGTTCCTGAAGGAAGTGACCTCACCTCACTTCCTTGGTGATGGAATTCTCTGAACTTGGGATCCAGAAAGCCAGGCATCCAGAGCCAGTCCCAGTCCCAGTCCCAGTGGTCAAAATTTTTCGGATTTACCAAAGACAGAGTCAGTCTTTCTTGGTACCTACTTATGTGAGGATGGCCAAATGCCAGGAAGGTCTGAAGAGGGGCCTTTCCTGAGAAAGCAGATAGTGGCTCACCACTGGCTCCTTACAGATTCACAAAGTTGGCCACAGAGACTAGATCTGAGACAGGACAGCCCATTATGAGGGAATTTCTTATGGCCCACCATCAAACGACACTCCGTATTGTCACAGACGTACTTGGGGGTCTGTGTGGGTGTGGGTGTGGGTATTGGTTTGTGTTTTTGTCTCATGTTCTGAGAATAGGTAAGAAAGTCGGTTTGTTTGGTTTGGTGTGAACTGATTCTAGTAAGTCGTTTGACAAGGCTAGTCTTTCTATATCTGTGTATCCCACTGTGTCCATGGTTGTAGACAATAGAAAAGAGAATGCATAAATACATGTGTCCTTTCTAGTAGAAATCTTCCCAGCATTCATTCTGCCCAACTTATGAATGGTCAGCGGCTTGCCTAATGGATGGGCAACACCTAATATCTTCTTAAGTTCCTGTTCTCTACCTGAATTATGGGCAACCTCCAGAATACGCTCATGGTATTGTGTCCAAGATATGAACCACCTCCACGCTCTGTGATACGGCCATGTACTAGAGAGCTGAAGGAAATGATGAGCATCTCAGAAAACTCAGATATCAGTGTGACCAGGAAAGTCTCAATGGAAAAACCCCGCTTTGGGCCTTTTGATTACATATCCTTCTGTTGCCCTGAATGTCAGGAAGGTCTTTGCCTCAGGCTATGCCTTTTTGAAGCCTGAAGAAAACAGTTTTCAAATGGAAATGTATAAACATTACCTGTGGCTCTTTCTTAATTGCTTTGGAAAGGGATGTGTCTGAATCAGCCTCTTGGCCCTGTGTGAGGCTGTGGCTTAGATTCTCAGCACCTGATGGATCTAAAGAAAAATCCCATGTGTGCATGCAAATCAAATAGCCAAAAGAGCAGTCATTTTGGATGAAGTTTCTCGCCTTCCTCTGTAAGGTTTCTGACTTCCATCATTGAGAATATGGATCCTTTGGGTCAAATGAGTTCTTCAAAGCCCTGCAGACACTAGACCATAGGTTCTTGGGTTTTCTCATGACTCCAATTAACATAAAGAATCTAAACACCACAGTCAGTAGGCCTCAAAATTGAGAATAAGAGCAATATTAACGGCAGGCCTCTTTGAACACTCCTGGTTCACAGGAAGGATGTCCCGGCCACACTGACTTTAGGCAAATGGATGCAAGGGAGCTTATTTTGGACACTGTCTTAGGCTGTGCCCCTCATGGAAACCTCCAGCCAGAGGTTATGATGAGTGTCTATATGGAAGAAAATGAGGGCCATGTGGGAGTGTCTTGATTTTAATTGCGGTCATTTGTGTGGTGCTTGGAATAGATGACTGGGTCCACCTGGGCTTGAACACTGGTGTGATTCTCCTTAGAGACTGAGTTGTGGAACTTACCTCAAAGAAGTATTGCCTTGTATTGTGTTGGGATTTTAGGAGGCCATGCATGAGAGTCACCCTTGGAAACTGGGATCTATGCCCAGGTTGGCTTTCCACAGAGCACTGGGAATCTTGGGAAGGATATCACATGATTTTATTCTTAAAGACTTGGCAGCCATAGTTGCAAGTCAAAACACATATGGACCTCAAATTGTAGACCTCAATAGGTCTGGCTTCATGGGACCTTTTGGCCTGTCTTTGGGAAGCCTTGCGTGTGACAGTTCTCCAGAGCTTTCATTGAAATGAGCTTCCTCTCCATTTAATCATTCCTGAATGAATTGAAACCCACAGTGCCTCCAACTTCACCCTTGAAAAATGGCTAGATAAATACCTTTAAATTTTTGACATTCCCATGACTGGGTGGACCTGGAGAACCTATGGATGTCCTATTGATGACCATCAGTGTACCAGACAGTGCCTTGATTGACTGGGTTTCATGAAAATGGTGTAGAACGGAGATGCCAGTAATTTGGAGCCTGCTGAGTAGTCGGCCTAGAGCAGTGGTGTGCTGGTGTGTGTTAAAACATCTGTGGTCGGGTCATCTGCATCTGCCCTTCGCTTCCAAATGGTTTGTGACTGACATGGTACAAGCCCCAGATCCTTGTATGTAAAGGCATCTTGTTATATGGAGAGGATTCAGGGCAATGTTTACAATCAGATTGCTATGGTCAAGAGGGCAAGCTATGTGGGATAGAAGCCTTGTTGGTGCATTCTCCTGCAGACCCTTACCCACCACACGTGACAGAACTCCCTCCATCACTGTGTCCCAGTTGAACTTCTTGTATTTTGTGAAGCAAATATCAAACTCCCAGTGCAGCTGCAAGAAACACCACAAAAATTGGAGGATGACCAATGGCTTCACATTCCACCCTGGGAGACACTTAGCCACCAGTGGCCACAGTTTCCCTACAAAGAGAGAATTCAGCACTGCTGCCTCATGTTCATTGGAAAATAAGAAACAATGTCCTCTAGGTCACATAGATGCTGACCCAGCTTTGATCGTCTCACTATAAAGGAAGCTAAAGCTCCTAAAAACAACCTCAGATGAAGTTTCTCAAGAAATATTTAGGCCGGCAGAGCTCCATGTTTGCGGTGTTTTTACCCTGTCTCTGACTTTTGGAAACTCCTATACCACCTCCAAGGTTGTGAACTCCTGAGCATTTTCCATTCCAGATGTGTATTCACAGATTTTCTAACTCTTCTCCTCTAATTGTGTCTTACATGGGATGAAGGTAATGTCAAGGCATTGTTCTGAATACACATTGGATTCTTTTTCCAATTTTCCATTTGAAATACTGAATCCCTGACTGTCAGGCATAGAAGGAATTCACCTTTAAAGAATAGCCTGACACTTACAAGAAACAGCCCCCATGGAGACATCCTGTCTGGGAGACATCCTGTAGCCAACTGTGTCTCTGAGACATCCTGTTGCCATCTGTATTCCTGAAACATCCTGAGTTTATCTCACCTTGTGAAGACATCCAGGAACTTTGGATAAGAGAGCTTTCCCATCTCCAGCATATAAATGCCCCTGTGTGAAAAATAAAAGTTTGCAGCTTGATCAGAACTCCTGTCTTGCTGTCCCTTCACTCCTGTCCCTTCATTCCTCCGCATCTAGGTTCGCTGCCCCTGTTGATGTGTCTTTCCAGCCGTGACTACTGGCACCCACTGACTGGGGCTCGAGCCTTTGACTGATTGGGAACCCCGTCCTCCTGGAAGACTTCATCAAGTGGAGCTCGCGATTGCCTCAGCAGACACCACAAAGAGACAGATCCAGGAGGAGAGTGGGGATGACGCACGGTGAGTGACCCACCATGGGACAAGCAGTTTCGTCACATGATTTGTTTTTGTCAGGCCTCAAGGAGTCCTTCAAGACATGAGGGGTGCATGTTAAGAAAAAGGACTTAAAATTTTTCTTCTAATACATAGGAGAATTGTGTACATGGTTTCACATTGAAGTGACCATTGATGGCAAAAGATGGCTTAGAGTAAGAGACTGTTTAAAAGATTATTATGAAACCTTTGGCCCAGAAAAAGTGCCAGTTCCCACCTTTTCTTACTGGAACTTAATTAATGAAATTCTTAAAAGTTCACCCTTTGACAATGGTACCTTACAACTTGTCAGGATTGGAGAAGAGACTATGCAAAACACCTCTCGTCTCCCCACGGCATGCCCATCAGTTAGTATAGACATTGACCCTTCTCAGTCTCCCCAGGACCCTGGGAACCTTCCTAGTCCCCCTCAAAATACCACCCTAATGAATAAGGCTCCAATGGTTACCAAACACCTTTATCGAGTTTTAAATCCCAGAGACACATTGACCCCTGGGACGGAGGCTACCTTGGAGAAGGAAGCAGCAAGCTACAATTCAGAAGATGCGCCACCTCTCAGGACCCTGCCACAGCCTATAGGACTTACACATCTACCTACCTCCTATATCCCTCCTGCCTTTTGTGCTCCAGCCTTTCAGGAGCAAAATGCAACCCAGATATTTTTCCCCACTTCCCTTGCCTAGCCTGGCTCCCTTGTGAGAGTCTCTCCAACATAGACGGGAACAGATCAAACTTTTAAAAGAATTAAGATCCCTAGACTCTGAGCTCTGTTCATTAGCCTTAGGCACGGAGTCAATGCAAACTGGCCCACGGCGGTCTAATACAAAGGCTAAGCCACTCCATCAGCCTGTTCTCGCCTTCCCAGTCACCCGCAGTCAGATAGATAAGCCTGCCCAGGCTGAGGTCAAAGACTTAGACGAGGATCAAGAGGAGGAAGTGGGGGAAATGGATCACGGAGATCAGGACTCAGAGGATGAGGAGTTCACCCCTAGGCAGGAAGGAACCCAGAGTGTCTACAAAAAAATTAAGCCTGCGTTTTCTTGAAAAACATAAAAAGACTTGTGCTCACAATGGCCCCACTGTGCCCTACAAGTTGACTTTATTAGAAAGCCACAGCGCACAATGGCTTACTCCCAATGATTGGAAATTTTTAGACCGAGCTACCCTCAGTGCCGGAGATTTCCTGTTATGGAATGCAGATTTCGAGGAGCACTGTCAGGAAACTGCTCAAAAAAAATTAACTAAGGCCTCCTCTAAATCCTGAACTTATGTTAAGCTAGTGGGCTATGCGCCATTTGACACTAAAACTAAATAGGCACGTTTCCCTGCTGGAATTTTGGCGCAGATTCAGATGGCTTGCTTACATGCTTGGAGATGCCTCCCTCAAACTGGCTCGGCTACCACTTCTTTGGCAAAAATTTGACAAGGACCCAACGACCCTTATAGAAACCTTGTTCCCCGGCTTAACCTAGCTGCAGAATGCTTGCTTGGACCAAGCGAAAGCAAAAGAACTTTTGTAAAACATCTTGCCTTTGAAAACGCCAACCCGGCATGTCAGGATGTTCTTCGACCACATAAGGAAAAAGGGAAACTTTCGGACTTTATTAGACTCTGTGCAGGGGTGGGTGCAGCCCATGCCATGGGTCTCGCCCTACATGCCCCCTTTACCAAGGCCTTTCACAATCCTGGCTCATGTACTTGCTTTACTTGTAAACAACCTGGCCATTTTGCACGCAAGTGTCTGAAAGACAAACCAAGCCTAGGAATATCGTCTCCTCAAACTGGGGCTAAACCGCCCCCAGCTACCCTTTGTTCTAGATGTGGTAAATGTCATCACTGGGCCAGTAAGTGTAGATCTAAGACAAATGGCCTCAGACAGCCTATTTCTTCCTGCTTCTCAGGAAACCCCCTGCGGGGCCAGCCCCTGGCCACGACCTCCCCCAGGACAAAACCAGGGGCAATAAGGTTTATTCCCTTCCAAACTCCAAACCTACCACAAAATTCTTCCCCACAATTGCCTCCCTCCAACTAGCCACCCCAGGCAGCGCAGGATTGGACCTCTGTGCCACCACCGATACAATATTAGACTCAATGCAAGGGCACCAGATAATACCCACTAGAATTATGGGTCCCCCTTCATCTCATACGAGTGCCCTTATTCTTGGAAGAGCCTCTGCTACCTTAAATGGTGTTCAGGTCTTCCCTGGCATTAATGATAATGATTTCACTGGAGAAATAAAAATACTAGCAACAGCTATTAATGGAGTTGCGGCCATCCCAGCAGGAACAAGACTTGCACAATTAATATTCCTTCCCTTGGATTCAGGAGGCACTTCCACCGCCCAAACATACAATGGGGGACAGCCTCCCTCGACTCCTCTGATGTATATTGGGTTCAGCCCATTTCTCACAATAGACCCACCCTTACCTTACTTATTGAAAAAAAGGAATTCCAAGGAATTCTAGATACTGGAGCTGATGCCACAATTATTTCTCACAAATACTGGCCATCAGGTTGGCCCATCACCCCATCCTTGAATGACCTAAAAGGGTTAAGAGTCAAAAAATCCCCATGTCAGTTCTAGGGCTCTTAGCTTTACTGATAAAGAGGGTAATAAGGTGACTGTCACTCCTTTCATTGTTCCTGACCTCCCTGTTAACCTATGGGGCCGAGATATTTTGAGTCAAATGGAAGTCATTCTTGCCAGTCCCAATTCCATGGTGACTCATCAAATGCTTCATATAAATTTTGTCCCTGGTACAGGCCTTGTGAGACTGAGACAAGGACTGGTGGGGACTATAAAACCCATAAAAAAACAAATACATATGGACTTGGGTATTCTGATTTTTAGTGTCGGTTCCTGACCCTCCTGTACCCCATGCAGATAAAATTATTTGGGAGACTCAGACTCTTGTGTGGGTGGATCAGTGGCCCCTTACCCCCCCAAAAAATTGGAGGCTGCCTCCATGTTAGTGCAGGAACAGCTGGCAGCCGGCCATGTAGAGCCCTCAACCTCACCATGGATTACTCCTATTTTTGTTATCAAGAAAAAATCAGACAAGCGGCATCTTTTACAATATTTGTGTGCCAGTAATAAAGTTATGTGCCTGATGGGAGCACTACTGCCTCGAATTCCCACACCAATGGCTATTCCCAAAACTATTGTAAAATGGTTATTGACTTAAAAGTTTGCTTTTTTACCATTCCTTTACATCCTGAGGATAGACCCTATTTTGCCTTTAGTCTCCCTTGCATTAATTTCCACGGCCCTATGCAGAGATTTCAATGGAAGGTTCTTCCCCAAGGTATGGCCAACAGCCCTAGTCTTTGCTAAATATAAGTTGTTCAAGCAGTAGACCCTGTGAGAGAGTGATGACCACAATTTTATGTTTTACATAATATGGATGAATTTTTAATTGCTGCACCTAATTACCATGACCTTAATAATTGTTACTTGGACCTTTAGAAAACCCTCACTACCTTGAGACTACGGATAGCTCCTGATAAGGTTTAAACACAGGACCCTTATACCTATTTGGGCGTTAAACTTCAAGATAATCAGATCCAAATTCATAAAATACAACTGCGTGTGAACCATCTTCACACCCTTAATGATTCTCAAAAATTACTGGGAGATATTCAATGGCTAAGAACATATTTAAAATTATCCACTTGTGTACTTTTGCCCCTTAATGATATTTTGAGAGGTGATTCCTACCCTTCCTCCCCTCAAAAGCTTACTCCCGAGGCATGACAGGCATTAAACCAAGTCACAGAGGCCATTGCCAAACAGTTTGTTACACAAATTTCTTATAACCTTCCTCTGGTTCTGGTTCTTTTACACACTCCTCACATACCCTCAGGAAAATTTTGGCAGTGATATCCATATTTTAAAAATAAAGGCTTCCCCTTGCTTTGGGTCCATTTATCCACCACATCCTCCAAGTTTATTACCGTTTATCTTGCTCAGGTAGCTTCTATTATTATTAAAGTCGTTTGCTTTCTCGACAACATTTTGGCAAAGACCCTGATAATATTTTAATTCCATATACTAATGACCAAACCCAATTTTTACTACAGAGAGGGGATGAATGGGGTATTGCCCAATCAGGCCATTTGGGAACAATTGATAACCACGTCCCCAATGACACCCTTTTACATTTTGTCCAGATACATCCATTTATATTTCCCAAAATTACTCAAAAGGCTCCCAGTTCCAAGCCCTTACTGTCTTTACAGACGGTTCCAGTAATGGCTGTGTGGTCTTTGTTGTCAATAAGCAGCCTACAGCCTTTGATACTGTCTATCATTCAGCACAGTTTGTGAAATTGTTTGCCATAACACAAGTTTTTATAACATTTTGTGATAATCCTGTTAATATTCATACAGACAGTGCCTACATTGCTCATTCTGTGCCCCTGCTGGAGATTTCACCAGCCATTAAAGATACTTCCAATGCGGCCTTTCTGTTTCACCAGCTTCAGCAGCTAATTCAGGCCAGACAACACCCATTTTTCTTAGGACACATCAGGGCACACTCTGATCTTTCCGGCCCTCTAACACAGGTAATGCTCAAGCTGATGCAGCAACTCCTACCATCTTTCCAATTTTTGGTGGCTCCATTCAATAGGCCACGGAGCTAAACAATCTTCACCAACTAAATTCCCAGAGCCTTCGATTACTTTGTAAAATTACCAGGCAACAGAAACGAGAAATAGTAAAAGAATGCCCTGCTTGCGCTCTCTCCCTCCCCATTCAACACTTGGGAGTTAACCCCCGAGGATTACTGCCAAATCAGGTTTGGCAAATGGATGTTTCTCATTTTCCTGAATTTGGAAAAACCAAATATATACACGTTTCTATCGATACCTTCAGCAGCTTTATTTTTGAATCACCACATTCTGGAGAGGCTACCAAAGATGTCCTTTCTCATCTTGTTTCAGCCTTTTCCATAATGGGTAAACCAATACATATTAAAACAGATAATTGTCCTCCATATACCAGTGCCAAATTTAAACAGTTTTGTGCTACCTTGCAATTTTGTCATCCTACTGGAATTCAATACAAACCTCAGGGCCAAGGCATTGTGGAATGTTCCACCTTACCTTAAAGACTTGGCTATTTCGCCTTAAGGCTTCCGTCCTTGTATTTACCACTCACAGGCATTGCCTTAACCATGCATTATTTGCCCTTTCTTTTCTTACCCTAGACAGTGAAGGCCTTTCGGCTGCAGACACACACTGGCATCCCTTTTCCAATTCTGATCAGCCACCTGTTATGTGGCGAAATCCCCTTACAAATAAATGGAAATGCCCACATCCTGTCCTCATCTGGGAATGTGTCTCAGCTTGTGTTTTGGACCAAGAGCTAGCAGCCCCAAGATGGTTACCAGAATGCCTGGTTAAACAGGTTAATGACTTACCTCAAACCGGGGACGGAGGCCCTCTCCCTGAGTACAAATTTTCCCCTTTTTCGGATCCATCCAACAATCTGTGTGAGGATCCTGCTTAAGGCACTTCTGCTGAACAGGTTTGTGCACGGAGGCCTGGACCCTCCACCTTCCAACATCATGGAGTACCTTCCCCCCCCTCCCCCCGTGAAGGCAAGGGAGGATCTTGGACTCAGGCTCCCACTCGTTGGAACCAGACTGCTGACTGCATGACTAAGGTGGCTTACCTCCGTGCCGAGGTTGAGAATAAATTCAGAGGAGTTCATCAGCCTAAATGGGTATGTGTTAACAAGCCAAAGATTATTCCTCCTAGTACAAGTAAAGCTCTCCAAAATTGTTCTGCAACCCGTACGCATACCCAGGCGATGCATGTCTCTTGTTTTGTGTCGGCCTCAATTTGTGTTAACAAGCAGGGAGAATGATTTTTTGAAGCCTCCCTAACTAAAACTCATGAAGCAGGGTGGACCACTATTCATTATACCCCCGTTCTCTTTGACCAGGGAGGAGAAGGCAAATACACCAAGCTACAGTCAGCTGGGTGCCAAGGCACTGTCGGAAAAACTTCCTACTGGCCCATTAAGGACCCTACAGGGGTCTCTGATGGTAGAGGACCCACTGATGCAGTCAAGCATCCTCAGATAATCAAACTTTTGAAACCCCAAATCCCTGAACTCACATATCATCCCTTAATGTAGCCGAAATCCCAATTCCCAGGTTTAGATACCAATACATTAGATATTTTGCAAACTACCTTCTCCTTCCTTAATAATTCCAACCCCACCCTTGCTGGTAATTGCTGGCTCTGCATGACAACAGGGGCAAGCATGCCTATGGAAGTTCCTATTAATTCTACTATGGACAATGATAATACATGATAACCCGGATTTCCCTTTAAAGTACAGCCTATAGGCACTTTTACATTATGTCTTTTAGGCGTGATGCAGAATAATACCTATGATATGGATTTTGGAATTGCTTCCTTTGGAAATTGCTCAACAGTACAAAATTATTCCTCACCCATCCCATCTCTTTGTCCCCCCAATGGCACAGTTGTTATGTGTGGAGGAAATGTGGCCTTCCCCAGGCTTCCAGCGAATTGGAACAGTGGCTGTGTTCTTGCCTTATTACTCCCTGATATAACTATTGTCCCAGGAGACGAACCTCTAGCCTAGACACCTTAGTCAAAAGACAGAGGCGGGCGATACAGGCCTTATCACTTATTGCCAGCCTTGGAATAACAGCTGCTGTGGGCACAGGTACACTGGCTTAGGCACGGCAATACACCCTTACCATCGCCTGTCTCAACAACTTAAAATGATGTACAAACTCTATCAGAAACCATTAAAGATTTGTAGGACCAAATAGACTTCCTGGCAAAAGCGTTCCTTCAAAACAGACGAGGCTTAGATTTGCTGACTGCTAACCAGGGAGATATTTGATTGGCCTTAGGGGAACGATGCTGCTTTTATGCCAATAAATCAGTCATAGTATGCACTAAATTTAAGCAGCTTCAAGAAGATCTAGAAAAGAGATGAAGGGAACTATTTGAAAATCCCCTCTGGACAAAGCTTAATGGATTTCTACCCTACCTTCTTCCCCTATTAGGCCCTTTGTTGGGTTTACGTTTAATGGTGACCATAGGACCCTGCATTATAAACAGTGTGGTACAATTTATTAAAGAACACATTAATATTATGGCCTCTAAGCCCCTACAAATCCACTATCATCATCTGGAGATGGAAGACCACGCTGTCAACTTTTAAAAGGATGTTCTACCCTTCTCACAGGCTTATTTCTTAAGTTTACATCCCCACAAATCTCTCTTTCTTACATAAAACTATAAGTAACAGCTCTGACAAACCATCTTCTGCCCTTGCCATAAGGGTTCGTCTACATGGGCCCTTCGGCTTGGGGGAAAACGCACCCATGGAGTGAGGACGTTAGGCCATAATATCGGAGGGTGCAGGAAGGATTGCAAAAGGATGGATCCACGGATACACAAACACAAGACCTGTGAGTGACATGCTCTGGTGCATGGCGGTTGGCATGCTTCCCCTTCAAGGCCATCTCCTCCAAAAACATGCCAAGGCCACCACGAAATCTGCTAGTAAAGATGCTCGCTCGGATCAGGAGATATTCTAAGGCCTCCTAGAGAAACAGAGCCTCTAACCCCCCCCCCCCAAAAACATGGCCGGTAAGGTAGGTCAAATATTTTATATAAGAAAGGAGGAGATGTCAGGGGCTAAAAGGAAGTTCTCCTTCAAAGAATAGCCTGACACTTACAAGAAACAGCCCCCTGGGAGACATCCTGCCTGGGAGATATCCCACAACCATCTATCTCCCTGAGACATCCTGTCGCCATCTGTCTTCCTGAAATATTCTGAGGTTATCTAACACTGTGAAGACATCCAGCAACTGCCGATAAGAGAGCTTTCCCATCAGCAGCATATAAACACCCTGTGAGAACAATAAAAGTTTGCAGCTTGATCAGAACTCCTGTCTGGGTGTCATCTGTCCTGTCTCTTGTCCCTTCATTCCTTCTCAACTATGTTCGATGCCCACGTTGATGTGTCCTGCCGGCCGGGACACCTGGCACTAACCCATACCCTACTAGACTATGACTACTAATCCTAATATGATGGAGAAAAATAACCCAAATAGAATAGAAATACAAGCAGTTCAGAGGAGGCATGGTGTATAGTTGGAGTTGCCTTTTGCATGATCTAGGGTAGGTGTTATAAATCTAGCTAATTTTTAAATGAAATAGTTCTCCATGTGTTTTTAAAGTTAAAAAATATGTGAATACCTGTCTCCCTTTCTCTGTAGCCTACTTGCCACATGTATTTTATATGCACATATAGAATCCTACGTGGTATCACACGTATATTCTTGTGAGGTGGCTGACTTAGCAGATTCAAATTGTGAGAAGAGATCACTTCTCCTAAACGCTGTTGGAACTGAAAATTCAACCTATGGGGGAGCCTCCTAGTAAAAAAAAAAACATTATACATAAATCCATGCTAAGTAAAATTAATATTTTTGCATCAGTGGATGATATATATTTCATGAAGAATTTCGATTGGCATATATATTGCTACTTTTCATTGTCTGTGTTTGTGTTTTGTGTGTGTATATATATATATATATATATATATATATATATATATATACTCTCCAAATTTTTCAAAATATAAAATATATGTGTCCTATATACACTACCTAAATTCATTCATGTTCATGTATGTGGATTCATAATCAACTTTTCACAAGATTATTCTCAGAAATATACATCCACCTGAAATACATATTTGTTTCCTAGTACTGAAAAGTAACTTCAGTAAATGGTGCATACAATCCTAATATTTCTACAGTAACTGACCCAGTTTAACATCAATGCAAATAGATTCCTATGGGACATGATGTGTATTTTGAAGTTCATTTTATTTAACACTGGTACATTACTATTTCTTCAGTTTATGCGCACCATAGGATATATATTTCATCCACTGGTTCACAAATTAATAGGCATTTGTTTCACTTTCAATCATTTCCTGCTTCAGAACACATGTATTCCTCCAGGTTTCTTGACTGTTCTTCTCATGAGACTTCTTTCCAAACACATTGTTTTCGATTTCCATAAAAATTTGAAGCAAAACTCCCACACTCTTCATGATAAACCATAACCCTAATATTACCATTAGATGTATAACTTTTTGGAATGAATGATTGTATATCAATATAAGATTTCCTGTATATTTTCAGATAACAATTCAATCCATTATTTAAAGTTGGTACCAGTTATATAATTTATGTTGAGTGTCTATATGGAAGAAGCTGAAGGCCATTTGAGAGTGTTTTGGTTTTAATTGTGGTCATTTGTTTGTGGTTGGAAGAGATGACTGGGTCCACCTGGGCTTGAACACTGGTGTGATTCCCCATAAGACTGAGTTCTGGAACTGAACTAAGAGAAGTGTTGCCATGAAGTCGTGTTGGGATTTTAGGAGGCCACGCATGAGAATCGCCCTTGGAAACTGAGTTCTAGGCCCAGGATGGCTTTCCACATCGCCATGGAAATCTCATACAGGATATTACATGATTTTATTTTTAAAGAGTTGACAGCCATAATTAAGAGACAAAACACACATGGGTCTCACATTGTAGACCTCAATGGGCCTGGCTTCATGTGACCTTTTGCCCCCTCTTTGGGAAGCCTTGCCTGTGAGAGTTCTCCAGAGGTTTCATTCAAATGAGCTTCCTCAAAATTTTATGGTTCCTGGATGAATGGGAAACACACAGTGGCTCCAAATTCATTCTTGAAAAATGGCGAGAAAAATACCATGAAATTTTGGACATTCCCTTGACCAGATGGCACTGGAAAACATTTCCATGTCCTATTGCTGATCAGGAGTATACCAGACAGTGCCTTGATTGACTGGGTTTCATGAAAATGCTGTAGAACAGAGATGCCAGTAAGTTGGAGCCTTCTGAGTAGTGAGCCTAGAGTAGTGGTTAGCAAGTGTGTGATAATACATCTGTGCTGTGGCCATATAGATCTGCCATTGGCTTCCAAATGTCCTGTGACTGACATGGTGCAGCCAGCAGACAATTATATGAAAAGGCATCTTGGTATATGGAGACGTTTCTGGGCAATGTTCAGAATCAGGTTGCTATGGAAAAGAGTGCAAGCTATGTGGGGTTGAAGCCTAGTTGGTGCGTTCTCCAGCAGACACTGACCAACCACATGTGACAGAATGCCGTGCAGCACTGCGACCAATTTGGACTCCTTGTATTTTGTGAAGCAAATACCAAACTCCCATTGTAGCAGCAAGAAAGACCATTAAAAGTGGAGTATGACCAAAGGGCTTCACAGTCCACACGGGGAGACGCTTAGCCCCAATGGCCATTGTTTACCTACAAAAAGAGAATTCATCACTGCTGCACCATTTTCATTGGAAAATAAGAACACATGTCCTTCAGGTCACATAGATGCATATCTAGCTTTGATGGTCTCAAAACAAAGGAAGCTAAAGCTCCTGACAACAACATATATTTCAAGTGCCCAGCCTCAGAGGCAGTTTCTCAAAATGTCTTTAGGCCAGGAAACCTCTATATTCATAGACACAGGGTACAACTCTTTGTACCCCCAATACTAATTTATACGTCTTCAAAATATTGCTCCCAGAAATGGTACAAGAAATACTCATGTCACCTGATCTACATATACATTGTATCACAGTAATATTCTGAAAACAAAATGCAAAGGTCACACTTATGATTGTACCAAAACCTAAATGGAAAGTGAACCTGCATTACTAAAATCATCCATGTCCACTTGCCTAATGCTCTCAAATGTCAATCCTATTGACGACTACATATTTCTTTTTTCCTTAGATTATATAATTAAAGTCAAACATGTTGAATGTGTAATCCTATCACTAACTTTATGCTTTGCCTGATTTCATAATGTCTCTATTGATATCTGCTTTCCTACATGTTTTCTCCAGTTCATCATTGTGACTGACTCTTCACATGTGCTGACATTTACATTCACTCTCTATATGAAACCCTATTGCTAAAGGACTTTTTTTTCCAAATCCTATATTCACTCTTCTTCCTAAACCTACCAACTATATTCCTAATCTTACTGACTATCCCGTTTTGAATGGATGTTCTTTTCTACATTCAGTCATCCAAGTAAATGTCAGGTGAGCGTCGGAGGAAGAGACCACCCAGAATCTACCTCATGCAACAGCAAAGGGTTTATTGGGGGTCCAGCGTGCTGGTGCTCATAGCTCACTTGAATAGAGCAGAGAGCCCTGAGAACAGCTTAAGCAGAGCTTATATACTTTCCTTTTAGAGGGCAGGGAGGGATTTTTATTAATGGATCAAGGCGAGTGGGCAGTTTGTGCGTAACCGGGTGAGGGAGTGCATTCTGTAGTTTGGCAGTTGGGGACAGCACATTCTTGGAACAAGATTAGCAAACATTTCTCAAGATTTCAACAGTGTTTTGTTAAGCGTATAGAAAAACAGAAAGTGACAAGTGCCTATTTTATTAACCTTTCATTCCCCACTTTTTCTTCTGGCTACTTTTAGTCATAAAAGTGATCATTGGGGGGTGTCACATTTTATGTCTGCTAGTGGGGTATTAACATAAGTTTAACTTGTCCAATTTGAGATTGGAGAAAAGAAATTACATGGTTGAACAAACAGAGTTTATAGTTAGCAATAATATGAGGATTATTATTGGACCAGCCAGGGTTGATAAATACGTAGTTAAACAGGGGACTGTGTGAACCAAGACTCAAACCACCCTTTTTTGGCCTCTCTCTCTCATTGACACTCTTCAAGTTGTCCTTTTAATTTACTCATAGATTTTTTTACAACTCCATAATGGTCAGCATAAACACAACATTCTTCCATCAATGCAGAAGAAAGGCCCCCTTCTCTCATGAAGAGGAGGTTCAACCCTTGACTGTTTTGTAAAACAACTTCAGAGAGAGAGGTTAAAGATTTCTGCAAAGCTGTGATGGAGGTTTCTAATATCTTTAAGTTTTGGTCTATTGCTGCTTCTAATTGTGTCATTTATTGTGTCCCATGGACCAAGGCAGTGGTTCTTGTGCCCACCTCTGCTGCAACTCCTATTTCTAATAGGATGGCTAAAGTGAGGGATATATGTGCCCAGTGGAACCAGGTTTTATTTCCCCCTATTTGAATTTCAAATGAACATGCATCAGGATAAAGCACTCTGGGAAACATCTGCACCATTACACAATTAATCATATCTGTTGACAACTTCATGAAAACATAAAAAATGTTTAAGTATATAGAATTATACTGCTGTAGGGACAGACAAGGCAAGGCGCCTAAGATAGTACCGAAGACAGGGAAACAGTCCTATTCGTTTGCAACCAGATTCAGAGGGCATTACTTCTGTTGTAATCAATAAATCCCCTGAAACCCAAGTTTAGGTAGTTTCAGAATTTTGTACCCAACATGTAAAGGAAGGGGCGCAGAAGTTCACAGTCTGCAGAAGTTCACAAAAAGCAGTTTATTTTTCTGTTTTTTTCCTCTGTTCTTGGCAAGTTAACTTTTCAAGGACACCTGGGTTAGGGAGAGCTCTTTCTTCCCTTTAATTTTCACCCTGCCAGCTGTTACCATGGAGCCCAGTTTGTAACTTCTGTATCTTAGAAATGTAGCCATCTCTGTGAATCCCTAGCTCATGGCCAGAGGCCTTGTACACATATTTTGTGAAAAACTAGTAAGGGGGTGTCTACCTTAGGAGTGCAGATTTTTTAGCCAGTGGCCAAGTAGAACAGGGCAACACGTAAAGAGGAATTTTATCTACTCTGAAGTCTTTTATAGGGACTCTTTTGCTGAAAGTCCTAAAGTCAGCCATGATGAAGACTTCTGAAGAAGGTCAGATAAGACTTTTCGGTGGGCCTGGTACAGAGGGGGCAGATGGGGTAGGTGGGGCTGAGAGCAGTTCTGAAGATCTGAGAATGAGGAAGGAAAGATGTAAAGGAATAATGGGAAAGGGGTTTGGGATTTTCCTAGCAACAAAAACTTGAGCAGTAGAACAGGTAGAGCAGAGGAGAAGACTGGAGTTAGTATCACTAAAAGCCTGTAAGGGACTTTAAATTCTGAGTAACCTTTTTTCAGTGATGACAAAGAAACTTTTAAGTCCATTTTCATTACATCTTGGATAGGGGTCTGAGGGCTCTCCTCAGCTGGTTTGAGATTTGGGTTAGCTGGTAAGAGGACCTGGTGGGATCCGGTGCGGACACTGATAGGAGAAGAGAGGAGGGAGTTGGTGGAGGGGTACTTCATTACCTGCTACCTCAGCAATTGGGCAATGGTCTGAGAACTGGCAGACGTTTGGATTTTTGATCTAGTAATTGGAGGGGAGAAATCATGTTGCTGAGGTGATAGTGACAGCAGAGAGACTGGAGCAGAAGGCTAAGGGTGAGGATCTATTGGAGAAACATAGGTCAGGATGTGAGCGAAGGAGGGAAAAGGCCTCCACATAGGGGAATCTCCTTTCACCCTTTTTGAGCATGTGCATAAGTTAAAAATGTCACGCAGAATTTGAGGACCTAGAGACCCCACTGTGGGCCATCGGTTTTGGTTATCTAATTGGTAATATGGCCAATGCTGTGTACAGAATTTTTTTTATTGGTTATTCAAAACATTACAAAGATTGCAGAATCACATTGGTTACACATCCACATTTTTACATAATTCCATAATAGTAACTGTTGTATTCTGCTACCTTTCCTATTCTCTACTATCCCCCCTCCCCTCCCCTTCCATCTTCTCTCTCTACCCCATGTACTGTAATTCATTTCTCTCCTTATTTTTTTCCCATTCCCCTCACAACCTCTTATATGTAATTTTGTATAACAATGAGGGTCTCCTTCCATTTCCATCCAATTTCTCTTTTCTTTCCCTTTTCTCTACAGAATTTGATGAGAAGCTTGAGATCCATCAGGCAGTCCCTGTATGCTCACATCCCCATGACTTAGAGAAGAAGTCGGCTTTCCCCCCACACAGCCGTGATATCATGTGGCTTTGATAGTCCACCAGGCAATCATAGTAATCTAGGCTAGCCAACCTGCATCTGGCTCACTTGTCCCTACATCCATTAGGTTTGTTTCCATTGTCTATGGTTTGGAAGGGATTTAATGGAATTTTAGTGGCATCCTCTTCATCAGGGATATCCCAATAGGAAAGACGTATAGCCAGCTAATAAATGTCTGGGTAGAGAGATGGTCACTAGTTACCTAATTGGGCTGTATACGAGATAGACCATAATTCTTTTCCAGTAGGATTTGTGATCAGCCATCGCTGCTGAACGGGCTGATGAGGGTTAGGACTACTGGTGGTCAAGGGGAGAGTCTATAGCTTTATCCACATGGCGAATACACAATTTGAAAGGGTTACCAGTCTTTTCCATTTTCCAGCCAGAGTCTCAACAGGCCGCAGGCTTGAGATGAGAGGTATGGATCCAGGAAATGATTCTGTCTACCTTTACCGCTGTAGGTGTTATAAGTAGCACCTGGTATGGTCCTTTCAAGCGGAGTTCCAGGGATGACACCTGATGTCGTCTTACATAGAAGAAGTATCTTAATTGATGTTGATTTGGAGTCCTCTCGTCCCCAGGTTGTTAGGCAGTGGCCATCTGTTTTCACAGGTATCCTGAGTTCTTTCAAGAGCTTTAAGTCTGTAAAGCAAATGGGTGTGAAAGAAATCGTTAGGTCTTAGAGTTGGGGTTAGGTCCCTTACTGGAGGAGGGGCACCATAGAAAATTTCATAGGGGGTGAGGTTACACAAAGAAACAGAGGGAGTATTTCTTGCATGAAACAGTTCATAAGGCAGAAGCATAGTCCAATATTTTATGCCGGTCTCTAAGCTTAATTTCGTTATGGTCTCTTTAATGTTTCTATTCATTCATTCTGCCTGTCCTGAACTTGGGGGTCTATAAGCACAATGTAACTTTCAATAAATCCCCAAGGTCCTGGCTAACCCCTGACTTATGTGGGTTATGAATGCCGGTCCATTATCACACCCTATTACTTTAGGCAGGCCGTATCTTGGAAAAATATCTCCCAGGATCTTCTTCACCACAATTTGCACTGTTCCTTTTTTTTTTTCTTTTTTTCCTTTTCTTTTTTTTTTTTTTTTTTGGTGGGAAAGGCTTCAATCCATCCTGAAAATGTATCTACAAAGACTAGGAGATATTTAAGTCCATAACTTGCTGGCTTTATTTCAGTAAAGTACACTTGCCAGAATTGTCCTTGTCTGGTTCCTCATAGGTGCTTTCCTGTAGGAAGCTTGGAAGGAAAAGAATTAACCATTTGATGGACCTGACAGGCTTTTGTTAACCATTCAGTTATTTCCTTTAACTGTGAGTCGGTTAGTGGAAAACTCTGTTCTTGATCCTTCATAAATGAATGTAGTTTCTTTAAACTAAGGTGAGTGATTTGATGTACATTATCTACTGACATAGTTAGAGCTGTGAATATAGGAGTTTTTACTGAAGGATTTAGAAATTCCACTTGGGGGCCTTCAGGGTTAAAAGTTATTTTGGCCCGGAGCTTGGTGAGCAGAACTCTGCCTATCAATGGGGCCGGGCATTCTGGGATTACTTGGAAGGAGTGATGGATTTTTCCTTTCCCCTGGTCCCAGGTCCTCTTAGTTGTCCAAGCCCGATATTTACTGCAATTAGCCCCTTGAATTAGAGACCTTTTATTTGATAGAGGGCAAAATGGAGCCTTAATGGCTGAGTATATTGCCCCTGTATCCACTTCAATGTTTACTGGGGTGCCCTCCACTTCAAAAGTTAACCTGAGCTCGGGGAGGGGATCTGATCCCCAACTTTCTTAGTCTTCCTCCAGAGTCAGGATGGCTGGCTGGCGTGGCTGTCTCTTTCTAGGGCTCTCTTTGGCCCAGTGTCCTTTTTCTTTACAGTAGGCACATTGATCTGAGGCCAGGGGTGGCCTCTAGTTTGGGCCCAGGTATCCCTTCCTGTCTCCATGTTTCTTATTTCTGGCCTATTTGTTGTTGTGACCAGGACCTGAGTCAATTCCTTAGTCTGTCTTTTGTTTCTTTTATCCACCCTTTGCTTCCTTATCTTCCTCAGTTTCTCTCGTATAGTATACGTTTTTGGCTTCTCTGACTAAATCTCTCAAAGTCATATCTTGTAATCCATCTAAGTGTTGTAACTTTCTTTAAATATCCATGGCAGCTTGCCCAATAAAGGCCATCATGACAGATGCCTTTTGAGCCTCTGCCTGAGTATCAAAAGGAGTATATCTCCTATATGCCTCCATAATTTTCTCTAGAAACATAGAAGGAGATACATCAGGCCCTTGAATAAACTCTATTACCTTGGCCAAATTAGTTGGTCGCCTAGCAGCCACTAAGATACCCGCTATTAGAGCCCGGAGATAAGTGGACAGATGCTCCCTACCTTCAAAGGTGTTGGGGTCCCAGTTTTGTCGATTCTAGGGAAAGCCGGGTTGAATATGTTGGGAAGTGGTGTCAGTCACCCATCTGGTCCGAGGATATTATTTTCTAGCTTCCAGGAGGATTCTCTTTTGTTCCTCTGTCATGAAGAGAGTCCCTAGGTGTTGTTGGCAGTCATTCCAAGTAGGCTGGTGTGAAAACATCTATGAATCAACCACACCTCAGACACGAGTGGGGTCCTCTTAAAAGGGGGGATTGTTATTTTTCCAGTTATATAGGTCTGAAGAGGAGAAAGGCCAATACTGGTAGGCTTGCAATTTTTCCCCATGGCCATCATCAATCATTGGCACATAGGGACGGAGGGGGAGCATCACGGGAGTTCCAGGGTTTTCAATCTTTCATTGATGGTGAGTTCCTTTAGCTGGGCCAGGTTCCTCCAGGGGAGGAGGGGCTGTGTGTGCCGCGGGGGAGTTTTCTGGAGGGTGCTGGGCTGGCTTAGCTTCCTCCAATGGCGGAGAGGCTGAGTCAGCAGCAGGGGAATCACTTAGAGGGTGTTGGGGGTTGGGAGACCAGGGCAAGGGATAAGGAGAGGGATGAGAGTCCAGTAGAGTTAAATCTTGTGACTTAGGCAGAAAAGAGGGTGGAGGAGGAGGAGGAGCAGAGGGTTTGAGAGATCGTGGGGGAAGGATTAGGAGCGGGGGCAGGGGCAAAGAAAGGCTTCACCCATGGAGGAGATTTGCAGAGGTAATGCCGGGTTAAGATATATGGCTTTTGATCTGGATGGCTATGTGGCCCTTCCTGAAAGACAATATCTCTGACTTTTTAAATTAGTGAGAAGTAGAAAAATCCTTCTAAGGGCCATCCGAATCCAAAGGTGGGCCACTCTGAGGCACAGAGAGTCTGCCAGGTCCAGCGGTTTACTGAAAAAGAAAGATTCTGAGCCCTTAAGCCGAATTTGGTCCAGTGATCAAGGGTCAGGGACAGAGGCATTGAAGTGCTCTTTTCCATAATGAAAAATGCACAAACAGTAAAAGCAACGACACATGACACAGACAAGACAAGACAATAAAGACAGGAAATGGACGTCCAACACTGAGACGAGGACTGAGTAGCCGGCAATACCTGATGGGCTGGCAATACCGAATCTGAAACAAAATATCACTGAGTTGAGGAGACTATTGTTCCTTGATTTTCAGAGTCCTCTGGGGTGTCCCTCAGGGTGGTGGCCTGTGGCTCTGTGACACATCTGTCAGCCACCGTGAGAGAGAGCTCACACTCTTCATTGACAGCCATTTTGCCAAGCTCTAACCTGAAACCTGACACCAGAAAGAGGCGCCTTACAAATCCCTTGAGGAGCCAGTTGGGGTCTCTCGTCCGCTGCTGCCAGAACTCGGTGGAACCTCCATATGTAAAGGTCGGATGAGTGTCAGGCGAAGAGACCTCTAAGAAACTGTCTCATGCAAAAGCAAAGGGTTTATTGGTGGTCCAGCATGCTGGGGCTCAGAGCTCACTTCAATAGAGCAGAGAGTCCTGAGAACAGCTTAAACAGGGCTTATATACTTTCCTTGGGGAGGGCAGGGAGGGAAGTTAAGTATACAGAAAAACATGAAGAGACAACTACCTATTTTACTAACTTTTCACTAACGACTATACTTTGCCAGATTTCCTAATGTATCTATTGATATCTATTTTCCTACATATTTTTCCCAGTTCATCATTGTGGCTGACTCTTCACATGTGCTGACATTTACATTTACTCTATACCCGAAAAGCTATAGCTAAAGAACTTTTGGTGCAAATTCTATACTCACTCTCCTTTCTAAACTACCGACTATCTTCTTAATCTTACCGACTATCACTTTTTGACTGGAAGTTATCTTTGACAATCAATCATCCAAGGCACAAGGTCCAATGCAATTGTATATCGATGTACCTGAGACATCTGTGCAGAAAATAAATCAAAGCTAAGTATCACAATCAAGGTCCTAATACACTTCTGGGTATTAAATCTTACATAGATTTCTGTTTTCATACTTATATTTTACCTATATATTCTTGTAATTATCGCCGGTCATCAATACCATTATTCATCCAGCTGAATGATTCCTAACCCAAATCAAACCTGTTATTAACCCTAACCATACACTGTTGCCTCAATCTAACTTTACAGAAGAGCAGGGACAGAGATGGTCTTACAATACAAAAATGTAGGATTCCTTCCAACTACTGAGAAACTCAAAGGTCCATGCAAAAATGATCCCTGCAGAAGTTGTAGGCAGCTATGTAGGAACTGAGAGAGCAAAAGTCATCTTTCATTGTAAAAAACTTGGTCAGGATGAAGGAATGTGTCTGAATCAGCCTCTGTCTTCTTAATTTAGAGAAGAAGGACCCAACCACGCCTGTGTTGAGAGCTGTTCCTGGGTGCCTATGGTTGATATACCATTCTAAGTTGTGAAAGTGTCACAGGAAGTAGGGGCAGCCTCCATTTCATGGGACTCTTTGAAGCAACTGTTAGGACAACGTGGTTGCCAAGGCAGTGACCTTATTCACTTTCTGAAGGAAGTGACCTCACCTCACAACCTTGGTGACAGAACTCTCTGAACTTGGAATCCAGGAAGCCAGTCACCAAAATCCAGTCTCAGTCCCACTCCCAGGGGTCTCACTTGCTTGGATTTACCAAGGACAGATTTAGTCTTTCTTGGTACCTACTCATGTGAGGATGGCCAAATGCCAGAAAGCTCTGAAAAGTCACCTTTACTGAGAAAGCAGGTATTGGATCACCGCTGGCTCCTCAGTAGTTCAAAATGTTGACCAAAGAGACCAGATCTGAGACAGGACAGGCCATTTTGTGGGAATAAAATATGGTCCACAATTAGAGAAACTCTGGATAGTCACAGACCTACTTCGGGGAAGGAGGTGCCTTTGTGGGCGTGGGTGTGAGTTTGTGGATTTGTCTCATGTTCTCAGAATAGGTAGGAAAGTCGGTATGTTTGGTTTGGTGTAGACTGTTTCGAGTAAGTCGTTTGACAAGGCGAGTGTTTCTATGTCTGTGTATCCCACGGTGTCCATGGTTGTAGACATTAGAAAAGAGAATGCATCAATTGATATGTCCTGTCTAGTTGAAAGCTTCGCAGCATTCATCCTGCCCAATTTATGAATGGATTTCAGCTTGCCTTATCGATGGGCAACACTTGCTATCTTTCAAAGTTTCTGCTTTCTTCCTGAATTCTGGCCACTCTCCAGAATAGGCTCATGGTTTTGTGTCCAATATATGTACCACTTCCAAGCCCTGTGACATCGCCATGTACTGGATAGCTGAAGGGAATGGCGAGCATCTCAGAAAACTCAGGTATCAGTGTGATCAGGAGAGTCTCAGTGGAGAAACCCTGCTTTGGGCCTTTTAATTACCAATTGTTCTGCTGCCCTGAATGTCTGAAAGGTCTTTGCCTCAGGCCACCCCTTTTTGAAGCCTGAAAAAAACTGTTTTCACAAGGAAATGAATGGGCATCACCTGAGGCTTTTTGCTTAATTCCTTTGGAAAGGATGTGTCTGAATCAGCCTTTTGGCCCTTTGTGAGGCTTAGGCTTAGATTCTCAGCACCTGATGGATCTAAAGAAGGATCCCATGTGTGCATACAAAACCAAAATAGCCAAAAGAGCAGTCATTCTGGATGAAGTCTCTCCCCTTCCTTTGTGAGGTTCTAGACCTACATCAAGTTAGAATAGGAATGCTTTGGGTCAAATAATTTCTTCAAAGCCCTGCAGAGGCTAGCCCGTAGGAGCTTGGGTTTCCTCATGTCTCCAATTCAGACAAAGAATCTAAACCCCACAGTCAGTAGTCCTCAAATTGGAGAAGCAGAGAAGTATTAACAGCAGGCCTATGTGATCACACCAGGTTCACAGGAAGGGTGTCCAAGCCACCCTGTTTTTAGGCACATTAGGGGCAAGGGAGATTATTTTGGAGACTGTCTTGGTCTGCACCCCTCATAGAAACATTCAACCAGAGGTTATGAAGAGTGTTTATATGAAAGATCATGAGGGCCATGTGGGAGTGTGTTGGTTTTAATTGTGGTCATTTGTGTGGTGGATGGAAGAGATGACTGGGTCCACCTTGACATGAACTCTGGTGTGATTCCCCTAAGAGACTGAGTTCTGGAACTGACCTCAGAGATGTATTGCCATGAATTGTGTTGGGATGTTATGAGTTCACGCATGAGAGTCGTCCTTGGAAACTGAGATGTATGCCCAGGTTGTATTTCCACAAAGCACTGGGAATCACAGCCAAGATATCACATGATTTTATTCTGAAAGACTTGGCAGCCATAGTTGAGAGTCAAAACACACATGGACCTCACATTGTAGACCTCAATGGGCCTGGATTCACGTGACAATTTAGCCAATCTTTGGGAAGCCTTGCCTGTGAGAATTCTCCATAGCTTTCATTGACATGAGCTTCCTCAAAATTTAATGGTTCTGGATTGATTTGAAACGTACAGTGCCTCCAACTTCATCTTTCAAAAATGGCTAGATAAATACCAAGAAATTTTTGAAATTCCCATGACCAGGTGGCACTGGAGAACCTTTGGATGTCCTGTTGCTGATCATGAGTATACCAGACAGTGCCTTGATTGACTGAGTTTCATGAAAATGGTGTAGAACAGAGATGCCAATAAATTGGAGCCTGCTGAGTACTTGGCATAGAGCAGTAGTGGGCAGGTGTGTGATAAAACATTTGTGGTGGGGCCATGTGGATCTGCCATTAGCTTCCAAATGTCTTGTGACTGACATGGTGCAGCAAGCAGTCCCTTCTATGTAAAGGCATCTTGTAATATTGAGAAGTTTCAGGGAAAGTTTCAGAATCAAGTTGCTATGGTCAATGGGGAAAGCTATGTGGGATAGAAGCATGGTTGGTGCATTGTCCTGCAGAAACTGACCCACCACACGTGACAGAACTCCCTCCAGCACTGTGTCCCAGTTGACCTCTTTGTATTTTGTGAAGCAAATACCAAACTCCCAGTGAAGCCGCAAGAAACACCATGAAAACTTTAGGATCACAAAATGGCTTCACAGTCCACACGGGGAGACACTTAGACCCCAGGGGCCACAGTTTAGCTACAAATAGCAAATTCAGCACTGCTGCTCATGTTCAGTGGAAAATAAGAAACCATGTCCTCCAGATCACATAGATGCAGACCCACCTTTATTGGTCTCACTAGAAACGAAGCTAAAGCACTTGACAACAACATATGTTTCAAGTGCCCAACCTCAGAGGCAGTTCCACAAGAAGTCTTTAGGCCAGAAGAGCTCCAGTTTGTGGAGTGTTTACCCTGTCCTTTACTTTTGGAAACTCCTTAGCATATTCTATTCCAAATATGTATTCACAGATTTTCTAACTCTTCTCCTCTAATTTTGTCTTACTTGGGGACTAGGTAATGTCAAGCCATTGTTCTGGATGACAGTGGGAACAATTTTTTGTAGCACATATTTGTATACACATTGGATTCATTTTATAATTTTCCAGTCAAAATAGTGAATCCCTCACACTAACCCCTACGCTACTAAACTCTGACTAGAATAATAACCCAAACAGAATTGAAATACAAGCAGTTCAGTGGAGGCATCGTGTATAGTTGGACTTGCCTTTTACATTATATAGGGTAGGAGTTATGAATCTAGTCAATTATTTGGTTGAAAGAATTCTCCATGTTTTTTTAAAGTTAACAAATATGTGAAATCCTGTCTCCCTTTCTCTGTAGCCTATTTAGCACATGTAGTTTTATATGCACATATAGATTCATTCCTGGTATCACACGTATATTTTTGGTGAGGTGGCTGACTTGGCATATAGAAATTGTGAGAAGATATCACTCCTTCTAAAAGCTGTTGGAACTGAGAATTCAACCTATGGGTGATCCTCCTATTTAAATAGCATTATACATAAATCCATGTTCAGTAAAATAAATATTTTTGAATCTGTGGATGATATGTATTTCATGATGAATTTCGATTGGCATATATAATGCTACTTTTTAATGTCTCTCTGTGTGTGTCTGTATATATATATATATATATATATATATATATATATATATATATATATATATCCTACAGATTTTTCAAAATATGAAATATATGTGTCTTATTATGCACTCCCAAATTTCATTCATATTCATGTATGTGGATTTATAATCTACTTTTCAAAAGATTATTCTCAGAAATATTCATCCACCTGAAATAACATTTTGGTTTACTAGTACTGAAAACTATCTTCAGTAAATGGTGCATAGAAATCCTAATATTTTGACATTGCAAGATGGCCATGAATAGAGTGCATCACACCCTTTGTACTGCGCAACTTCACATGTGAATAAGGAGTTAGAATGACGAAAAAGTATCTTGTTAGGATCTTACAGAAAAATGGGTGTGCCTGGAACCTAGAAGAATGATTTCCACCACCGAGGTCCTGTAATTGAGTCTCAAACAAGAGCCAACTATGCGACCGAAGATCTGGGGTGGCTGATCCGTGCGGCGCATGCCGTGGCTACAGACGGCGGGCCTCCACCGTGAAGCGACCAGCATGCAGGGAGAAACGTTGCTGCGGATTCTGTGGAATCCGGCTGGCTCACCCACCACTGAGCCCGGGGCTGAGTTCGGGATTTCAGATGGGGAAGAAAGTGTTACAGTTCTATCCCCCACAACCGAAACTCCACCGAGGAAACCAATGGCCACAATCTTGGAGAGCTGAAGTATCCACCACCACTCTCCGACAGATTGCAACAACAAAACAGGTGTGTGTTACTCAGCTTATCTCCCATACAGCAGGTAATTCGCAAAAATTCTCTCTTAGGCTTTCCGGGGGAGGGATTACCAGAGAAAGCCTTCATAAAGACGGGGGGAAAACTAGTGGCACCTGACCTTCAACCTTCCTCCCATCACCGGTGAAAACAAAACTTGTCTAGCCAGCGCAATGGGTGGGCCAAGCGGAAAAAATCAAAACAATAGAGTGCCAGTGTTCCCAATAGACACCCTCCACACCCAAGGAACGGCAGGCAAAGAGTACAGTTTGAGCTGCCAAGAGGCATCACTCAGGGGAAATCTGGTGTAGCAGGGGAAATCAGGACTCGCAGAGGAAACCAGGGGACCAGAGGACAGACACGTGTGACTAGGAGGCTGGAGAACGCCTGCCCACCAGCAACCAATCACCCGCTGGCTGCCTGCGCAATTGGGCAGCTAGAGATCACCCGCCCGCCGGTGACAGCCCATTCGCTGATTGCACGACTGGATGGCTGGAGACCGCCCGCCCGCCAGCGACCGGGAGGTGAAACCAACCAGAGACAGTCCAGTCCCACCCCCCCATTCAAACACCCCGGCAAGGAGCCTGGGGCCCGCCATAGCAGACAGGTGACATCACTGGAGCTCAGCTGTCGGAATTCCTTCCAAGTGGAATCCACTTTTGCAGGCATAGTCTACAAACACAAAAGAGAGACAACAGAGATATATAAAACCAAAACAAATCTATTGAAGAAAGCAGAAACACAGCAATCAAATTGAGCTGAAAAGTAACGTGAACATCATGAAAAAACAAGGGAAAAAAAGGTGTGCAAAAAATGCAGGACATTGCATTAAACCTATAGAGAACTTTTGGTAATATCGCCATTTTGATGATGTTACTTCTACCTATCCATGAACAGGGTATATTTTTCCATCTTCTAAGATCTTCTTCTATTTCTCTCTTTAGGGTTCTGTAGTTTTCATTGTATAAGTCTTTCACCTCTTTTGTTAGGTTGATTCCCAAGTATTTTATTTTCTTTGAGGATATTGTGAATGGGGTGGTTGTCCTCATTTCCATTTCAGAGGATTTGTTGCTGATATACAGGAATGCCTTTGATTTATGTGTGTTGATTTTATAGCCTGCCACTTTGCTGAATTCATTTATTAGCTCTAATAGTTTCTTTGTAGACCCTTTTGGGTCTGCTAGGTATAGAATCATGTCATCTGCAAATAGTGATAATTTGAGTTCTTCTTTTCCTCTTTTTATGCCTTTAATTTCTTTCGTCTGTCTAATTGCTCTGGCCAGTGATTCGAGAACTATGTTGAACAGAAGTGGTGAGAGAGGGCATCCCTGTCTTGTTCCAGATTTTAGAGGGAATGCCTTCAGTTTTTCTCCATTCAGAATGATGCTAGCCTGCGGCTTAGCATAGATGGCTTTTACAATGTTGAGGTATGTTCCTGTTATCCCTAGTTTTTCTAGAGTTTTGAACATAAAGGGATTCTGTACTTTGTCGAATGCTTTTTCCGCATCTATCGAGGTGACCATATGGTTCTTATTTTTAAGCCTGTTGATGTGGTGAATAACATTTATTGATTTCCGTATATTGAACCAACCTTGCATCCCAGGGATAAATCCTACCTGATCATGGTGCACAATTTTTTTGATATGTTTTTGTATCCGGTTCGCCAGAAGTTTATTGAGGATTTTTGCATCTAGGTTCATTAGAGATATTGGTCTGTAGTTTTCTTTCTTTGAAGTGTCTTTGTCTGGTTTAGGAATCAGGGTGATGTTGGCCTCATAAAATGAATTTGGAAGTTCTCCCTCTTTTTCTATTTCCTGAAATAGCTTGAAAAGTATTGGTGTTAATTCCTCTTTAAAGGTTTTGAAAAACTCTGCTGTATACCCATCCGGTCCTGGGCTTTTCTTAGTTGGTAGTCTTTTGATGGTATCTTCTATTTCCTCAATTGATATTGGTCTGTTTAGGTTGTCAATATCCTCCTGACTCAATCTGGGCAAATCATATGACTTAAGAAATTTATCGATGCCTTCACTATCTTCTATTTTATTGGAGTATAAGGATTCAAAATAATTTCTGATAATCTTCTGTATTTCTGAAGTGTCTGTTGTGATATTGCCTTTTTCATCCCGTATGCTGGTAATTTGAGTTCTCTCTCTTCTTCTCTTTGTTAGCGTGGCTAAGGGTCTGTCGATTTTATTTATTTTTTCAAAGAACCAACTTTTAGTTTTGTCAATTTTTTCAATTGTTTCTTTCGTTTCGATTTCATTAATTTCAGCTCTGATTTTAATTATTTCTTGTCTTCTACTTCTTTTGCTGTTGTTTTGCTCTTCTTTTTTTAGGATTTTGAGTTGAAGTATTAGATCATTTATTTGTTGGTTTTTTCTTTTTTTAAGGAATGAACTCCAAGCAATAAATTTTCCTCTTAGAACTGCTTTCAATGTGTCCCATAGATTCCGATATGTTGTGTCTGTGTTTTCATTTATCTCTAAGAATTTTTTAATTTCCTCCTTGATGTCTTCTATAACCCATTGATCATTCAGTAACCTATTGTTCATTCTCCAAGTGATGCATGATTTTTCCTTACTTCTTTTATCATTGATTTTCAATTTCATTCCATTATGATCAGATAATATGCATGGTATTATCTCTACTCCTTTATATTGGCTAATAGTTGCCCTGTGACATAATATATGATCTATTTTTGAGAAGGATCCATGTGCTGCTGAGAAAAAAGTGTAACTGCTTGATGTTGGGTGGTATATTCTATATATGTCAATTAAGTCTAGGTTATTAATTGTGTTATTGAGCTCTATAGTTTCCTTATTCAACTTTTGTTTGGAAGATCAGTCCAGTGGTGAGAGAGGTGTGTTGAAGTCTCCCATGATTATTGTATGGTGGTCTATTAGACTCTTGAACTTGAGAAGAGTTTGTTTGATGAACATAGCTGAACCATTGTTTGGGGCATATATATTTATGATTGTTATGTCTTGTTGGTGTATGGTTCCCTTGAGAAGTATGTAGTGTCCCTCTTCATCCCTTTTGATTAACTTTGGCTTGAAATCTATTTTATTTGATATGAGTATGGACACTCCTGCTTGTTTCCGAAGTCCATATGAGTGATATGATTTTTCCCAACCTTTCACCTTCAGTCTATGTATGTCTTTTCCTATCAAATGCGTCTCCTGAAGGCAGCATATTGTTGGGTCTTGTTTAGTGATCCATTCTGCTAGCCTGTGTCTCTTAATTGGTGAGTTTAAGCCATTAACATTTAGAGTTATTATTGAGATATGGGTTGTTCTTCCAGCCATATTTGTTTATTTATGTTACTAAACATGGTTTGTTTTCCTCTTTGATTATTCCCCCCCACCTTTACTGTACTACCTCCCGCTGTTGGTTTTCATTGATATTTTCCATTTCCTCTTCCTGTAATATTTTGCCGAGGATGTTTTGAAGAGCTGGTTTTCTAGCTGCAAATTCTTTTAACTTTTGTTTATCATGGAAGGTTTTGATTTCATCTTCCATCCTGAAGCTTAATTTCGCGGGATACACAATTCTTGGTTGGAACCCCTTTTCTTTCAGTGTTTGAAATATGTTATTCCAGGATCTTCTAGCTTTCAGAGTCTGTGTTGAAAGATCAGCTGTTATCCTGATTGGTTTACCCCTAAATGTAATCTGCCTCCTTTCTCTTGTAGCTTTTAAAATTCTCTCCTTATTCTGTATGTTGGGCATCCTCATTATAATGTGTCTAGGTGTGGATCTCTTATGATTTTGCACATTCGGCATCCTGTAGGCTTCTAGGATTTGGGATTCTGTCTCATTCTTCAAGTCTGGGAAGTTTTCTCGTATTATTTCGTTGAATAGATTACTCATTCCTTTGGTTTGGACCTCAATACCTTCCTGTATCCCCATGACCCTTAAGTTGGGTCTCTTTATGTTATCCCATATTTCTTGAATGTTCTGCTCATGGTTTCTTAACAGCTTTGCTGAGCTGTCTATGTTCTTCTCCAGTTGAAATACTTTGTCTTCATTGTCTGATGTTCTATCTTCTAAGTGTTCTACTCTGCTGGTAGTATTCTCAATTGAGTTTTTAAGTTGGTTTATTGTTTCCTGCATTTCCAGGATTTCTGTTTGTTTGTTTTTTATAACCTCTATCTCCCTGTATAATTGATCTTTTGCTTCTTGGATTTGTTTATGTAATTTATTGTCGAAGTGGTCGAAGTGGTCTTTCATTGTCTGATTTTGCTGTCTAATGTCTTCCTTGAGACTCCAGATCATCTGAAGCATGTATATCCTGAATTCTTTATCTGACATTCCATCTGCTGCAGATATTACCTCTTCTAAAGTTGAGTTGACCTGCATTGCTTGTGGTCCTTTCTTTCCTTGTCTTTTCATACTGATCGCGTTTCTTTCTGCTTGGTGAAACTGTTGTGTTATTGATTTTTCCCCCTATATATTTATATTGCTCTTGTATAGCTGCAAAGTCTCCCTCGCATGCTTTTGCGGTGGCTCTGCCCCTCCTCCAATTGAGGCAATGTGCCTTCCACGCCAGGAGGCCGCTGTACCTGTACTTTCGATGGGCCTGTTCTTTCGGTGGTCACAGGTCCGCCTACCTTGCAGGCGTGAGCAGCGGCTTTGCCCCTCCGCTGGCCACTAGGCCTGTTCTGTCTGTCGGTTGCAGATCTGTCTACCTAAAAGGCGCTGGTGGCGGCTCTGCCCCTCCCCCGACTGGGGCGATATATCTGGCGGGCCACTGGGCCTGTTTTGTCGGTGGTCACGGTTCCGCCTACCTTGCACACGCGTGGAGCAGCTGTTTCATTAGTGCCTGGGCACACTCTCCTTGTTTGCCTCCCTCAGGCCCTAAGTTTGTAGAGCTTGGGGCTGAGAACCCCCAGCAAATTTGCTTACCTTCTGGTAGCCACGCCCCCGTATCTGGTGCAAGAGACCTCAGTTGTCTTGTAGAAATAGAGAAAGCAATCATGAAATTCATATGGAAAAATAAAAGACCCAGAATAGCAAAAACAATTCTAAGCAGGAAATGTGAATCAGGCGGTATAGCTATACCAGACTTCAAACTATACTACAGAGCAATAGTAACAAAAACAGCATGGTACTGGTACCAAAACAGGCAGGTGGACCAATGGTACAGAATAGAGGACACAGAAACCAATCCACAAAACTACAACTATCTTATATTTGATAAAGGTGCTAAAAGCATGAAATGGAAGAAGGATAGCATCTTCAACAAATGGTGTTGGGAAAACTGGAAATCCATATGCAACAAAATGAAACTGAATCCCTTTCTCTCGCCATGCACAAAAGTTAACTCAAAGTAGATCAAGGAACTTGATATCAAATCAGAGACATGGCGTCTGATAGAAGAAAAAGTTGGCTATGATCTACATACTGTGGGGTCGGGCTCCAAATTCCTCAATAGGACACCCATAGCACAACAGTTAATAACTAGAATCAATAAATGGGACTTACTCAAACTAAAAAGTTTTTTCTCAGCAAAAGAAACAATAAGAGAGGTAAATAGGGAGCCTACGTCCTGGGAACAAATCTTTACTCCTCACACTTCAGACAGAGCCCTAATATCCAGAATATACAAAGAACTAAAAAAATTAGACAATGAGATAACGAATAACCCAATCAACAAATGGGCCAAGGACCTGAACAGAAATTTCTCAGAGGAGGACATACAATCAATCAACAAGTATATGAAAAAATGCTCACCATCTCTAGCAGTCAGAGAAATGCAAATCAAAACCACCCTAAGATACCATCTCACTCCAGTAAGATTGGCAGCCATTAGGAAGTCAAACAGCAACAAGTGCTGGCGAGGATGTGGGGAAAAGGGTACTCTTGTACATTGCTGGTGGGACTGCAAATTGGTGCGGCCAATTTGGAAAGCAGTATGGAGATTTCTTGGAAAGCTCGGAATGGAACCACCATTTGATCCAGCTATTCCACTACTCGGTCTATTCCCTAAAGACCTAAAAAGAGCACACTATAGGGACACTGCTACATCCATGTTCATAGCAGCACAATTCACAATAGCAAGACTGTGGAACCAACCTAGATGCCCTTCAATAGACGAATGGATAAAAAAAATGTGGCATTTATACACAATGGAGTATTACTCTGCATTAAGAAATGACAAAATCATAGAATTTGGAAGGAAATGGATGGCATTAGAGCAGATTATGCTAAGTGAAGCTATCCAATCCCTTAAAAACAAATGCCAAATGTCTTCTTTGATATAAGGAGAGTAACTAAGAACAGAGTAGGGAAGAAGAGCATGAGAAGAAGATTAACATTAAACAGGGATGAGAGGTGGGAGGGAAAGGGAGAGAGAAGGGAAATTGCATGTAAATGGAAGGAGACCCTCAGGGGTATACAAAATTACATACAAGAGGAAGTGAGGGGAAAGGAGGGAAAATATAAGGGGGAGAAATGAATTACAGTAGAGGGGGTAGAGAGAGAAGAGAGGAGGGGAGGGGGGAGGGGGGATAGTAGAGGATAGGAAAGGCAGCAGAATACAACAGACTCCAGAATGGCAATATGTAAATCAATGGTTGTGCAACTGAAGTGATTCTGCAATCTGTATATGGGGTAAAAATGGGAGTTCATATCCCACTTGAATCAAAGTGTGAAATATGATATATCAAGAACTATGTAATGTTTTGAACAACCTACAATAAAAATTAATTAAAAAAAAAATAAATAAATGGTATGAGCTTGCAAAAAAAAAAAAATGCAGGACAACTAAATTCTAAAGGAGGACCATGAAGCATTAGAAATAGGGATAGGGAAAAAACTCAAGGCATACCTAACTCAGATGGAAAGGAATATTAGAGAAGACATGAGGCAGCAAGTCCAAGCAATAAAAGTATATTTTGAAAATCAAATAAACAAACAAATTCAAATGGCAAAGAATGAGCTTTACCAGGAGATAGAGACATTAAAAAGAAATATCAAACAGTAATCCTAGAAATGCAGGAAAGTATAAACCAAATTAAAAACTCAAACGAAGAGTATTACAAATAGACTAGATCAAGTAGAAGTTAGAACGTCAGATAATGAAGACAAAGTTTATCAACTTGAAAAGAATAGAGTAAACACAGAAAAGATGCTTAAATCCCATGAGCAATCTATTCAAGAGATATGGGATGTCATAAAAAAAAACAAATTTGAGAGTCATCGGGATAGAAAAAGGCATAGAGATTCAAACCAAAGGAATGGACAACATATTAAATGAAATAATTCTAGAAAATTTCCCAGAGATGAAAGATGGAATGGATTGCCAAATCCTGGAAGCCTACAGGACCCCAAGCATTCAAAACCATAATAGACCAACTCCAAGACAAATATTTATGAAGATAGCTAGAACAAGGACATACAGAACAAAGAGAGAATATTAAAAGCTACGAGAGAAAGTAGGCAGGTAACATTCAGGGGTAAACCAATTAAGTTAACGACTGATTTTTTTCATCACAAACTTTGAAAGCAAGAAGATCCTGGAACAAAGTATTTCAAACGCTCAAAAATAATGGATTCCAACCAAGAATACTGTATCCAGCAAAATTAAGCTTCAGATTTGACAATGAAATTTAAGTCTTTCACGATAAACAAAAGCTAAAAGAATTCACAGCCAGAACACCAGCAGTGCAAAGCATTTTGAGCAAAATACTACAAGAAGAGGATTTGAAAAGTAATGCCTGAAACTAGCAGCAGGAGGTATCTCAGTAAAGGGAGAGGAAAATAACCAAAAAGTAAAAACTAACCAAAATAAATAAATAAATGAATAAATAAATAAACAAACAAACAAACATGACTGGAAGTAGAAATCATATTTCAATTGTAACCTTAAATGTTAATGGCCTAAACTCACCAATCAAGAGACATAAGCTAGTAACCTTGATCAAAAAAAAAATCCAACAATATGCTGCCTTCAGGAGACTCATATGATAGGTAAAGACATACAGAGGCTGAAATTAAAAGTTTGGGAAAAATCATACCACTCACATGACCCTCGGAAGCAAGCAGGAGTGGCCATACTCATATCGAATAAAATCAACTTCAAACCTACGTTAATCAAAAGGGATAAAGAAGGACACTATATACTGTTAAAAGGAACCTTGCACCAACAATGCATAACCATTATCAATTTGTATGCACCAAACAATTGAGCTGCAACACTCATAAAACAAACTCGCCTCAAGTTCAATAGTCAAATAAACTACAACACAATAATTATGGGTGACTTCAACACACCGCTCTAGCCATTAGACAGATCCTCTAGACAAAAACTGAATAAAGAAACTATAGAATTCAACAGCAAAATCAGTAACCTAGACTTCACCGACATATATAGAATATATCAACCATCAAAAAGTGGATACACGTTCTTCTCAGCAGCACATGGATCCTACTCAAAGATAGACCATATATTATGCCATAGGGCAATTCTTAGTAAATATAAAGTCGTGGAGATAATACCATGCAGAATATCTGATCATAATGGAATGAATCTGGAAATCAATGATAAAAGAAGGAAGGAAAAATCCTACATCACATGGAAAATGAACAACATGCTACTGAACGATCAATGGTTTACAGAAGACATAAGGAGGAGATAAAAAAATTCGTAGAGACAAATGACAATACAGACACAACATACTGGAATCTATGGGACACAATGAAAGCAGTTTTAAGAGGGAAATTCATTTCTTGGAGTTCTTTCCTCAAAAAAAAAAAGAAAAATCAGCAAATAAATGAACTCACACTACACCTCAAAAACCTAGAAATGGAAGAGCAAAACAACAGCAAATGTAGTAGAAGACAATAAATAATTAAATTAGAGCAGAAATCAACGAAATTGAAACAAAAAAAAATTGAAAATATTGATAAAACTAAAAGTTGGTTCTTTGAAAAAATAAATAAGATTTGCAGGCCCTTAGCCATGCTAAGGAAGAGAAGAAAAGAGAGAACTCAAATTACTAACATACGGGATGAAAAAGGCAATATCACAACAGACACTACAGAAATAAGAATATAATTAGAAAGTATAGGGAAACCCTATGTTCCAATAAAATAGATGATAGTGAAGATATCAATAAACTTCTTAAGTCATGCGATCTGCCCAGATTGAGTCAGGAAGACACACACAATTTAAACAGACCAATAACAAAGGAAGAAATAGAAGAAGCCATCAAAATACTACCAACCAAAAAAATCCATGGACCGGATGGGTATACAGCAGAGATCTACAAAACCTTCAAAAAGGAATTAATACCAATACTTTCCAAGCTATTTCAAGAAATAGAAAAATAAGGAACTCTTCCAAATTCATTCTATGAGGCCAATATCACCCTGATCCCAAAACCAGACAAAGACACTTCAAAGAAAGAAAACTACAGACCAATATCTCTAATAAACTTGGATGCAAAAATTCTCAATAAAATCTTGGTGAATCGAATACAAAAGCATATCAAAAAAATTATGCACCATGATCATGTAGGATTCATCCCTGGGATGCAAGGCTGGTTCATTATACGGAAATCAATAAATGCTATTCACCACATCAATAGACTTAAAGACAACAACCATATGATCGTATCGATAGATTCAGAAAAAACATTCGACAAAGTTCAGCATCCCTTTATGTTGAAAACACTAGAAAAACTAGGGATAACAGGAACTTACCTCAAGATTGTAAAAGCTATATATGCTAAACCTCAGGCTGGCATCATCCTAAATTGAGAAAAGCTGAAGGCATTCCCTCTAAAATCTGGAACAAGAGGGATGCCCTCTATCACCACTTCTATTTAATTCAGTTCTTGAAATACTAGGCATAGCAATTAGACAGACAAAAGAAATTAAAGGCATAAAACTAGGAAAAGAAGAACTTAAATTATCGCTATTTGCGGATGACATGATAATATATTTAACAGACCTAAAAGGGTCTACAGAGGAACTGCTAGAGTTAATAAATAAATTCAGCAAAGTGGCAAGATATACAATCAACACGCATAAATCAAAGGCATTCCTGTATATCAGCAGCAAAACTTCTGAAATGGAAATGAGGAAAACCACTCCATTCAAAATATCCTCAAAGAAAATAAGATAATTGGAAAAACAATTATATAGTTGGGAATCAACCTAACAAAAGAGGTGAAAGATTTATAAATGAAAACTACAGAAATATAAAGAGATAGAAGAAGATCTTAGAATATGGAAAAATATACCCAATTCATGGATAGGCAGAACTAGCATCATCAAAATGGCGATATTACCCAAATTCTCTACAGGTTTAAATTGATGCCAATCAAAATCCCAATGACATTTCTTGTAGAAAAGATAAAGCAATCATGAAATTCATATGGAAAAACAAAAGACCCAGAATAGCAACAGCAATTCTAAGCAGGATGTTTGAATCTGGAGGTATAGCGATACCAGACTTCAAACTGTACTACAAAGCAATAGTAACAAAAACAGCATGGTACTGGTACCAAAACAGGCAGGTGGACCAATGGTACAGAATAGAGGACACAGAAACCATTCCACAAAATTACAACTTTCTTATATTTGATAAAAGGGGCTAAAAACCTGCAATATACGAAGGACAAATGGTGCTAGAAAAATTGGAAATCGATATGCAACAAAATGACACTGAATCCCTTTCTCTCGCCAAGCAAGGAAGTTAACTCAAAATGGATCAAGGAGCTAGATATCAAATCAGAGACACTGCATCTGATAGAAGAAAAAGTTGGCTACAATCTACATACTGTGGGATCGGGCTCCAAATTCCTTAATAGGACACCCATAGCCCAAGAGTTAATAACAAGAATAAATTAATGGGACTTACTTAAACTAAAAGTTTTTTGTTTTTTTTTTTTTTTTTTTTCTCAGCAAGAGAAACAATAAGAGAGGTAAATAGAGAACCTACATCCTGGGAACAAATTTTTACCCCTCTCACTTCAGATAAAGCCCTAATATCCAAAATATACAAAGAACTCAAAAAATTAAAAAGTAAGGTAACAAATAACCCAATCAACAAATGGGCCAAGGACTTGAACAGACACTTCACAGAGGAGGACATACAATCAATCAACAAGTACATGAAAAAATGCTCACAATCTCTAGCAGTCAGAGAAATGCAAATCAAAACCACCCTAGGATACCATCTCACTCCAGTAAGATTGGCAGCCATTAGGAAGTCAAACAACAGTAAGTGTTGGTGAGGATGTGGGGAAAAGGGGACACTTGTACACTGCTGGTGGGACTGCAAATTGGTGCAGCCAATTTGGAAAGCAGTATGGAGATTCCTGGGAAAGCTTGGAATGGATCCACCATTTGACCAAGCTATCACACTTCTTGGACTATTCCCTGAGGATCTTAAAACAGCGTACTATTGGGATACTGCCACATCAATGATCATAGCGGGACAATTCACAACAGCTAGACTGTGGAACCAACTTAGATGCCCTTCAATAGATGAATGGATAAAAAAAAAATGTGGAATCTACACACAATTGTGTATTACGCAGCACTAAAAAATTACAAAATCATAGAATTTGCAGTGAAATGTATGGCATTAGAGCAGAATATGCTAAGCAAAGCTAGCCAATCCTTAAAAAAACAAATGCCAAATGTCTTCTTTGATATAAAGAGAGCAACTAAGAACAGAAAGGGAGGAAGAGCATGAGGAAAAGATTAACATTATACAAAGACGTGTGGGGGGAGAGAAAGGGAGAGAGAACAGAAAGCATATGGAAATGGTAGAATACCCTCAATGATACACAAAATTACACATAATAGGTTGTGAGGGGAAATGGGGCAGAAATAATGGAGAGAATTAAACAACAGCACATGAGGTAGAGAGGGAAGATGGGAGGGCAGGGGAGGGCAGATAGTAGGGGATAGGAAAGGTAGAAGAATACAACAGTCACTAATATGCCATTATGTAAAAATGTGAATGTGTAAGCAATGTGTTTCTGCAATTCTTATTTGGGGAAAAAATGGGAGTTCATAAACCAAATGAGAAAAATGTATCAAAGATGATATATCATGAGCTTTGTAATGTTTTGAACAACCAATAAAAATAAATAAATAAATAAAGGTTTAAAATTGAGTGGGAAGAAATCAGCTAAAAAAGGGTTGAGATGCATTCATTTTGCTAAGCAGAAACTTTGTTTTGTGTAGTTGTAACTATCACAAATTTATTTTACCAGAAATTTGGCTTTTGAAAATGCACATAAAATGAGATTAAAGGATAATTCACCTACCTTCATGAAAAATTCATAGCATTTCCTATATTTTTCATATTTCATTTTTTTAGTTAATATTTTGTCATGGACCATGTCTAGCCTTAGGCTATTCTTCCAGAATACTACCTCATCTGACAAGTTCGTACAATGTATTGGATTTTTCTTTTCATCTTTTATTTAATTGTTTCTAGCTAATAATGTGTATTTCTTCTTATCTTTATTTGGACATACATACCCAACTATATCTTTGCATTTTATGTTTTACTGGGGAAGAGACTCATCAAAAGCTCTTTGTTATATGTATTAACAATCAAACATTCAGAGAAGGCAATTATTCTTAATTTTGCATGAAAATAACTTTGTACCATTTTTCTTATAAAGATTTAGAATTATTAATAATGTCCCTGCTGTAATAAGTAACTACTTACAAGAAGAATTAAACAATTGACTTTATATCAATTATGAATATGAAAAGTACTAAAATAAATATTTGGCAATTAATACACAATTGATAGAAATTGAAATCACGAGAAAGCCATTTAAATTGTCAGTGCATATGGTCCTTAAATAATAGGTTTTTTAAAAAAATTTTTCTCTAATTCATAAGATATATTATGCCATATTATAGCTTAATGTGATATAAAAACTTAAATTATCACAATGATAATAATAATCCATTGTTCCTTCCTCTACATTCTGTGGCATGCTAGTACTAAAATAAATTGTATTATAACACCAAAAAAAAAGCCAAATCATAATATTTCTACAGTAACTGACACGAGTTTAACATCAATGCAAGTAGATTAGATTCCTATGAGACATGATGTGCATTTTGACGTTCATTTTTATTCAACACTGGAACATTACTATTTCTTCAGTTTATGCACATCAGAGGATATATAAATATTTCATCCACAATTTAGCAAATTTATACGCATTTGTTTAACTTCAAATCACTTCCTGCTTCAGAACCCATGTATTCCTCTATGTTTCTTGACTGCTCTTTTCATGAGACTTCTTTCCAAACACATTATTTTCGATTTCCTTTATCATATTTGAAGCAAAACACCCGTCATGATAAACCATAACCCTAATATTACCTTTAAATGTATAAGTGGTTGGAAAGAATGATTGTATATCAATATAAGATTTCTTACTTAGTTACAGATATCAATTCAATCCATTATTTAAAGTGGAACCAGTTATATTATTTATTCACAGTATGGTCTATTCATGTATTATCTCTATATTCATAGACACAGGGTACACCTCTTTGTACCCCCAATACTAATTTATACGTCTTCAAAATATTGCTCCCAGAAATGGTGGAACAAATACATGTAACCTGATCTACATATACATTTTATCACAGTAATATTCTGAACAGAAAAAGCAAAGTTCTCACTTATGATTGTACCATACCTAAATGGAAAGTCATCCTGGATTACTAAAAACATCCATGTCCAGGTTGCCTAATGATCTCAAATGAAAATCCTATTGGTGACTACATATTTGTTTCTTCCAAAGATTATATATTCAAACTCAACCCTTTGAATACGTCTAAAGCTGTCACTCACTTTACACTTTGAATGATTTTGTAATGTGTCTATTGATATCTGCTTTCCTACATATTTTCCCCAGTTCATCATTGTGACTGAATCTTCACATGTGCTATCACTAACATTCACTCTCTAACCGAAACCCTATTGCTAAAAAACTTTGGTCCAAATCCTATATTCACTCTTCTTCCTAAACCTACCTACTGTCTTCCTAATCCTACCGACTATCCCTTTTTGACTGGATGTTCTCTTCTACATTCAATCATCCAAGGTACAAGGTCCTATGCCATTGTATATCGATTTATCTGAGACATCTGTGCAGAACGTAATTCAATGCTAAGTATCCCAATCAAGAACCCAATGACCTTCTGGGCTTCAAATCTTACTTAGATTTCTCTTTTCATTCATATATTTCACCTCTATATTCTTATAAATATCACAGGTTCCCAATACCATTGTTCATCGAGCAGAATGGTTCCTAATCAAAATTGAAAATGTTATTAACACTAACCATACACTCTTCCCTCAATCTAACTTTACAGAAAAGCAATGACAGTGTTGGTCTTACAATACAGGAATGTATGGGATCTTCCACCTGATGAGAACCTCAAAGGTATGTGCAGAAATGATCCCTGGAGAAGATGTAGGCAGCTATGAAGGACCTGAGAGAGCAAAAGTCATCTTCCATGGAAAACAACCTGGTAGGATGAAGTTTGGTGTCTGAATCAGCCTCTGTCTTCTTAATGTAGAGGAGACGGACCAAACCAGGCCTTTTGGAGAGCTGTTCCTGAGAGCCTATGGATTATATCCCATTCTAACTTATGAAAGGGTCACAGGAAGTAGGGGCAGCCTCCATCTAAAGGGACCATAAGAAGCAACTGCTAAAACAAAGTGGTTGCCAAGGCAGTGACCTCATTCAGTTCCTGAAGGAAGTGACCTCACCTCACTTCCTTGGTGTTGGAACTCTCTGAACTTGGGATCCAGGAAGCCAGGAACACCGAGCCAGTCCCAGTCCCAGTCCTAGTTGTCTCACTTGTTTGGATTTACCAAGGAGAGGGTCAGTCTTTCTTGGTACCTACTGATTTGAAGATGTCCAAATGCCAGAAGAGCTCTGAAGAGGGGCCTTTCCTGAGAAAGAAGGTAGTGGCTCACCACTGGTTCCTGTCAACTTCACAGAGTTGACCAAGGAGACCAGATCTGAGACAAGACAGGCCATTTCGGAGGAACATAGTATGGCCCAGCAGTCAGAGAACACTCCGAATAGTCACAGACCTACTTGGGGGAAGGAGGTGCCTTTGTGGGTGTGGTTGTGGGTTTGTGATTTGGTCTCATGTTCTGAGAATAAGTTTTTTCAGATATCAGCTCCGGAGCCCAGGAATTAATTCTCATTGGGGCTAAGGTTCCCCACCAGTGAGATTTGAAATTGGCGCTGGCTGCAGAGTTAACAAGGGCGGGGACTTTTAACGCCACTGCAGAAAAGAAGAAGGTACGAAGAAGAAGTCCTTAGGTGCCATGTTGGGGTTTTTCTCTGGGGTATGGCTGCCATTTATACTTTTCCTAACATTCCTCCCTTTTTGTTTTCTTAGAAAGTGTTGCATTGTTTGTCATTTCTGGCTGCTGCCTGCTGTGTGGGGGAGCTGTGGGGCCTAGAAAGGGAAGTGGACAAATGCTCGGGGGCCAGGTCTGGGGATATCATGGCAGCCAGAAATAAAAGCCAGTGGTATAGATAGCTACTTCAGTAGGGGTAAAGTCTATGAAAGTTCCCTGATGCCACAAGTTGTCGATGGCATGAAACCAGTTCTGGATGGAGGAGATTGTTGGTATCAGCTACTGGTCCTGTAACAGAGACTCTAGGAAATACTGGAAGCGTTGCCTGGTCATGGCGTCACCAGCACTTGAAGAAGATCAGAGCGAATAAAAACAGAATGAAGATAAAAATTAAAGCAAAGGTCAATTTTTGGCAGAAGTTCCATGTTGGAGGACTGACATAGAAGTGGCCAAGGGCCATGAGGAAGCTTAGAAGGTCATAAAGACTCATGAATCCAGGATGGCACATTAAGAGGTTCTCCAAGCTCGTTGCCTCCCGCTGTCTGATGTACGTTGCATTCCATCGTGCCTGGTAGTGAGCTTCATCACTGAGTGAACTGTTCTCTTGGAGATGTTAGGGGTTCATCGGTCATCAGAGGATGGTAGTGCCTAAGCAAAAGCTGGTTGAAATTTTGATTAGAAATTTTTTGCAGTTGGGTTTGAAGGAACTTCATTATGCATGGCAAGAGAGCAAAAAAAGGGAGCATCCCAATAAGGGGCCCCAAGATAGGTAGTAAGTACATGGCAAGATAGGATTGGAAGAACCCTGTTATGGGATTGGAGGAGCTAGGTTTGAGCAATTTGGTCAATAATTTCTGCAATTTAACAACATTTTTTTCTATCAGCCCAGATTCATTAACATAAGAGCAACATTCCTCTCTGAGGAATAGGCATGTACCCACTTTTTCTGCAGTGAGAAGATCAATTGCCCTTTGGTTCTGTAAAGCCACTTGTGCCAATGAAGTAACCTGGTGCTGCAAGGAGCCCAGAGACTCAGCAGTGGTATCGAGTGCTTCCTGCAGTTTTTGTTGCAGGTCTTTGAATGCCCATAGAGCATGACCTATAGCTCCACCAGAGAGTCCGAGACCCGCCACTGAGGTTGTTAAAGTGAGGCCTACCAGAACCGGCAGAAAGACTGCCCTACGGGTTCAGGAAGGTAGGGCCAACTGTCGGAATTCGGTGGGAGTTTACAAAGACAGCTGAGGAACTACAGTAACCAAGAAACAGGTGCCAGAGACATTGATCGTTGAGGTACTTAAAGACCCATTACACCAGAAGAAATGTCCAGGTTGCATAAATGCAGGGCTCGATTGGGTGCTTAAGCTCAAGGAACAAATGGGTAAAGGATTCATTATTGGCAGGTGGAAACAGATGAAAGCAAATAAAGTATTGGTGAAATAACTTTCCCACAGTGGGATACGTGTCACATGTAGGGGTTGTCCTTTCTTAGAGAAATTGTAGGTTTTTGCTGAAATATTTCCTGCCGCTAATGGGACTAAGTGAAGCACAGAGAAAGCACTGAGAAGGAGGCACAGAAAGAGGGGTGGAGTTTAATAATCGAAGAGATAGGTGTAACAAATTGAGCCATGTGTCAGGGGGACCTGAGGGGGTTGAAGGGTCTGAATCCTTTGTGGATGAGCTATGGATAAGATCTAAAAGTTTTGATTCTGACTCCTTAATGTGTTCGACTACCTGGATGGTTGCCTTAGGTGGCATAATCAGGGTGCGGCCAACTGTCATCCACCCTGTGGGTCTGGCTGAGGTTGTCCGAGCATAGACAGCAAACTCAACATAGTCCCAACGTTTGGCCTTGGGGTCAGGTATATCTAAAGTATACCATCCATTGTTATCAGATAAAGAGACTTTATCCCACTTTAGGTAACTAGAAGTCCACACTTTAGGGTAACCAAGTGAGTGGTAAGAATAGCTACCATGTTCATCATGGAACCTGCATGACCAATAGGGGCACCCATTATATATCTCAGGCCACCAATGACAATAGTCTTTTGTTTGATCAAAAAGGAAGCAAATGAAAAGCCAGTTCCAGCTACCAGGGACGAAGGTCCTTGAAGGTGACAATTTTAGGGAAATAGAGGTGCAGTTGTGGATGAAGCAAGTAGTTGCATCCACTGCACGGACCTTCTACATGCCATGTTCTGAGTATCGTTCCTGAAGAGTGAATAAATACATGGTAGGAGAGGAGGGTAAAGACCAGTCCCGATAGAGCACAGAAAATAAGCAGAGCACAAAAAACAAGCAGTTACAGAAGATTAGGGTGTTGAGAGAGCCCATTGTGACTTTTTTAAGAGGAATTGGGCTGCATGGAACACCGTGTGAGCCGCAACTTAAATGGGTGAGATGAGTGTGGAGAGCAGGAGTTAATGGGAGGTTCAGGAGGTGATTCTTGGAGTTCCTCTGGGTTGGTCCTGTCGTCAGCAGGTGGGGCCTCCTGGTGATATGGCTTCAACCTAGAAATGTGAATCCAGGGAGTTAGACGGTTTTCTGGTAAGGAGAGTTTGGCGGCAGTGGGGGTACAGAGAATGACAGGATAGGGGCCTTCCCATTTTGGGGCAAGAGTCCCTTTCTCCTCTGGGGTATTATAATATACTAGACTCCCAGGTGTTAAGGGAGGAATGTTTGGAGAGGACACTGGGTCCGGATGAAGCCAGTCCTGATATTTCCAGAGTTCCGAGCGGAGACGATACAAAAGAGGCAAAGACAAATCTCGGGTGAGAGGTCCTTGTGAAATGAGCAACCCAGGGGGTATAAGAGGTCTTCCATACATTATCTCAAAGGGAGACAGTAAAGATGGTTTTTAGGGAGAGCTCTGATTCGAAGCAAATCCAAGGGAAGGAGTTTGACCCAGTCTAAGTTTAATTCCATTGTAAATTTGGTAAGGACTTCCTTTAGAGTACAATTTACCCTTTCCACTTTTCCTGAAGCTTGGGGATAATATGGACAGTGGAAATGCCACTTGAAGGAGAGGGCTTGAGAGACCTTTTGTGTGATTCTAGAAATAAACTCAGGGCCATTGTCATATTGTAGAGAAGTGGGCATACCAAACCTGGGGATGATGTCTGTCAGTAAGATTAAAGCTACAGTGGAAGCCGTTTTATTGGAAGTGGGAAATGCCTCAATCCAACCAGAGAAAGTGTCCACAAAGACAAGGAGGTATTTAGTGCGCCATACTGTGAGCATGTTGGTGAAGTCTACCTGCCAGTCAGCAGTGGGAATGTGTCCCCGGGCTTGGTGGGAAGGAAAAGGTTTGGGCCTTAAAGGAGTATAAGTGTTGGTCCACTGACAGATCTGACAATTAGAGGCTATATTCTGTAGCATGGCTTTGTCAGAGAGGGTGAGCGAGAAGAAGCTCTATAAAAAGAGGGTCAAAGACTGAGAATTGGAAAGGAATAGAGTATGAAGGAACTTGAAGAGATCCTTGTTCTTACTGGAAGAAGTAGGGGCTTCAGATGAGCTGTCTAAAGTGGCCATTATATGTCCCCCAGGGGGTCCATCATTGGAAGTGGTAGCAGCCATTTGTTCCGCCTCGTCAGCTTTGGCATTGCCTTCAGTGATAAGAGAGACGTCCTTCTAATTAGACCTACAATGGACAACTCCCACCTGGGTGGGTAAGAAGGAGGCCTTTATCAGATTGGTTATAAGAGCCGAATTAGTGATCACATTACCTTTGGTGGTAAGTAGGCCTCGCTCCTTTCATATTGCAGCATGGGATAAGATATGGAAGACATATTTTGAATCAGTATAAAGGGTTAGGGATTTGCCTTGTGCTAGAAGGCAGGCACGAGTGGCTACTATAAGTTCAGACTGCTGGTTGGTAGTTCCTGAAGGCAGAGCTTTGGCCTCTATAATCCCAGTGGCTGAAACTACAGTGTATCCAAAGTAATGAGTGCAATTCTGCCTAAAGGAACTGCCATCAGTAAACCAGATAAGGTCAGGCTTGGCTAGTAGTCTCTCAGAAATGGAAGAATGACAGGGGAGGAAATCATCTAAGGTTTCCAACCAATTATGAGTTGGTGTGTTAGACGTGGGAGTCATTGAGAGCAGTGAGGCAGGGTTCTGTGCAGAGCAGGGGAGGAAAGTAATATTAGGGTTTTCCAGAAAGGAAGTGAGGAGTGACAGAACTCTGGATGGAGGAAGGGTTTGAAAGCCCTTATAAGCTAAAAGATCCTTCAAGTGATGTGGGGAGTGGATAGTTAAATTGGCCCCAAAAGTAAGCTTAGAGGCTTCTTTGTGTAAAATTTGTCCAGCAGCCAGAGCTCTTAAGCAAGGGGCCCACTCACGGAAGGTAGGGTCAATTTGCTTGGACAAATATGCCACAGGTGCAAATGTAGGCCCATAGTTTTGACCTAAGACCCCAAGTTCTTGCCTCCCTTTTTCATGGACATATACATGAAATGGTCTTGAAAGATCAGGAAGGTGAAAGGCAAGTGCCTTTAAGACAAGTTGCTGAAGCCTGCGCAAGTGGTAGTTTGGGGAGGAGGCAAGAGATTCACTAGGGGGTCCCTTTGCTAGTTCATACAGGATTTGTATAGAAGAGAATAATTTGGGATCCAGGCCCTAAAATAACCTGCTAGTCCTAGGAATGATAGTATTTTGGCTTTTGTATGGGGCACTGGAAGATCAGAGAGGAGTTGCCTCCTATCCAGTGTTATTTCCTTTTTTCTGGGTGTAAGGCAAAAACCAAGAAAGGTGACAGAAGACTGGGAAACCTGGGCCTTGTGGGGAGACTTCCTATTTCCCTTGTCTGCTAGGAAATTAAGAAGCTGAGCAGTGTGGGATTGAGAGTGTTCCCAGAGGGACTACATAGAAGAAGGTCATCGACATATTGAAGGAGAGTAGAGTCAGGACAGGTCGGGTGAAAGGATGTGAGGTCCTGGGCAAGAACTTGGCCAAAGAGATGGGTGCTATCCCTGAATCCCTGTGGGAGGACAGTCCAGGTAAGCTGATGAGAATGGCGGGTGTGATAGTAAGTGCAAGTAAAAGCAAAGATATCCTGAGATTCTGAGAACAAGGGAATAGAAAAGAATGCATGTTTCAAATTTAGAACCAAGAAGTGGGTAGTAGTGGCAGGGATCTGAGAGAGGAGGGTGTAAGGGTTGGACACTAGCGGGTGGATGGGGACCACAGAGGAGTAGACAAGGGGAAGGTCTAGAACCAGCCTGTAGGACACGTTAGGTTTCTTAACTGCCAGAATGGGGGTGTTGAAAGGAGAGTGTGTAGGCCTAAGATACCCCTTTCATTATAAATCCTGGATGATGGCTTCTAATCCGAGGAAGGCTGTGGTTGTGAGTGGATATCATGGTTGACTAATATATCTTGAAGGGTCCAGTAAGACAATATGAATAGGACTGCATTTAGCCATAAAGGGTGTAGTTGTGTCCCAAAACTCAGGGTTAACTGGTTTAGATAGTCGTGGGAGAGTGCATGGAGGAGGTGTATCTGCCCCTAGGAACATCATGAGGAAATGAGAGGTAGGAGAGGTGTGGGGTGATATGTGAATGGTGACTTTTAATAGTGAGAGTATGTCCCTTTCCAGAAGGGGAATGGGGCAATGGCTCATAACGAGAAAGGAGTGAGTGAAGGACAAAAGGGATTTTGAGGGAAAATATGTTTACCTCCTACCACGACAATAGGAGTTTTTGAGGGTGTGGTAGAACCCCAATACTCCCTCAAGACCGAAAAAGTGGCACCAGTATCCAAAAGGAAGGTAATGAAGCGTCCATCCACCAGGAAGGTGACCCTAGGTTCTTGATTCTTGATGGTAATAGTCTGGAGGGAAGGCCCAGGGCTCCATCATTCCTCCTCTGCCAAGCCCAGGAGAGGCTGGGGTTGCCGGGTGGCTGACCAACCTCCCTTCCGGGTTGTTGGGCAGTCTGCCCCCCAGTGTCTCCTTTGATGGCATGTTGGGCAGGGGTTGTAGGGTGTTCTCGGCGAAGGACAATCCTTACCACATTTGAAGCAAGCTCCAGGGGGTGTCACATTGGGACGGCGTGGTGATGGCCTTCTCTGAATGACCTGGGCCAACATTTGGAATTTGGCATTTTCAGCTCTCTGCCTACGGCATTCACTTTCATCCTCTCTACCATGAAAAACCTTTAAAGAGACAGCGAGGATTTCGGTCTGAGGAGTAGCAGGGCCCTGTTCAAGCTTTTTAAGCTTGGCTTTAATGTCAGAGTATTTTTGGGCCAGAACATATGTCATTAAGAGATGACGGCCATCAGGGGTTTCTGGGTCGAGTTATGTGCAGTGTTGAAGGGCCTTGGTTAGTCTATCCAGGAATTCTGAAGGTGTTTCCTCCTTCCTTTGAATGACCTCCTGCACCTTTTTAAAGTTAACAGCCTTGTGGGTCGCCTTTTTCAGGCCCGCCAAGAGGCAGGATGTAAAAAGGTCATGAGTCTGTAAGCCTTCAGGGGTGTTGTAATCCCATAGGGTTCCTGCTCTGGGACAGCATGAGAGCCCGTGGGGTGGTCAGGATTGGTCCTATGATTTTCATCAGCATGGGCTTGGGCTAGCTCCCAGAACCATTGCCTTTCCTCGGGGAGAAGTGTATTCGCCAAGAGCATGTATATGTCATGATGAGTGAGGCTATATGCTTGCAGGACCCATTGAAACTCCCGAATGTAAGTGGTGGGTTTAGTGGTGATTGAGCCTAACTTGCTCTCTAGCTGAGTAATGTCTGACCTGGAGAAGGGCACGTGGACTTTGATGACACCCTCGGGACCAGCTACCTCACGAAGGGGTGCGATTGTCTTAGGGGTGGGAAGGAGTCCTTTAGACCTGGTAAAAGGAGGACTGAGAGAGGCAGGCGGAGGACAGGAAGGAGAGGGAGGGGAAGGGAGTGTCTCTTTGGAAGAGGAGGAAGTGGAGCAGGCAGAAGAGGACGGAGGGGAGGGGGATAAAATGGAAGGCTGAGGATCCATGGAATCAGGCAGAGGATGAGGAGGGTATTGCAGAAGAGAAGGGGCAGATGGGGCCGGGGAGAAGGTGGGGGTTCATCTGCTGGGTTGAATGAGGAAGAATCTGTGAAGTCAGAAGTAGAAGTAGGGAAAGAGAGGGGATTGCAAGCAAAGAGGACCTGAGGGGGAGGGCAGGAGGAGCAGAGACAAGGTGCTGTGTGGGAAGGCTAATACCTTCAATGCAGGGAATCTCCCTCCACTTTTCCAGACGCTGGCAGTAGTTAAAAAGGTCCCAGGGGAGGTTTGGATCTAAGGAGCCTTCTGGAGGCCAATGATTGCCATTATCCAGTGGATATGGAGGCCAATCTTGGGTACAGAATTTAATTAAAAGTTTGGGCTTGATGTCTGGTGTGAGGGAGAGTGTGGCCAGATTTTTATTAAACATTTGAGAGGTGAGGCTTCAGGTACAGATTAAGAGGTGCCCATTGTCACAGGGAGAGATGGAAGAGAGAGAGAGAGAGAGAGAGAGAGAGAGAGAGAATAAGAGTAAGCGAGAGAGACAAAGAGAAAACCCGAGCTGGAATGGCTTCCAGGAAATTCAGGGCGAATGGGGGTCACGTGGGTGTCCCAAAATGACCAGCTGTCGTGAGGAAATACAGAGGGTACTACCTGGTCGTCACCAGTGAAGTGCGATCTGGAAGACCCAATGGGTTTGGAGCCATGGGCAACCTGACGTCAGGAAAGTTTTCGAACGCAGCTGAAGAAGTCAGTAATGAAAACAGAACTCCAGCTCCAGCAGAATGCAGTTCTAGGACGGGAGTTCAGTTTTCCCTGAGCAGAGAGGCAGCTTCAGCCAGACACAGCAGCCCTGCAGAAAACAGCAAATCTAGCCGGCAGCAGCAGTGGCAGCAAAGGAGGAAAAACCACAGAGCCTCTCGTGTAAACTCAGAACCCTCATGCCCCAAAGGGAAACGGATCACTAGAGGGTCCACTGTGACCAGTAAAGATCTTGGTGGGAGGAATTCCCTCTCCCCTACCGGGCGTCTAGAGTGTGCTGGACAATCAGGGTCACAAAACTAGCGGTAGCCCGAAGGAAGTTGGCGAGCCGGGGTCAGGGGAAGCTTACATACATCAGATCAGTGGTGAGTGCAGGAAGCTGGCGTCTGAAAAGAGCGGACCAGGACGGAGTGTCTGGGCGGAACGGGGGACGGGGCTCTTGTTGGAAAGAGCTCACCCGTATCATCAAACGGGGCACCAGAATGAAAGAACTCCCCACTCAAAGGCACTTCGCCGGGAGAATTCCAATTTTATTGCAAAAAGCTGTGTGCTTATATAGAATTAAGGAGGAGATGAAAGGACTTAGATAAATGGCAGGCAACCCGTTTATTGGCAAGTTCTTTCAGATATCAGCTCCGGAGCCCAGGAGTTAGTTCTCATTGGGGCTAAGGTTCCCCGCCAGCGAGATTTGAAATTGGCACCAGTGGGAGAGTTCACCCGGGCGGGAACTTTTCGCGCCACTTCAGAAAAGAAGAAGGTAGGAAGAAGAAGTCCTTAGGCGCCATGTTGGGGTTTTTCTCTGGGGTATGGCTGCCGTTTATACTTTTTCCAACAATGAGTATACCAGACAGTGCCTTGATTGACTGGTTTTCATTAAAATGGTGTTTAACAGAGATGCCAGAAAGTTGGATCCTGCTGAGTAGTGGGCCTAGAGCAATGGTGGGCAGGTGTGTGATAAAACATCTGTGGTGGGGCCATGTGGATCTGCCATTGGCTTCCAAATGGCTTGTCACTGACATGGTCAAACCAGCAGACCCTTATATGTAAAGGCATCTTGTTATATGGAGAGGTTTCAGGACGCTGTTCAAAATCAGGTTGCTATAGTCAAGGGGGCAAGCTATGTGGAATAGAAGCCTGGTTCTTGTATTCTCCTGCAGACCCTGACTCACCACACGTGACAGAACTCCCTCCCGTACTGTGTTCCATTTAAACTCCTTGTATTTCGTGAAGCAAGTACCAAACTTCCAGTGCAGCAGCAAAAAACACCACGAAAATAGAGGATGACCATATGGCTTCACAGTCCACATGGGGAGACATTTAGCCCCCAGGGGCCACAGTTTACCTACAAAGGGAGAATTCAGCAATGCTGCCTCATGTTCATTGGGAAAAAAATAAACAATGTCCGCCAGGTCACATAGATGCAGACCCAGCTTTTATGGTTTCACTAGAAAGGAAGCTAAAGCTCCTGACAACAACATATATTTCAAGTGCCCAACCTCACAGAGAGTTTCCCAAGAAGTCTCTAGGCCAGCAGAATTCCATTTTTGTGGGGTGTTTACCCTGTCCCTTACTTTTGAAAACTCCTCTACCACTTCCAAGATTGTGAACTCCTGATTGTTTTCCATTCCAGATATGTATTCACGGAATTTCTAACTCTTTTCCTCTAATTGTTTCTTACTTGGGGCGAAGGTATTGTCAAGACATTGTTCTGGATAAGAGTGGGAAGATTTTTGTGTAGCACATATTTACATACACATTGGATACATTTTGCAATTTTTCATTCGAAATACTGAAACTCTGACACTAACCCATACCCTACTAGACTCTGACTACTAATCCTAATATGATGGAGAAAAATAACCCAAACAGAATAGAAATACAAGCAGTTCAGAGGAGGTATGGTGAATAGTTGGTCTTGCCTTTTGCATGATATAGGGTAGGAGTTATAAATCTTGTCAAATTTTTTCTTGAAATTGTTCTCCATGTGTTTTTAAAGTTAACACACATGTGAATTCCTGTCTCCCATTTTCTGTAGCCAATTCAGCACATGTATTTTTATATGCACATACAAAATCCTACCTGGAATACACGTACATTTTTGTGAGGTGGCTAACTTGGCAGATAGAAAGTATGAGAAGAAATCACTCCTCCTAAATGCTTTTGGAACTGAAAATTCAAACTATGAGTGAGCTTTTTAGTTGAGCAACATTATACATAAATCCATGTTCAGTAAAATTAATATTTTTGGATCTGTGAATGATATATATTTCATGATGAATTTTGATTGGAATACATTTTCTACTTTCCAATGTATTTGTGTGTGTGTATATATATATATATATATATATATATATATATATATATATATATATATACACTCTAGATTTTTCAAAATATGAAATACATGTGTCTTATTATACACTCCCTAAATTCACTAATGTTCATGTATGTGGTTTTATAATCAACTTTTCATAAGATTATTTTCAGAAACATTCATCCACCTGAAATACATATTTGTTTTCTAGTACTGAAAACTTACTTCAGTGAATGGTGCAAACAAATCCTTATATTTCTACAGTAACTGACCCACTTTAACATCAATGCTAGTAGATTCCTATGGGACATGATGTGTATTTTGACGTTCAATTTTATTCAACACTGGTACATTTCTATTTCTTCAGTTTTTGTACATCATAAAATGTACATTTCATCCACAAGTTCACAAATTTAAAGACATTTGTAACACATTCAATCACTTCCTGCTTCAGAACACATATATTCCTACTTGTTTTTGACTGCTCATTTCATGAGACTTCTTTCCAAACACATTATTTTCGATTTCCATAATCAATTTTGAAGCAAAACTCACACAGAATTTATGATAAACTACAACCCTAATATTACCATTAGATGTATAACAGGTTGGAATGAATGTATGTATATCAATATAAGATTTGCTATGTATTTTGAGATAATAATTTATTCCAATTTGTAAAGTTGGAAAAAGTTATATTATTTATTCACAGTATGGTCTATTCAATCATTCTCTCTATATTCATACACACATGGTACACCTATTTGTGCCCCCAATACTAATTTATACCTCTTCAAAATATTGCTCCCAGAAATGGTGCAAGAAATACTCATGTCACCTGATCTACATATACATTTTATCACAGTAATATTCTGGCAAGAAAATCCAAAGTCACACTTACGATTGTACCAAAGCCTAAATGGAATATGAGTATGGATTATAAAAATCACCCGTGTCCAGGTTGGCTAATGCTCTCAAATGTCAATCCTATTGGTGACTACATATGTGTTTCTTCCTAAGATTATATATTCAACTTCAAGCCTGCTGAAAATGTCTAATCCAATCAATCACTTTATCATTTGCCTGATTTCCTATGTCTCTATTGATATCTGCTTTCCTACATATTTTCCCCAATTCATCATTGTGACCAACTCTTCACATGTGCTGACATTTACATTTTCTCTCTACCTGAAACCCTATTGCTAAAGAACTTTTTTTTCAAATCCTATACTCACTCTTTTTTTCTAATTCTACCAACTATCTTCCTAATCCTACCAACTATCCTTTTTAGACTGGATGTTCTCTTCGACATTCAATCATCCAAGTACAAGGTCCTATACCATTGTGTATAGATTTATCTGAGACACATGTGCAGAACATAATTCAAAGCTAAGTATCCCAATCAAGGATCCAATGCCCTTCTGGGCTTCAAATCTTACCTAGATTTCTGTTTTCATACATATATTTCACCTCTATATATACTTACAAATATCGCAGGTTCCCAATACCATTATTCATCCAGCAGAATGATTCCTAACCCAAATCAAACATGTTATTAACCCTAACCATACTCTTTGCCCTCCATCTAACTTTACAGAAGAGCAGGGACAGAGTTCGTCTTACAATACAGGAGCATAAGAGATCTTCCACCTGCTGAGAACCTCAAAGGTCCATGCAGAAATGAACCCTGGGGAAGATAGAGGAAGCTATGAAGGACCTGAGAGAGCAAAAGTCATCTTCCACGACAAACAACCTGGTCAGGATGAATGGGTGTGTCTGAAGCAATCTCTCTCTTCTTAATGTAGAGAAGATGGACCAAACCAGGCCTGTGTGGAGAGCTGCTTCCGGGTGCTATGTTTGATATACCATTGTAACTTGTGAAAGTGTCACAGGAAGTAGGGGCAGCCTCCATCTATTGGGACACTTGGAAGCAAATGTTAGGAAAAAGTGATTGCCTAGGCAGTGACCTCATTCAGTTCCAGAAGGAAGTGACCTACATCACTTTCTTGGTGATGGAACTCTCTGAACTTGGGATCCAAAAATCCAGGCACCCAGAGGCAGTCCCAGTCCCAGTCCCAGTGGTCTCACATGATTGGATTTACCAAGGACAGAGTCAGTCTTTCTTGGTAACTACTGATGTGAAGATGGCCAAATGCCAAGAGAGCTCTGAAGAGGGGCCTTTCCTGAGAAAGCAGGTAGTGGCTCACCACTGGCACCTGACAACTTCACATTGTTGGCAAGGAGACCAGATCTGAGATAGGATAGCCCATTTTGGGGGAACATAGTATGGCCCATCAGTCAGAGGACACTCCGGATAGTTACAGACCTACTTGGGGGAAGGCGGTGACTTTGTGGGTGTGCGTGTGAGTTTGTGGTTTTGTCTCATGATCTGGGAATAGGTAGGAAAGTCGCTTTGTTTGGTTTGGATTGGATCGTTTCTAGTAAGTCTTTTGATAAGGCGAGTGTTTTTATGTCTGTTTATCCCACTGTGTCTGTGGTTGTAGATATTAGAAAAGAGAATGCATCAATGGATGTTTCCTGTCTTGTAGAAAGCTTCACAGCATTCATCCTGCCCAATTTATATATGGACTGTGGCTTGCCTTATAGATGGGCAACAACTACTATCTTCCTAAGTTCCTGTTTTCTTCTTGAATTCGGGCCACTCTCCAGAATAGGCTCATGGTTTGGTGTCCACAATATGTACCACCTCCAGGCTCTGTGACATGGCCACGTACTGGATAGCTGAAGGGAATGGGATCATCTCAGAAAACTCAGATATCATTCGAGAAACCCTGCTTTGGGCCATTTGCTTACCTATTGTTCTGTTGCCCTGAATGTCAGAAACGTCTTTGTCTCAGTCCACCCCTTTGTGAAGCCTGAAAAAATGGTTTTCAATGGAAATTAATGGGCATCACCTGTAGCTCTTTGCTTAATTGCTTTGGAAAGGGATGTGTCTGCATCAGACTCGTGGCAATGTGTGAGGCTGTTGCATAGATTCTCAGAACCTGATGGATCTAAAGAAAGATTACATGTGTGCTTCCAAAACCAAAATGGCCAAAAAAGCAGTCATTGTGGACGAAGTCTCTCGCCTTCCTCTGTAAGGTTCCTGACCTCCATCAATTGAAAATAGGGATCCTTTGTGTCAAATGAGTTCTTCAAACCCTGCAGAAGATAGCCCATAGGTGCTTGGGTTTTCTCATGATTCCAATTCACATAAAGAATATATACCCGAGAGTCAGTAGGCCTCAAATTCGGGAAGCAGAGCAGTATTTATGGGAGGCCTATTTGATCACTCCTGGTTCTCAGGAAGGGTGTCCAGGCAACCCTGACTTTAGGCAAATGAGGGGCAAGGGAGGTTATTTTGTACACTGTCTTGGACTGATCCCCTCATGGAAACCTCGAACCACAGGTTATGATGAGTGTCTATATGGAAGAAGATGAGGGCCTTGTGGGAGTGCTTTGGTTTTAATTGTGGTCATTTGTGTGGCGGTTGGAAGTGATGACTGTGTCTACCTGGGCTTGAACTCTGGTGTGATTCCCCTTAAAGTCTGAGTTCTGGAACTGATCTCAGAGAAATATTGCCATGAACTGTGTTCAGATTTTAGGAGGCCACGCATGGGATTCGCCCTTGGAAACTGAGATCAAGGACAGGGTGGCTTTCCACAGAGCCTTGGAATCTCAGCTAGGATATCACATGATTTTATTCTGAAAGATTTGGCAGCCATAGTTGAGAATCAGAACACCCTTGGACGTCACATTGAAGACCTCAATGGGCCTGGCTTCATGTGACCTTTTGAAGACTCTATGGGAAGACTTGCCTGTGAGAGTTCTCCAGAGCTTTCATTGAAATGAGCTTCCTCACCATTTAATGGTTCCTGAATGAACTGAAACCCACAGTGTCTCCAACTTCATCCATTAAAAATGGCTAGATAAATACAATGAAATTTTTGAAATTCCAATAATCAGGTGGCACTAGAGAACCTTTGGATGTCTTGTTGCTGATCATTAGTGTACAAGAGAATGCCATGATTGACCGGGTTTCATGAAAATGGTGTAGAACAAAGATGCCAGTAAGTTGGAGCCTGCTGAGTAGTGGGCCTATTGCAGTGGTGGGCAGGTGTGTGATAATACATCTGTGGTGTGGCCATGAGGATTTGCCATTGCCTTCCAAATGGCTTGTGACTGACATTGTGCATCCAGCAGAACCTTCTATGTAAAGGCATCTTGTTACATGGAGAGGTTCCAGGGCAAAGTTCAGAGTCAGATTTCTATGTACAAGGGGGCAAGCTCTGTGAGATATAACCTGGTTGTTGCATTCTCCTGCAGACCCTGACCCACCACAAGTGACAGAACTCCCTCCAAAACTGGGTCCCAGTTGAACTCTTCGTATTTCATGAAGCAAATACCAAACTCCCAGTGCAGCAGCACGAAACACCACGAAAAGTGGAGGATGAAAAAATGGCTTCACAGTCCACACGGGGAGACACTTAGCACCCAGTGGCCACAGTTTACCTACAAAGAGAAAATTCAGCACTGCTGCCTTATGTTCATTAGAATACAAGAAACCATGTCCTCCAGGTCACATAGATTCAAACCCATCTTTGATGGTCTCACTAGAAAGGAAGCTAAAGCTCCTTACAACAACATATATTTCAAGTGCCCAACCTCAGAGGAAGTTCCTCAAGAAGTCTTTAGGCCGTCAGAGCTCCATGTTTTTGGAGTGTTAATTGTTAGACCACGACACAAGAAAAGACCACTGACTCTAATTAAAATCATATTAAATTAATCTTATTATTTCTACCTTTCATGCTGCCTCCCCTCCCAAAACAGCCGGAACAAGACAGCAACCCCAGCTTTCCTACAGCCCAGCTTTATAGCCCAGAAAGTTACACAAAAGGGGTGTTACAGATAACAGAACTCTGACAAGCATCACACTAATGGTAGTTTAGGTTTTTTTTGCTGTCCCTACATCAGAATTCAGAGGACCATTAGAGCCTCAGAGAGGGATGTTGTCTGGCCAGAGAAGGCAAATATTTATGATGTGTCACTAAAGTTTCAGAGAGGGCTGCTATCTGGTCAGAGAGCCGGGCATGCGTGAGTTCAAGGCACGGGCAGGCATTTCAAGCAGGTTCAGAATTTGCAGTAATTTATGGTAAAGCCAAAATTACCTTTTCATGGCTTTGTGGCAAGATGGCTCTCAATTTTAATAAAAGATCAGGTTGGGTCTATCATTTCCCCCTTTTCTCTGTGTCCCTTTCAAATCTTTAATAGATTAGGGGAAGAGCACTGAGAAAATTTTAATCCCTCAGGTAAGATTCTCCAAATTTTTAGAACTTACCCAAAACCGATCTCCCTGATTTTACCAGACTTAATTAATTACTTATATTGATAGTCTACTTATCTTTCTCTCCATTGTTGTAAGAAGAGTGGCGTCAATCATTATTTCTTCTTCTGACCTGAGACAGGGTGAAGTGAGTGGGCATGGCGTGAGGGACATGAGTTGCCTTTTATAAGTCAGTTGGGGGACATGAGTTGCCTTTTAGAAGTCATTTCGGATTGAAGTCTGGTTGGGGAAGAACAGGTTGTAAAGTCATCTGGGGATGGGTTCTTCTAAGAGAGAAACAAAAACCATGAGTACTGAATAAATGTTGCAGGAGCCGGAACATGTTACTGTATAGAAGTTCCCTCACCAGTCTTTAATATCCCCAGTTATCAGGACTATCAAATTAATATTTAACTTTTAGTGTTACAGTTGTCCTTCCCCATAAGATACAGTTTAACAATGTAATGTCATCTGATCTTGTAAAATCCTTTTTCTAGTATGACCTCTGCGTCTAATAGAGAAACCTTTAATTCTGTTACTCAGGGCTGGATAATCGTACTAGCAAACACCAAGCCTCCCTGTGTTGGTTAGGAATATCTGCAGGCCTTAAATTAAAAATTTCTGCCTGTGGCAGCTCTTCTTGATAGTCTCTTTTTATAAGTATCAGGCATTCCTGTCTGAGAATCCTTCTTTGTAGCCTCCAGTCTTACTTATTTTGGGAGGCTAAAATAAAGTGCATTCCTTAAATTATTATTATTATTATTATTATTATTATTATTATTATTATTATTATTATTTAAAATGCCCAGGAATGGCTGAATTTTCGTCTTAACTGTCTTTCCAAAGTGTTTAAGATGAAGCAGTCAAACGGATTTTTGTTTCTATCTATTGTTAACAGTCAGCTGAGCTTTATGGGAGTCAATTCTGGAAAAATGAGAGCACATTTTCAATTCTGCTAGTGCCATTTGCGCTAGGTGGGTCCAGGTCTTGCTTGACCATTTATCTTCTCTCAGAAGCATCAGGGATATCACCTTTCTCTGATGACTCTCCTCTTCATAACAAATGCACTGATTGGCTTTCTGTTCTCCAGTGGTCTCATTAATCTCCCTGATCAGGAGGTTATGTGGCTCAGAGTTGCAAAGCTCTTTAGAGAAGTCCCCTGTTCCCTGGATTCAGATTGACTCAGAGGGTAAGAGCCAAATATTGGTTTTCTTGGCCCTTTTCATTTAACTTTAATTTTAAATCCTAATCTTAAACATCCAGCAAATTAATTTTAACAGCCTTATATTAAGAGTACTGGACTTTAATGTCTATAACTTTATAATTATCTTTTTATTAATTGGGATCTGTATTATTCTGTCTGTATTGTAGGTGATGACTTATTATCTTGAATAAACCCATGTTGTGTTCTTAAAGCAACACATTTGTAAAACACTAACAGGGAATCTTTAGATAACTTATAAGAAAATTTCAACTAAAATTAACAAAAGTAAAAATACTTAGTTCGTGTAATAGCTACCCTAAATTTTTTGGCTGAGTATTACATTATATCCCCTGTTTGAGATCCTAGGAATCTTGACATTTTTTATGTTTTCAACATAACTTTAAAGAAATATTATCTGACGTACTTGTTTCATAGTCATTCTCACATATAGTAAGATGGGACACACAGCCTTATCTCAGGTAAGGCAGGGATCTTTATAAATCTTAAGCATTTTAGTTCTAAAGCTGATCTTTATTTTTTTTTTTTTTTGTTTGGGGGTCTGGGAAGATCTACTCCTTAAGAAACTAATAGTTCATACTCAGGATTGGTTTTTGGTAGGAAAAATTATGATAAACATGGATTATTAGAATTACTTTATAATTTGGAAGGGTTTCTAGAAAACAGTATACCAGATCTGTAAGTTTCTATGTGAGGAGCCTCTAGGTCATTGTGGTGTTTGTGAACTTCCATTTTAGTGTACTGTGGCCAAGGTCAAAATGTACAGACAGTGAAGGTGTAACCCATCAACTTCATCTTCAGACACTTGCAAAATAGTTCCCAATTTCAGGATTGGCTCTATGAGCAAGTGAATGTGCAGGTTGAGGGCTCAATCATTGGTTTTAAGAAGTATATGAACCTCTCATCAGATGATGCAGAAGAAATTGATTTAAAACAAAGTAAAGAACAGAACTGGGTCACTGTGTACCAAAAGGAGATAATATTACTCTGCTGCCAAGTGTCTCTAACTAGAAATGATCAATGAAGTCATGAATTATTGAGAAGGCAGTTTTGTTTTTTTAGGTGTTTTTGTTTAGGAGTATAATCCTAAAGTATTTGTTTATATTGCTTTGATTACCCTTTTGTTATTACCAGATGACAATAATGGTATGGGGTTGTTTTTATTAAAAAGTAAAAATTAAAAGCAACATTGACAAAGTTTACATAAATTGTTTGTGGTCTCATGAACATTAGCTAACACCATATGATATCACATTTAAAACATGAATTAAAGAAAGCCTGAAAGTTTTCAACTTTTACATAGATTAGGCTCTCATTAACTTAAAAATACATTTAAATTGTTCCACAATGTAAAAAGTAACATAAAACTTTACATATATTATTGATAACAGGTAAATAAATCTCCAATATATTTTTTTACCATACAACTTCAGAACACCAGCTTGATATAATGCTCTTTTAAAGTTTCTACCTTACAGACTTGCATACCTGTAAGATATGAAAACATTAATAGCATCACAATTACATTGATGTTTCTACATTAACCAAGTTTAGCTTTTAAAGAAATGGCAGTACAATGCTCTAAAATAACAGTTCTGATTTAATAAGTTTTTTAATTTTTATGGTTCCTTGCTCTAGAAAAAATAAAACTTAATAAACACAATGTTATGGGTAAACTTATGTTTCAAAAAATTTTTGTCTCATTAACACATGACTGATTTTTAAAACCTTATATAGAGTTTAGTAAAAACTTATACAGACCTTAGTAAATGAATCAGATTTCTAACAAAAGTACTCACGAATGAGTAATCCCATATCAAATTTACTTTACTTATTTATCAAAATATTAGAGAAATGTATTGAACAGTGTAAACCATTTTTATGTTGAAGAAAATGTTCTAGAACCAAGGCACATTAGACGTTTTGTACATATTAATATTTTATTAGATTTTTGAACACCTAGAAAAATTTGTAAGCTTAAATTTAAAAACATTTATTTTTATCTGTTTATCCGATTTAAATTGAAACATTTAAACCACGTGAACTAAAGATCTTTGGATCCACTTTTTAAAATTTGTTTTTATGAGCGCTTTTTTTAATGAGCGCTCCTTATATATGTTAATTTGTTTATCATATATATGATATACGGATATATGTCTATATAGACAGACAACACATAACAAAATTGTGCACACATAATAATAGTAAAGGCCTTGTAGTTTTTCACAGGTTAAATATCTATTGCAATGTTTCAAAAAGTCCACAGTTGGTCAAAGATAGAACTGATCAGAAAAACATTAACCTAGGTCTGTATGCTCAGAATCATGAGCTCAAAAATAATAAAGTATCTAAGGAAAACAATAAGATTCCTAGAAAAAATGACTGGCCAGTAATTAGTAAATACCATACAATTTACTTTTTTTTTCCGTTAGGCATCAAATCAGTCTCCTACTAAGCTTGCAGGCTTTTTTCATTTGCATTTCAACATGAGTCATGGCTGAGGTCTGGAAGGAGCAGGAAAAAAACTGCTATTCTGAGCAGACACCTCAGGCCTAAGGCATATTAACCATAATTTTCCGGTTGGGGTGTTGAAAATTATGATACAAGTTCAAGATACAATTCACAAAATTTTATGTCTTTACATCTTATTTTGTCAACAGATACCATACTATGGTTTACTATCCTTGTCCAAATTAATGCACTGGTACACACAGTGACATTTTCTCTGGCTACCGAATTCAAAATTGGTTAAAAAAAAAAAAGTGAATGATTGGGAAGTTACTTGCCAACGTGGAAGTAGAGTTCTTCAGTTTTCCATCCTAAGTATTTAAGTTCTCTGGCATGAATTACCTGAAATCTTAAACTAAACAATGACCTAAACCCGACTTTTAACTGCAAGATTGTGCAATGCTTCAAAAACCCATTCAGATACCAGTTTTTTTATGATAAAACATCATCATTTAGACACACATTCAGCTAAGATCATTCCCAAGAAAAAATTTATAATATCAACACATTATTGCACATGTCTTAAAGGACCAGAAACAAAGACACAAGACAGACAGAAAGGAGGTAGAGACTATTGTTGTCAGACAGAATCCTTTAAACCAGAGCAGATAAGAGAAAAAATCTACTACACCAGTGGCACCACGGGGGGGACCAGATGTTTTAACAGAGGGGCAACCTGAAATGTAAAATAAAGTGTCTATATGGTGACTTTACTGAATTTAGTGTCCCCTTTTTCTTTTTCTCTTTTTTAACAAGACAGAGGTGGCATAATCCTTACAGTGCACGGAAGGAAGGAGGGTATTCCCTGAATCAACAGGGCTTTGGCAGCTGCTGGGGGTCCCTCAGTCCCTCCTTTTACTTACAGGATTAGCTCCTCTGGTTCAGTTCCACCCCAAGCAAGCTCCATCTCCTAACATTTCAGTAGACAGCTCTCACAAAGTTCTGGGGCAGAGGGGGGGTACCAAATTTGTAACTTAAAGTTCGGTTCCTGACCTAGAAGCCAATTTATACCAATTAAATAATGAGGAATGGGTTCTGAGAAAAAGAAAAGGGGAGGCTAATTGCTTTGCTAACAAAGGAGAAACACAGGGGACTCTGCCAAATGTTGTGACTCTCTTGATCTGGAGGGACAAGGGGTTTTAAAGGAGTTTCACTTGTTAACCTGGGAGATACTCAGTTCTTAGGTCCCCAGCAGGCATTGCCCTCTGCAATGGTTGTGCTCCAGGCAGCCAGCTAGGGGCTTCTATCATCCTGCTAAACAAAGGGGGTAAAGTTCATCGCAGTTCCTTAAAACACAGTTCAAACGGGTGTCAGGCTTACTCTCTTTATTACCCATTTTCACGTCCAATATCCTTAAGTTTTTACAACCAAAATCACACAACAAAATGAACAAAAGCAAACAAACAAACAAACAAAAATAGAACGCAGAACAAAACACACACACACACACACAAAAAGAAAAACAGAAACCTGGCGCCTAAACAGAAAAACAGTGGTACAGTGCAACATCTTGCTAAAGCTCCAGGGTAGGAGCGCGTGCGTGCCCGTCGGCACCTCTCTACACTTCCAGAGGAATTTCCTACAGAACAGAACAGAGGACAGAACGATTCTTGTTACTGTCCTGGACAAGAGTATATGTGAGCCTCCCCAGGCCACATCTCTGTCATCAGAAGAGATCTCCCTTAACCAGATATCAGATGTTATAAAGGCGCCACTTACCTATGGAGGCCTCCTCCATCAGGTGCTTGCTAATAGTTTTAGTGCAGAGGTTCACTGCAATGCTCCCGGGACTAAAGGCTCTCTTCCTAATATAGAGAAGATGGACCAAACCAGGCCTGAGTGGAGAGCTGTTCCTTGGTGCCTATGGTTGATATACCATCCTAATTTGCGAAAGTGCCACAGAATGTAGGGTCAGCCTCCTTTTCATGGTACTCTTGGAAGCAACTGTTTGGACAAAGTGGTTGCCAAGGCAGTGACCTCATTCAGTTCCTGAAGGATGCGACCTCACCTCACTTCCTTGGTAATGGAACTCTCTGAACTTGGGATCCAGGAAGCCAGGCACACAGAGCAAATCCCAGTCCCAGTCCTAGTGGTCTCACTTGCTTTGATTTAGCAAGGACAGAGTCAGTCTTTCTTGGTACCTACTGATGTGAGGATGGCCAAATGCCAGGAAAACTCTGAAGAGGGGCCTTTTTTGAAAAAGCAGGTAGTGGCTCACAGCTGGCTCCTGACCACTTCACAGAGTTGGACAAGGAGACCAGATCTGAAACAGGACAGGCCATATCGGGGGAACACAGTATGACCCAGCAGTCAGAGGACACTCTGGAGAGTGAGAGACCTACTTGGGGGAAGGAGGTGACTTTGTGGGTGTGGATGTGTGTTTGTGGTTTTGTCTCATGTTCAGAGAATAGGTAGGAAAGTCGGTTTGTTTGGTTTGGAGTGAACTGTTTCTAGTAAGTTGTTGGACAAGGCGAGTGTTTCTATGTCTGTGTATCCCACTGTGTCCGTGGTTGTAGACATTAGAAAAGAGAATGCATCAATGGATGTTTCCTGTCTATTAGAAAGCTTCCCAGCATTCATCCTGCCCAATTAATGAATACTCTAGGGCTTGCCTTATCAATGGGCAACACCGGCTATCTTCCTAAGTTCCTGTTTTCTTCTTGAATTCTGGCCACTCTCCAGAATAGACTCATGCTTTTGTGTCCACGATATGTAGCACCTCCAAGCACCGTGACATGGACATGTACTGGATACTGACCTCCGAGAAGGTACAAGGTCCTATGACATTGTATATCCATATTTCTGCGACATCTCTACAGAACGTAATTCAATGCTAAGTATACCAATCAAGGGCCAAATGAACTTCTGGACTTCAAATCTTACCTAGATTTCTGTTTTCATACTTATATTGAAAGGTTAATAAAATAGATACTTGTCACTTCCTGTTTTTCTGTATGCTTAACAAAACACCGTTGTAATCTTGAGAACTGTTTACTATTCTTGTTCCCAGAATGTGCTGTCCCCAACTGCCAAACTGCAGAATGTACTCCGTCAACCAGTTGCACGCAAACTGCCCACTTGCCATTACCCATCAATAAATTTCTCTCCCTGCCCTCTCCAAGGAAAATATATAAGCATTTCTTAAGCTGTTCTCAGGGCTCTCTGCTCTGTTCAAGTGATCTCTGAGCCCTTCATGCCGGACTCCCAATAAACCCTTTGCTGTTGCATGAGACAGTCTCTTGGTGGTCTCTGCCACAGATGCTCGCCCAACCTTTACATCTGGTGGCCCAAGCGAGATCTGGCAGCTGCAGACAAAATACCCCCAACGGGCTCCTCTGGGGGTAAATAAGACCCATCTTTCTGGTTTCAGGCTTCAGGATAGGGTATGGCAAAATGGCTATTGGTAAAGAGCGTGAGCTCTCTCCCATGGTGGCTGACACACATGCCACAGAGCCACAGACCATGTCCCTGGGATATAGTCTCGGGAAATCGAGGAACAATAGTCTCCTCGACTCAGTGATATTTTGTTTCTGATTCGGTATTGCCAGCCCTTCAGGTTTTGCCGACTAGTCAGTCCTGGTCTCAGTATTGGAGGTCCATTGCCTGTCTTTATTGTCTTGTCTTGTCTGTGTTGTTTGTCGTTGCTTTCAGTGTCTGTGTATATTTCATTATGGGACAGATCATTTCAATGCCTCTGTCCCTGACCCTTAATCACTGGACCAAAATCTGCTTAAGGGCTCAGAATCTTTCTTTTTCAGTAAAACGCCAGACCTGGCATATTCTGTGTCTCAGAATGACCCACCATTGCAGTCGGATGGCTCCTAGAAGGATCTTTCAACTTCGCACTTATTTGAAAAGTCCGAGATATTGTCTTTCAGCAGGTGCCACATAGACATCCAGATCAACAGCCATATATCTTAACTTGTCAGTACCTCTACAAATCTCCTCCATGGGTCAAGCCTTTCCTTGTCCCTGCACCTGCTCCTACTCCTTCCCCCACGATTCTATCTCAACCTCTCTGCTCCTCCTCCTCCACCCTCTGTTCTCCCTGAGTCTCAAGACTCTACTGGACTCACCACCCCCTCCTTATCATCTGCCCTCGTCTCCCAACCCCTAACACCCTCTAAGTGATTCCCCTTCTGCTGACTCAGCCTCTCCACCATTCGAGGAAGCTAGGCTGGCCCAGCGTCATCCAGATGACTGTCCCGCGGCACACACAGCCCCTCCTTCCCTGGAGGAAGCTGGCCCGGCTAAAAGAACTCAGAGAACTCACCGACGTTTTCACACCTGCCTACTTGAGGTGACTGCCAACACCACCTAGCGACTCTCTTCATGACAGAGCAATGAGAGAAAAATCTCCTGGAATGTAGAAAAAAATATCCTCAGACCTGATGGGCGACCAACACAACTTCCCAACATAATCAAAGCTGGCTTCTCCTTAAACCCACCCAACTGGGACCCCAACACCTTTGAAGATAGGGAGCATCTGTTCAATTATTGCCAGGCTCTAACAGCGGGTCTCCAAGTGGCCGCTGGGTGACCAACTAATTTGGCCATGGTAAGAGAAATTATTCAAAGGCCTGATGAATCTCCATTTATGTTTCTAGAGAGAATCATGGAGGCATATAAGAGATATACTCCTTTCGATCCTCAGGCAGCAGATTAAAAGGCATCTGTCACGATGGCCTTAATTGAGCAAGCTGCCATGGATATTAAAAAAAAAAATTAAAAGAGAGATTTTGTCAAAGAAGCCAAGAAAGTATACTATAAGAGAGAAACAGGGAGAAAGAAAGGGAGCAAAAGGAGGATGAGAGAACCAAAAGACAGACTAAGGCATTGACTAAGGTCCTGATCACAACAAGAAAGAGGCCAGAAATTAAGACATAGGGTGACAGGAAGGGCCCATGCCAGAGGCCACCCCTGGCCTCAGATCAGTGTGCCTACTCTAAAGAAAAAGGATACTGGGCCATAGAGTTCCCTATAAAGAGACAGCCACGCCAGCTGGCCATTCTGACTCTGGAGGATGACTAAGAAAGTCAGGGCTCAGAACCCATCCCCTAGCTCAGGGTAACTTTTGAAGTGGAGGGGACTCCAGTAAACTTTGAAGTGAATACAGGAGCAGTATACTCAGCTTTTAAGGCCCCATTGGGCCCTCTATCAAATAAAAGGTCTCTAGTTCAAAGGGATGATGACAGTAAATATCAGGCTTAGACAACTAAGAGGACCATGGATCTGGGGAAAGGAAAAATCCATCACTCCTTCCTAGGAATCCCAGAGTGCCTGGACCCATTGATGGGCAGAGATCTGCTCATCAAGCTCCGGGCCAAAATAACTTTTAACCATGAAGGCCCCCAAATGAAATTTCTAAATACTTCAGCAAAAACTCCTATAGTCACGGCTTTAACTATATTAGTAGAAGATGAACATCCACCATTCACATGCCCCAAGTCTGATCAAACAGGCAAGCTACCCCAAAAATGGATAACAGATTATCCAGATGCCTGGGCAAAAACTGCTGGGTTAGGCCTGGCCGTGAAACAATCTCCAATAACAGTGGAGTTAAAAACCTCAATCTCCCCAGTCAATGTCAAATAATATCCTCTAAGCAAAAAAACTAAAGGTGGGATAAGGCCCCATATTCAGAAATATCTGGCATTAGGGGTCCTAAGGCCCTGTCAATCGGCATGGAACACTCCCCTGCTACTAGAAAAAAAAAAGCCAGGGACCGGGAACTATCGCCCCATTAAAGAGCTAAGAGAGATCAACAAAAGAGGGCAGGACATTCACCCCACGGTACCTAATCGGTACAATCTGCTTAGCACTCTGAACCCTGAGGGGAAATTATATACTGTTCTGAACTTAAAAGATGCTTTCTTTTGCTTGCCTCTGGATAAAGATAGTCAGTTGCTGTTTGCTTTCGGGTGGGTAGACCCAGAAACCAAAACGTCTGGTCAACTAACTTGGACTAGACTCCCACAGGGGTTCAAAAACTCCCCCACTCTCTTTGATGAAGCCCTCCACAGAGATCTCAACAACTTCAGAACCACCCACCCTGAATTTACCCAGCTTCAATACGTGGATGTCCTGCTACTGGCAGCCAACACCAAGGAAAACTGTGAGTCTGGGACCCAAGCACTATTATATGAGCTTGCTCAACTCGGGTATAGAGTTTCGACCAAAAAGGCCCAAATTTGCTAGCATGAAGTAATCTTCCTGGGCTATTCCCTTAGGGGCAGTAAACGATGGCTCACTGAGCCCAGAAAACAAACCATTATGTAGATACCACCCCCATCTTACAGCAGACAACTCAGAGAATTTCTTGGGACTGCTGGCTTTTGCAGGTTATGGATGCCTGGGTTTGCGTCCTTAGCTGCTCCATTATACCCGCTGTTAAAGGAAGATGCCCAATTCCAATGAAACCCTGAGGACCAGGAAGTTTTTGATAACATCTAAGGACACTGACACTGAACGCCTCAACTTCACTGAGCTCATCCTGCAATTAGAGCAAGCCCTACACTACGTTAAAAATGTACATCAACTCACTCACCTTGGTTCAAAGAAACTGCAGGCATTACTGTAAGATTAAGAACAGAGTTTTCCACTAACCAACTCACAGTGAAAGGAAATAACTGAACGGGTAACAAAAGCCTGTCGGGTCCGTCAATTGGGTAATGCTTACCCTTCCAAGTTTCCTAGAGGAAAGCACCTATGAGGATCCAGACCAGGACAATTCTGGGAAGTGGACATTACTAAAATTAAGCCAGCAAGGTATGGATTTAAATATCTCCTAGTCTTTGTAGATACATTTTCAGGATGGATTGAAGCCTTACACACAAACACACACACACACACACACACAAAAAAAAAAAAAAAAAAAAAAACGGCGCAAATGGTTTTCAAGAAGATCCTGAAAGATATTTTTCCAAGATACCATCTGCCTAATGGACTGATAATGGACTGGTTTTCATGGCCCAGGTAAGTCAGGTGTTAACCAGCACCCTGTGGATTAATTGGAAGTTACATTATGCTTATATACCCCAGAACTCAGGACAGGTAGAAAAAATAAATAGAACCATTAAAGAGACCTTAACGGCCCCCTTAGGGACCTGGTGACTATCTCTCCACCCATTTTTCAGCTCGGTATAGGTCTTTCCTATTGAGACATGCCTGATGAAGAGGATCTCACTAAAATTCCATTAAATACCTTCCGTACCATAGATAATTGAAACAAACATTATGGATGCAGGGACACGCGAGCCAGATGCAGGTTGGCTAGCCTATATTACTATGTATGCCCAGCAGACTATCAAAGCGACAAACAGCCATCGCTGTGTGGGGGAAAAGCCGACTTCTTGTGTAAGTCATGGGGATGTGAGCATAGAGGGGCTGCCTGGTGGAACCCAAACTCCTCATCAAATTCAGTACACAGCATTGGCCATATTACCAATTAGACAACCAAATACTATGGCCCCCAGAGGGTTCTCTAGATCCTCAAATTCTGCATGACATTTTTAACTTCGGCAAGTGCTCATAAGGGGGAAATTCCCCTATGTGGAATCCTTTTTCCTCCTTCGCTCACATCCTGTACTATGCTTCCCCAATAGTTCCTCACCCTCAGCCTTCTGCTCTAGACTCTCTGCTTTCACTCCCACCTCAGCAACCTGATTTCTCCCCTCCAATTACTAGATCAAAAAGCCAAACCTCCGCTGGATCTCAGAACATTGCCCCCTTGCTGAGGAAGCAGGTACCGAGGTACCCCTCCACCCACTCCTCTCTTTTCCTGTCAGTGTCTGCACTAGGTCCCACCAAGTCCTCTAGCAAGCTTAGCCAAAGCTCAAATCAGCTGAGAAGAGCCCTCAGACCCCTATCCAAGATGTAATGAAAATGACCTTTAAAGTTGATTTGTCATCACTGAAAACAGGTTTCTAAGAATTTAAAGTCCCTCACAGGCTTTTTGGAATACTCACTCCCGTCTTCCCCTCTGCTCTACCTGTTCTACTGCTCAAGTTTTTGTTCTAGGAAAATCCCAAACACCTTTCCCATTATTCTTTGGCATCTCTCCTTCCTCGTTCTCAGATCCACGGAGCTGCTCTCAGCATCGCCTTCCCTGTCATCCCCCTCTGTACCAGGTCCACAGAAATGTCTTAAATGACCTTCTCCAGAAGTCTTTACCAAGGCTTACTTTAGGGCTTTCAGCAAAAGAGTCCCTCTGAAAAAGTTCAATGGAGATAAACTTCCACTCTTCATGTTGCCCTGCTCTACTTGGCCACTGGCTGGAAAAATCACCACCCCTAAGCTAGACATCGCCTTACCAGTTTTTCACAAAATATGTGAACAAGGACTCTGGCCTTGAGCTGGGGCTTCAGAGAGATTGCTACATTTCTAAGATAAAAAAGTTACCAACTGGGCTCCATGGTGACAGCTGGCAAGGAGGAAAAAAAAGAGACAAAAAAGCTCTCCCATTCCATGGTGTAATTGAAAAGTTAACGTGCACAGAACAGAGGAAATAAAAACAGAAACAAAAACTGATTTGTGTGAATTTCTGCAGACTGTGAACTTCTGAGCCCCTTCCCTTACATGTTGGGTACAAATACTAAAACTACCAAAACTTGGGGTTCAGGGGATTAATTGATTACAACAGAAGCAATGCCCTCTCAATACGGATGCAAACAAATAAAACTCCTTTCCTGTCTTTGGTGCTATCTTAGGTGCCTTTCCTTGTCCGTCTCTACAACAGTATAATTCTATACACTTTAACATTATTTATGTTTTCATAAAATGGTCAATAGTTGAGATTAATTATGTAATGATGCAGATGTTTTCCAGAGTGTTCTATCAGGACGCAGGTTCATTTAAAGATCAAATAGGGGGGCATACAACCCGGTTCCACCGGGAACCTGTATCCCTCACTTTAGCCATCCTATTAGGAATAATAGTTGCTGAAGGGGTGGGCACAGGAACAACTGCCCTAGTCCATGAGACACAACAAAGACACAATTAGAAGCAGAAATAGACCAAAGCTTAAAGACATTAAAAACCGACATCACAGCTTTACAGGAATTTTAACCTCTCTCTCTCTGAAGTTGTTTACAGAGCAGGCGAGTGTTGGACCTCCTCTTCATGAGAGAAGGGTGCCTTTTTGCTTGCATTGAGGAAAGAATGATGTTTTTTATGCCGACAATACTGGAGTTGTAAAAGAATCTATGAGTAAATTAAGAAAATTACTTGAAGAGTGTCAAAGAAAGACAGAGGCCCCCAAAGGGAGGTTTGAGTCTTGGTTCACATAGTCCACCTAGTTAACTACACTTTTATCCACCCAGGCTGGTCCATTAATAATTCTCATATTATTGTTAACTGTAGGACCCTGTTTGCTCAACCATGTAGTTTCTTTTCTCACCCAAATTGAACCTGTTATTAACCCTAACCATACACTGTTCTCTCAATCTAATTTTACAGAAGAGTGGGGACAGAGTTGGTCTTAAAATACAGGAATATAGAGGATCTTCCACCTGCTGAGAACCTCAAAGGTCCTTGAAGAAATGATCCCTGGAGAAGATGTAGTCAACTATGAAGGACCTGAGAGAGCAAAAGTCTTCCATGGCAAACAACCTGCTCATGATGAAGGGATGTGTCTGAATCAGCCACTCTCTTCTTAATGTAGAGAAGATGGACCAAAGCAGGGATGTGTTGAGAGCTGCTCCTGCGTGCCAATGGGTGACATACCATTCTAACTTGTGAAAGTGTCACAGAAAGTAGGGGCAGCCTCCTTCTCATGGGAACCTTGGAAGCAACTGTTAGGACAAAGTTGTTGTCAAGGCAGTGACCTCATTCAGTTCCTAAAGAAAGTGACCTCACCTAACTTCTATGGTGATGTAACTCTCTGAACTTGGAATCCAGGAAGCCTGGCACCCAGAGCCAGTCCCAGTCCCAGTCCCAGTTGTCAAACTTATTTTTATTTACCAAGGACAGACTCAGTCTTTCTTGGGACCTACTGATGTGAGGATGGCCAAATGCAAGAAAAGCTATGAAGAGGGGGCTTTCCTGAGAAAGCAGGCATTGGCTCACCACTGGATCCTAAAAACTTCACAGAGTTGGCCAAAAAGACCAGATTTGAGAAAGAACAGGCCATTTCCTGGAACATAGTATGGCCCACCAGTCAGAGGACTCTCCGGATAGTCACAGACCTATATGGGGGAAGGAGGTGCCTTTGTGATGTGGGTGTGAGTTTGTGGTTTTGTCTCATGTTCTGAGAATACGTATGAAAGAAGGTTTGTTTTTTTTTTGGAGTGAATGGTTTCTAGTAAGTCGTTTGACAACGCGAGTGTTTCTATGTCAGTGTATCCCACTGTGCCCGTGGTTGTAGACATTAGAAGAGAGAATGCATCAATGAATATGTCCTGTCAGCTAGAAAGCTTCCCAGCATTCATCCTTCCCAATTTATTAATGGACTGCAGCTTGCCTTATTGATGGGCAACACTTACTATCTTTCTAAGATCCTGTTTTCTTCCTGAATTCTGGCCACTCTCCAGAATAGGCTCATGGTTTTGTGTTTAAGATATGTACAACCACGAAGCTCTTTGAAATGACCATGTACTAGATAGCTAAAGGGAATGGCGAGCATCTCAGAAAACTCAGATATCAGTGTTACCAGTAAAGTCTCAGTGGAGAAACCCTGCTTGGGGCCTTTTGATTACCTAATCTTCTGTTGCCCTAAATGTCAGGAAGGTCTTTTCCTCAGGCCACCACTTTGTGAAGCCTGAAGAAAACAGTTTTCAAATGGAAATGAATGGCTATTACCTGTGGTTCTTTGCTTAATTGCTTTGAAGAGGATGTGTCTGAATCAGCCTATTTGCCCTGTGTGAGGCTGTGGCTTAGATTCTCACCTTCTGATGGATATAAAGAAAGATCCCATGTGTACATCCAAGACCAAAATGGCCACAGAGCAGTCCTTGTGGATGAAGTCTCTCGCCTTCCTCTGTAACTTTCCTGAACTCCATCAAGTCAGAATAGGGATCCTTTGGGTCAAATGAGATCTTCAAAGCCCTGCAGAGGCTAGCCCATGGTTGCTTGGGTTTTCTCAAGACTCCAATTTACATAAAGAATCCAAACCCCACAGTCAGTTGACCTCAAATTGAAGAAGTGGAGCAGTATTAATGGGAGGCCTATTTGATCTCTCCTGGTTCACAAGAAGGGTGTCCATGCCACCCTGAATTAGGCAATTTAGGTGCAAGAGAGCTTATTTTGGACACGGACTTGAGCTGTGCCCCTCATGGAAAACTCTAGCCACAGGTTATTATGTGTGTCTATATGGAAGAAGATGAGCGCCACGTTGGAGTGTTTTGGTTTAAATTGTGGTCATTTGGGTGGCGGTTAGAAGAGATGACTTGGTCCACATGTGCTTGAACTCTGGTGTGATTTCCTTAGAGACTGAGTTCTGCAACTGAACTCAGAGAAGTATTGCCATGAATAGTGTTGAGATTTTAGGAAGCCAGGCATGAGTGTCGCCCTTGGAAACTGAGTTCTAGGCCCAGGGTGGCTTTCCACAGAGCACTGGGCCTCTCAGC